>NC_135981.1:29349450-29655929 GCF_053455715.1 Rhinoraja longicauda | reverse complement strand
AGTCACCATCTTGAGTGTGGTGTCCAGGGTTGTGTTGTGGCAGGGTCATGATCAGGCTGAGGATCAGTGATGTAGGAGGACCTGAGATCCTCAATGAGAGTTGAGTGAAAAAGATGGCAAGCAGGATCTTCCAAGCACCCATTACCAAGCACCCATTGGGCCTATTCAGGAATGAAATTTCAAATTGCACTCACTGGGAAGGGTTATCAGTCTACAGAAATTGTTGTAGATATTTCTCCCGAGTAGCTCAGATTGCTGAAGCCATTTCTATTCTTTACCTGTTGCAGCCTATTAGGAATTGAATCTGTTTTTATGGCTTGACGCAATATCGCAGAGGATCTTACCTGGTCTACCAACACCATCACCACAGTAAAGAAGGCACAGCAGAGACTCCACTTCCTGAGGATCCTCAGGAAAACCAACCTGCAGGAGAAGCTCATGTTGTCCTTCTATCGCTGCTCCATCGAGAGTGTGCTGGCATACTGTATAACCACATGGTATGCCAGCTGCTCAGAAAAGGACAGGAAGGCCCTTCAGAGGGTCATCACGACGGCCCAGAAGATCATCGGCTGCTCACTGCCCTCCCTGGAGCACCTGTTCAGCCTACGCTGCCTCAGTAGAGCAGGCAAAATAATAAAAGATCCATCCCACCCCGGCCACGGTCTGTTTGTTCATCTGCCCTCTGGTCGACATTTCAGGTCGATCAAATCCCGAACAAACAGACTTAAGAACAGTTTTTACCCCAGGGCCATACGAGAACTGAACACTACCTTTGCACTAGGCAACACCGTTAAAAAATCTTGTACTTAATATAATTGTATTTAATTGTATTTATGTATTTATTTGTTTTTGCATTTATTGCATATATGTTTGTACGCACCGTCAGGATTGGCTATTTTTTAATTTCGTTGTACTCGTTGCAATGACAATAAATGAATATTATTATTATTATTATTAATATCTATTCTGGAAAGAATGAAAAGAACACACAGAGGCGAACATTGAAAAACACGTTTCATGACATATACATAAAATATGCTGGAACATACTGACACACTCATATACTCAAAATTTGCACTGGAACGGACTGACATAATCATAAACACAAATAATGCACTGCAAACCTTTTGCATTATTTTGTTTCTGACATTTAACAGCTCAGTTGAAAATCCAGTTTTACAAAAAGCTTTGCCCAGTGTTTCAAAGGATGTGCAGGGGGGGAAGGGGTACATTGATTTAAATGAGTGTTTTCAGTTCAACAAGGACTGCCCCCCCCCCCCCTCTTCTCCTTTAATAAAATGCATATGTTTAAATGCAGTTCTTCACCATTTTATTTTGCAATAAGCATGTTGTCACTTGAATTATAAATATTCAGTGCTCACATACATAATTAAATTATTTTATTTAAATATAATTAAAAGGTTATTAAATTATTTTGATCTGATGGTCCTTCCACTTGATGGGTGTGGTAAAAGTGCAAATATCTATATACTAAAACTCTCGTTTGTTTGTTTGTTTGTTCCTGAACTACAGCCTAAACGGTACACGATAGCGCGACAATTTTAGGCCCACCTTACTCACCGCCGTCCCTTTGGTGCTAATGGAAGACGTTTCATTGAAATCGGTGTTATATTTTTAATGATATTCACATTTTAAGGTTTAAATCTATCTCCTCGGGAGGGAGGGGGGAGGGAGGGGGTGGAGGGAGGGGGAGGGAGGGAGGGAGGATAAGGGGAGTTGAGGGGATGGAGTGGGGGGGAGCCGAAGGTGGGGAGGGGAGGGAGGAGGGGGAAGGGGGGAGGGTGGGGAGGGAGTGGGGGAGAGGGGAGGGCGAAGGGGTGAGGAGGATGCTGCAACAATGCAGGAGAGGTTTGGGCCCAATGGGTCCACTTGGTCTAGTAGGAACTAACCTTCTCAAGTCTTTACCCACGAGAACGGAATGTCATTTGACAGACGCAATATTCAATGTTATTATTTAACTCTATGAAATCCACATTGGTTTGCTTTAATTTTCACTAACATGTCTGATTCACAAGATGTTTTTAAAAAATGTGAATATACTTTGTATTGTTGCAAATTAATAAAATCATTTTTGAGAATTTTTGTATGATATAAGTAAATTATTCCAGTAGTTTGAAGATATTTTGAATAATTCTTCGGGTTTCAATACGGATAATTTCCCAAGCGCATTGACTGTAACTCTGAAAACAGAACAAATGTAATTAGGCCACTTATATAATTAATACATTGGTCACTTTTTCACAAAGAGATTTGTCTTATGAAATAAAAATTGTAAGTTCACCTGATTTTGCAAGAACGCTTTCAGTTTTGAAAAGTATTTGTAAATTCTTTTTTTTCCTATCATTTTGGAGTTTGACAATCGCACTTTCAGATCTTGAACCAGTTCGTCTAGTTGCTGATGTAGAACTGTTTTAAAATGTTCCATTTCATTCTTGTTCCAGATCATGGAAGAGACATTTGTTCTGTAAATGTCACTGATGTGTTGCAATACGTGAAAGACAATTCGAATTCTGTCCTCGGTCTGTGTAAAATACACAATTCAGAGAATGGCGAGAAGGTTGATCACAATACCACATGAAGTGATTGAGCCAAGTAACACCAAAACAATAAGTGGAAACTGAATAAAAACTTCTCAACAGAACAAGTGCTGATAAATGGGATTATGTAGAAAGGTGCTTAATGTTGGCACAGATATGTTGGACAAAAGAGCCTGCTTTGCTTCATGACTATGAATCAAAGAACATAAAAAAATAAGAGGAGGAGAAGTCCATTCAGCTCTTCATGCCTGCTCTTCCAGTAAGTAAGACACTTGCTGATCTTTTATCTCAGTTCCACTTTCCTGTACTTCATGCATTTTCCTTGATACCCTTATTAACTAAAAATCCATTGATCTCTGGCAGATAATATTAAGGATAATCTCAAGAGATCTTATGTTTATTAAAGGAAAAAGAGTAATCAGAGAGACTGGGGCCTCTCAGGAATCAATGCGGTCAACTCTGTGTGGAGCTACAGGAGATGGGCAAGGTCCTC
Organism: Rhinoraja longicauda; assembly: GCF_053455715.1. NCBI lineage: Eukaryota > Metazoa > Chordata > Chondrichthyes > Rajiformes > Arhynchobatidae > Rhinoraja > Rhinoraja longicauda. Next base: position 29,652,878 of record NC_135981.1, on the reverse strand, counting down.
AAAGGGTATTACTTCTCTGTTTTTACCGTGGGGAAAGCCATAAGGACAAGGGAACTTGGGGCAGTCAATGGAAATGTCTTGTAGGCAATCAGAATTACAGTCAATGAGGTGCTGAAGGTCCTAAAGCAGTATGAAGGTAAACAAATTTTAGTTTTATTTGTTTTAGTTTTAGAGATACAGTATGGAAAAAGGCCCTGAGGTCCTCCTAGTCCATGCCGATCCCCACACGCTAACACATACATACACACTAGGGACAATTTATAATTTTACCAAAGCTAATTAACCTGCAAACCTGTACATCTTTGGAGTGTGGGAAGAAACCACAGCACAGGAAAAAACCCACGTGGTCACACGGAAAAAGTACAAACAGACAGCAGCCATACTCAGGATCGAAATTGGGTCTCTGGCGCTGTAAGGCAGCAACTCTAATGCTGCGCCACAAAGCCGCCCTGTGCAGTACAAACCTTTGAAAATGTAGACTTTAGAGATGCAATGCAGAAACAGACCTTTCGACCCACCGAGTCCACACTAACCAGCGATCCCCATTCACTAGCACTATCCTACACACTAAGGACAATCTCCCAGGCCTGATCAGATATATCCAAGGACACTGGGAAGCTAGAGAAGAAATTGCAGGTGCCTTGGCTGAGATGATGAATCATAAGTAAATACAGATGAGGTGCCAAGAGACTGAAGGGTGGCAAATGTTGTGCCTGTATTTAAGAAGGGCTGCAGGGAAAAGCCTGGGAAATACAGGCCAATGAGTCTAACTTCTGTGGTTGAAAAGTTACTGGGATGTAGCCAGAGGGATTAGATATTTAGATGGACAGGAGTTGATTAGGGAAAGTCAGCATGGTTTGACACGTGGGAGATCATGTCTCATAAACCTGATTTTTTGAAGATGTAACCATAAAAGTTGATGAGGGCAGAGCTGTAGATGTATATATAGATTTCAGCAAGGCATTAGATAATGTTCTGCAGAGTAGGTTGCTCTGGAAGGTTAGATCGCATGGAATCCAGGGAGTGCTAGATTGGATAGAGAATTGGCTTCATTGGAATTGAAAGGAAGTAAAAGGTGATGGTGAAAGGTTGTTTTTCGGACTGGAGGCCTGTGACTAGTGTGCCTCAGGGTTCGGTGCTGGGCCCATTGCTGTTTGTCGTCTATAGCAATGATTTGGATCAGAACATACAGGGTACATACATATAAGTAAGTTTGTAGATGACACTAAAGCAGGTGGTATTGAAGATGGCAAAGATGGTTGTCAAAAATTGCAGCAGGATCTTGATCAGTCGGGCAGGTGGGCTGAGGAATGGTAAGTGGAGTGCAAGGTGGTGCATTTTGTGAAGTCAAACCAGGACAGGGCCAGCACAGTGAATGGAAGGGCTCTGGGGATTGTTGCAGAGCAGAGGGGTCTAGGAACGCAGGTATATAGTTCGTTGAAAGTGGCATAACAAGTACATAGGATGATCAAGAAGGCTTTAGGCACATTGACCTTCATCAGTCAGAGTATTGAGTAATGAAAGTGTGAGGTCATGTTACAGTTGTGCAAGACATTGAGTATTGTGTTCAGTTTAGGTCACCCAGTTAGAGCAAAAATGTTGTTAATCTGGAAACGATGCAGAAAAGATTTATGAGGATTTTGCCAGGACGCGAGGGCCCCATCAATTTTCCTTCAACTCTCTCCTAAAGCAGTTCCCTCTACAATATTTTAGTTTAGTTTAGTTTCGAGATTCAGCGCGGAAACAGGCCCTTTGACCCAATTCGATATCCCGCAGCACCGCTCTTGCTCCCCCTCCCCCCTCTCGTAACAGGAACAGAGTTCCCCTTGTCCTCACCTTCCACCCCACCAGCAGTCGCATATAGCATATTATCCTCCAACATTTTTGCCACCTCCAACGGGATCCCACTACTGGCCATATATTCCTATCTCCACCCCTTTCGGCTTTCCACAAAGACCATTCCCTCCACAACTCCCAGGTCAACTTGTCCCTTCCCACCCAAACCACCCCCTCCCCAGGTACTTTCCCCTGCAACTGCAGGAGATGCAACTCTCCTTTACCTCCCCCCTCGACTTCATCCAAGGACCCTGACAGTCTTTTCAGGTGAGGCAGAGGTTCACTTGCACCTCCTCCAACCTCATCTACTGCATCCAGCTGTCAACTCCTGGACCAAGCATAGGCTCGGTGATCGTTCTGCTGAACACCTCCACTCAGTCCGCCTTAACCTATCAGATCTCCTGGTTGCTCAGCACTTTAATTCCCCCTCCCTTCCCAATCTGACCTTTCTGTCCTGGGCCTCCTCCATTGTCAGAATGAAGCCCGGCACAAATTGGAGGAACAGCACCACATATTTTGCTTGGGTAGCTTACACCCCAGCGCTATGACCATTGAGTTCTCTAACTTCAAATAGCCCTTGCTTTCCCTCTCTCTCCATCCCCTCCCCTTCCCAGTTCTCCCACCAGTCATACTGTCTCCGACTACATTCTACCTCTGTCCCGCCCACTCCCCTGGCATCAGTCTGAAGAAGGGTCTCGACCCAAAACGTCAACCATTCCTTCTCTCCAGAGATGCTGTCTGTCCCGCTGAGTTACTCCAGCATTTTGTGTCTACCTTCGATTTAAACCAGCATCTGCAGTTCTTTCCTACACACCTTTGGCCCAACGAGTCTGTTTCGACCTGCGAGGAGGCAGGAAGTAAAGATTTGGTCTTCTGTATCCTGTGTGTAATTGTCGTGGGTTTTTTTCTCTTCCTGGTACAGATAGAATGATGCAATGCTCCTGCTGCAGGATATAGGAAGTCAGGTAAACTGCTGGAGTCCCTCATGACTAAACTGTGGGAACTTTGTCCAGGTTTGTAGGTTAATTGGCTTAGTATAAATGTAAATTGTTCCTAGTGTGTGTAGGACAGCGTTAGTGTGTGGAATCACTGGTTGGCACGGAGTCGGCGGGCCGAAGGGCCTGTTTCCGCAGTGTATCACTAAGATACAGCATCGGGGAACTGGAGCTGCAGCTGGATGACCTCGGGAGCATCCGGGTGATTGAGCTTCAAAGTTAGGAGTTACAGGGAGGAGGTCACGCCAAAGCTACAGGAAGAGACCACGTAGGCAAAGATGACAGGCGACCCCTGTGGCCATTCCCCTTCAAAACAGGTATACCCTTTTTGATGCACTTGGGGGAGGATGACCCACCAGGGTTGAGCAGTGGTACCAGCCAGGGCTGAGGCACTGAGCCTGGCCCTGAGGCACAACAGGGAAGGGTGATGTGAGGCAGAGCCACGGTGGTAGGTGACTATTTAGTTTTATGGGAGGGCAAACTAGAGATTCTGTGGCAGTAATCAACTCCACAATGGTGTGTTGCCTCCCTGGTGCCAGGGCCCACGATGTCTCGGAACAGCTGCATGACATTCTCAAGGGGGAGGGAGAGTGGCCAGAGGTCATTGTGCATATTGGCACAAATGACATGGGTAGGAAAAGGATGAGGTCCTGCAAAATGATTATCAAGAGTCACGCAAAAGATATATAAATCATCATTAGACATGCGTGAGATGCTGTAAGACTGGAGGGTGGCCAGTGTTTTGCCTCTATTTAAGGCTGCAAGGGAAAATCTGGGAACAGTAGACCAGTTAGTCTAACATGTGTAGGAAGGAACTGCAGATGCTGGTTTACACAGACAATAGACACGAAATGCTGGAGTAACTCAGCGGGACAGGCAGCATCTCTGGAGAGAAGGAATGGGTGATGTTTCAGGTCGAGACCCTTCTTAGCCTAATAGGTTTAGTAGGGCTGCTACTAGTTAGTATTCTGAGAGATAAGATATATATGCATTTGTATAGACAGCGGCTGATTATTGATACTTCAGCGCAGTTTTGAAGGTGGGAGATCTTGTCTCAAGAGTCTGATTGCATTTCTTGAAGATGAGACCCAAAGGTTGATGAGGGCTAAGCCGTAGGTGTTGTCCATGTGGACTTCAGCAAGGCATTTGATAAGATTCCGCATTGTAGGTGGCTATGGAGGGCTAGATCGCTTCAGATCCAGGGAGAGCTAGCTGACTGAATAGATAATTGCTTCATGGAAGGAAACAGAGGGTGATGGGGAAAGGTTGTTTTTTTGAGCTGGAGGCCTGTGTCTACTGGTTTGCCCCAGGGATCGGTGCTGGTTCCAATGCTGTTTGTGATTTATATCATTACGGAACATTGCACAGATTTACCACTAAAGTTCAATAAGAGAGGCAGTTCATTGATAGAAGATAATGCTCTTTCGCTTTTAGAACCAGGCTTTAAAATTAGCTGAAGGTGAAGGACTGAAATGCTTTGCTTTTTGTTGGCTGTTGGGACAATATGTAGAATATGTTTCAATTCAGCCCAATGGTTTTCACTCAAATATTAATAACCTCAAATTTAAACCTCTCCCAGATATTGCATGAGGATGAATGGAGTAGTAAGTGGAAATGGAATACAGCGTAGGAAAGTGTGGAGTCATGCATTTTGGTAGTAGGAATAAAGGCATGGACTATTTTCTAAATGGGGAGAGAATTCAGAAATTGGAGGTGCAAAATAACTTGGGGGTGCTGGTGCTCGATTCCAAAAAGGATTTGCAAATTGAATCAAGAGTGAGGAAGGCAAATGCAATTTATTTCGAGAGGACTAGAATATAAAAACAGGGATGTGGTGCTGAGGCTTTATAAGACACTGGTCATACCAAATATGGAGCATTGTGAGCAGTTTTGGGGCCCCATATCTGATGAAGGATGTGCTGGCATTGGAGAGGGTCCAGAGAAGGTTTCCAAGAATGATCCCAGGAATTATTGAGTTGACATATGATGAACATTTGACAGCACTGGGCCTATATTTGCTGGAGTTTAGAAGGATGAGGGGAGGACCTCATTGAAACTTACCAAATAGTGAAAGGCCTAAACAGAGCGGATGTGGAGAGGATGTTTCTACTAGTGGGAGAGTCTAGGACCAGAGGCCATTGCCTCAGAATAAAAGGATATACCTTTAGAAAGGAAATGAGGAGAAATATCTTATGTTAGAAGGTGGTGAATCCATGGAATTCATTGCCACAGATGGAGGCCGTCAATGGATATTTTTAAGGCGGAGATTGACAGATTCTTGATTAGTACAGGTATCAGGGACTATGGGGAGAAGGTAGGAGGATGGGGTTGAGAGGGAAAGATGAGTTAGCAGGTGACACTAAAGTTTCGTTTAGTTTACAGATACAGGGCACAATCCTACACCAGAGAGACAATTTACAAATTTTACTGAAGCCAATTAACCTGTGAACCTGTGCATCTTTGGAGTATGGAAGGAAATCAGAGCTCCCGGTGAAAGCTCACGCAGTCACGCAGGGATGAATCAGCCTACAGAGTGGAGGTGCAGAACCTGGCAGCTGGTGCTCAGAGAACAATCTGTCCCGAAACACTACCAAGACCAAGAAGCTAATTATCAACTTCAAGAAGTCACAGAATGAGGAATACGCTCCAGTCCTCATTAACGGGGACGAAGTGGTGAAACTGTCCAGCTTCAGGTTTCGGGGCACACATATTTCACAGGACCTCACATGGTCCACCAACACCGCTGCACTTGCCAAAAAGGCACAGCAACGGCTGTTCTTCCTGAGAACACTAAAAAAGGTCAGTCTGCCACAACAGCTTCTGATGACCTTCTACCGCTGCACCACAGAGAGCATTCTGACATACGGCATCTATTTTTTTCACACAGAGAGTGGTGAATCTGTGGAATTCTTTGCCACAGAAGGTAGTTGAGGTCAGTTCATTGGCTATATTTAAGAGGGAGTTAGATGTGGCCCTTGTGGCTAAAGGGATCAGGGGGTATGGAGAGAAGGCAGGTACGGGATATTGAGTTGGATGATCAGCCATGATCATATTGAATGGTGGTGCAGGCTCGAAGGGCCGAATGGCCTACTCCTGCACCTATTTTCTATGTTTCTATGTGTGGTATCTCAGCTGCATGGCAGCGGACAGGAAAGCTCTTCAGAAGGTCGTCAGCAGAGCGTAGAGGATAATTGGGACACATCTGCCAGCCCTGGAGGACATCTACAATACACGTTGCCTCAAGAAAGCCACCAGCATCTACAAGGACTCCACACACCCATGCCACCATCTGTTTGAACTACTCCCATCTGGCAGACGTTACAAAGCCTTCTACGCCGGCGCCTCCAGACTAAGGAACAGCTTCATCCCTAGAGCTATAGCTGCTCTGAATCGAAACTGCTGAGAGCCTGCCATGATCTGTCTCCACCCCCAGGGTCATCTGGCACAACTGACCCCTGCATGAACCTTTTTTTGCACTTTACCTTGTCCCCCCTTTTCTTTTTCCTTCCCCCCCCCTTCTTGTTGTTTGCATGTTCGTTGTCATTTATTTAATATTTGACTTGATAGCATCGATATGGAAGCGACAATCAAAATCTCATTGTACTTGTACAATGACAATAAAGTATTGTATTGTACAGGGAGTACGTGCAAGCTCCTTACAGACAGCACCCAGGGTCAGGATTGAGCCTGGTGGGATCTGGCACTGCGGAGCAGCAACTCTACCGTTGTGCCACCAAACGTGGGTGCTATTGAAGATAGTGTAGAAATTACAGAAAGATCTTGGTCAGCTGGGCAAGTGGGCTGAGGAGTGCTTAATTTTAATGCAAATAAGTGTGAGGTGTTGCATTTAGGAAGTCAAACCAAGACAGAACCTTCACAGTGAACTGTAGTCCAAAGCAGTGTTGTAAAGCAGAGGGATGGAAGAGTAGATAGGGTGGTAAATAAATATTTTAGTACATTGACCTTCATCAATCAAGGAATTGAGTTTAGAAGTTGGGACGTAATGTTACAATTGTACAAGATGATGATAAGGCTGTATTTGGAGTATTAGACAATAGACAATAGGTGCAGGAGTAGGCCATTCGGCCCTTCGAACCAGCACCGCCATTCAATGTGATCATGGCTGATCATTCTCAATCAGTACCACGTTCCTGCTTTCTCCCCATACCCCCTGACTCCGCTATCCTTAAGAGCTCTATCTAGCTCTCTCTTGAATGTATTCAGAGAATTGGCCTCCACTGCCCTCTGAGGCAGAGAATTCCATAGATTCACAACTCTCTGACTAAAAAAGTTTTTCCTCATCCCTGTTCTAAATGGCCTACCCCATATTCTTACACTGTGGCCCCTGGTTCTGGACTCCCCCAACATTGGGAACATGTTTCCTGCCTCTAACATGTCCAACCCCTTAATAATCTTATACGTTTCGATAAGATCCCCTCTCATCCTTCTAAATTCCAGTGTATACAAACCTAGTCGCTCCAGTCTTTCAACATATGACAGTCCCGCCATTCCGGGAATTAACCTAGTAAACCTACGCTGCACGCCCTCAATAGCAAGGATATCCTTCCTCAAATTTGGAGACCATCACAGTGAGGAATGTGGAGGAGTCATTGTGGTGGATGTTTATGTTAAAATGTTTTGTGTATTTTGTTGCTTTGTATTGGTATGACTGTATGGCAAATCAAATTCTTCATATGTTGCAAAACATACTTGGCTAATAAAGTCTGAGTATGAGTATATGAAAACCCCCCTTCTCCTGTGTTGACCTATTTCATGCCAAACTGTGCCCCGCCTCTCCCCTTTACCAGCTCTCTTCTACCCCCTTCAATCAGTCTGAAGATTGTCTCCACCGGAAACATTACCTGTTCATGTTCTTCAGCGATGCTTCCTGACGAGAGGAGTTATTCCAGCACTTTATGCCCTTTACTAAGTGGAGTGTAATAAATTTTTTGTGTGCAAAATTACTTAATTATTTATTCCTTTCATAGAATGGGAACAGTACAGCATGGAAACTGGCCCTTTGCCCACAATGTTTGCACCAAACATGATGGCAAGTTAAACTGATATCTGCCTGCACACGATCCATATCCCTCTATTCCTAGCACATCCATGTGCCTATCTAAAAGCCTCATAAATTCCACTGTTGTATCTGCCTCCACCATCACCCCAGGCAACGCGTTCCAGGCCTCCACTACTCTGTGTAAATAAACTTGCCCCGCGCATCTCCATTAAACTTTCATTTCAAGAAACGTTCCTTCAATAGTCAACAGGCTCAAGGAATTGCAGATGCTGATGTACACCGAAGATAGACACAAAATGCTGGAGTAATTCAATGGGTCAGGCAGTATCTCTGGAGGAAAGGAATAGTTGACATTTTGGGTGGAGACCCTTCATCAGACTGAGAGTCAGGGAGGAGGAAATTAGAGGTATGGGAAGGTGCAGAACAAAGTAATAATAATAATAATATATTTATTTTATATAGCGCCTTAACACATGCACAAAGCGCTTTACAAATACAATTAACATAGAAACAAACAGACAAACAGACAAACTATCCTGACGGAAAAGCGGCGAATAATCAACGCCAGCGTCCTCTCACGTCAGGGTCCGGCAGTAGACATTAAAGAACACAAGACACACAGATACAATTTTTTACACAAAACAGCCATCACAGTGATTGCTCTAGGCATACCCTCACTGTGATGGAAGGCAAAGTCTTATCTCCTCCTCGTTCTTCTCCCGTGGCGCCACGAGGCGATCGAGGCTCCCAACCCCTTGAAGCCCCCACCGGGCTTGCATCGATGATTCAGGGAGACTGGAGCCCACAATGGTCAAGCTCAATGTTGGCTAGGAATGGGGTGATAACGAAGGGACACAAATGGTGATATTAGCAAGAGGAGGGTAAAGGGACAGAGAGAGAGGGAATGCAAGGGCTACTTGAAGTTAGAGAAATCCATTTCATGCCGCTGGATTGTAAACTGCTCATGCGAAATATGAGGTGATGTTCCTCCAAAAGGAAAGCATTGTTCCGATCTCTTGAGAAGCCCTATTGCATATGCACATCGACAGGGAATTTTCTTCTTCTTCCATTTAGAACCCACATTTCGATTCACTTCTCTTTCTGGTATCGTTAAGCACACAGGCACCACCCACACATTTCTAATTCAGGAGATTTGCTATCACGGGCTGAGGAGGAGGGCCAGAAACTGCAAAGTGAGATCCATCACCCCATCTTCTCTTGTATTGTCAGCGCAAGGCTTCTAATTGTTTTCTGCCTCCTGGCTTCTTACTGTGGCTTAATCCTAGTTCTGCTACTGATGATCCACTGTCCAGACCTGTTGCCGTTCAAAACAAAAGTTTCGATTGAAGTATGGAGGTCCTGACCTGAAACATCACTTATCTTTTGCTCCAGAGATGCTGCCCAACATGCTGAGTTACTCCAGCACTTTGTGTCACATTAAGCACAATTGGCCTTTCTGCTACCTGTTTAGAGGGATACGGCCAAATGCCAGCAAACCGGATGAGCTTTGATAGGGACATCTTGGTCAGCATGGACAGGTTGAGCCGAGGGGCTTGTTTCCGTGAATCTATGACTTTGACCGGTCAACCCGAAACATTACCTATTATTTTTCCACAGAGATGCTGCCTGTACCGCTGAGTTACATAGAAACATAGATAAATAGCAGGAATAGGCCATTCGGCCCTTTGAGCCAGCACCACCATTTAATATGATCATGGCTGATCATCTAAAATCAGTACCTCGTTCATGCTAGTTCCCCATATCCCTTGAATCCTTTAGCCCTAACAGCTAAATCTAACTCTCTCATGAAAACATCCAGTGAATTGGCCTCCACTACCTTCTGTGGCAGAGAATTCCACAGATTCACAACTGTCTGGGTGAAAACGTTTTTCCTCATCTCAGTCCTAAATGGCCTACCCCTTATTCTTAAACTGTGAACCCTAGTTCTGGACTCCCCCAATACTGTAAACATTTTTCCTGCATCTAGCCTGTCCAATACTTTAAGGATTTTATATGTTTCCATTAAAATACCCTCTCATCCTAAATTCCAGTGAATACAAGCCCAGTCGATCCATTCTTTCATCATATGTCAATCCCACCATCCCAAGAATTAACCTGGTGAACCGACGTTGCACTTCCTCAATAGCAATAATGTCTTTCCTCAAATTAGGGGACCAAAACTGCACACAATACTCCAGGTGTGGTCTCACCAGGGCCCTGTATAGAACTGCAGTAGGACCTCCTTCCTCCTAAACTCAAATCCTCTCGCAATGAAGGTCAACTTCACTGCTTTCTTCACTGTTTTCTTCACTGCTTGCTCTACCTGCATGCTTACTTTCAGGATAACTTGCGGTTCCCAGGCCCCCCCTCCCTCATTTTCACCATGGATGTCCAGTCACTCTACACTTCCATCCCCCACAAGGATGGTCTCGAAGCCCTCCGTTTCTTCCTCGACCGTAGAACCAGCCAATCCCCATCGACCAACACTCTCCTCCGCCTAGCAGAGCTGGTTCTTACCCTCAACAACTTCTGCTTTGACTCCTCCCACTTCCTCCAAACCAGAGGCGTAGCTATGGGCACTCGCATGGGCCCTAGCTACGCCTGCCTCTTTGTCGGGTACGTCGAACAATCCCTGTTCCAGACGTACACTGGCCCCATCCCCAAACTCTACCTCCGCTACATCGACGTCTACATTGGTGCTACCTCTTGCACCCATGCAGAACTCACTGACTTCATACACTTCACCTCCAATTTCCATCCTGCCCTTAAATATACCTGGACTATCTCTGACATCTCCCTCCCGTTTCTGGACCTCACCATCTCCATCACAGGAGAAAAACTAGTGACGGACATTTACTACAAGCCCACCGACTCGCACAGCTATCTGGACTACACTTCTTCCCACCCGGTCCCCTGCAAAAAGTCTATCCCCTACCCCCAATTCCTCCGTCTATGCCGCATCTGCACCACGGATGAGGTGTTTCAGACTAGGGCTTCCGAGATGTCCTCGTTTTTCAGAAAACGGGGCTTCCCCTCCTCCATTATAGATGAGGCTCTCACTAGGGTCTCTTCTACATCCCGCAGCTCCGCTCTTGCTCCCCCTCCCCCCACTCGCAACAAGGACAGGATCCCCCTCGTTCTCACCTTCCACCCCACCAGCCAGCGGATCCAACATATCATCCACCAACATTTCCGTCACCTACACAGGACCCCACCACTGGCCATATCTTCCCATCCCCTCCCCTCTCTGCGTTCCGCAGAGACCGTTCCCTCCGCAACTCCCTGGTCCACTCATCCCTTCCTACCCAAACCACCCTAACCCCGGGCACTTTCCCTTGCAACCGCACGAGATGCAACACCTGTCCCTTTACCTCCCCCCTCAACTCCATCAAAGGACCCAAACAGTCTTTCCAGGTGAGACAGAGGTTCACCTGCACCTCCTCCAACCTCATCTATTGCATCCGCTGCTCTAGATGTCAACTTATTTATATCGGTGAAACCAAGCGCAGGCTCGGCGATCGCTTCACTGAACACCTGCGCTCGGTCCGCATTAACGCAACTGATCTCCCGGTGGCCCAGCACTTTAACTCCCCCTCCCATTCCCAGTCTGACCTCTCTGTCATGGGCCCGCCGGAAATTGGAGGAGCAGCACCTCATATTTCGCCTGGGCAGTTTGCGGCCCGGTGGTATGAACGTCGACTTCTCCAACTTCAGATAGCTCCTCTGTCCCTCCCTTCCCCTCCTCCTTCCCAGATCTCCCTCTATCTTCCTGTCTCCACCTATATCCTTCCTTTGTCCCACCCCCCGACATCAGTCTGAAGAAGGGTCTCGACCCGAAACGTCACCCATTCCTTCTCTCCCGAGATGCTGCCTGACCTGCTGAGTTACTCCAGCATTTTGTGAATAAATCGATGCTTACTTTCAGTGACTGATGTACAAGCACACCCAGGTCTTGTTGCACCTCCCCTTTTCCTAATCTGACACCATTCAGTCTGAAAAAGGGTCTCGACCCGAAACGTCACCAATTCCTTCTCTCCAGAGATGCTGCCTGTCCCACTGATTTGCTCCAGCATTTTGTGTCGAACATTCAGATAATAATCGGCCTTCTTGTTCTTGCCACCAAAGTGCATAACTTCCCATTTATCCACATTATACTGCATCTGCCATTCATCTGCCACTCACCCGACCTATCCAAGTCACCCTCCAGGGCATGTTTCTGCATTCGTTTGCCCGATGTCTTGTTCGGATTAAACCAGAATAAGCCAGCATGCGTATGCCTCACCTTGTGACACGTTGCTTAAAACATAATTAATTGGCAAGAACACTGCAGGCGAGTGCGATGCCACCTGGAGTCCTATTCACACGACGTATACAAACACGTATTTACAGTCTTCCTCTGACTGTTCAATGGCACCAGGCATTGTCATACCCCACCTTACCTTTGCTTTGGTTGCAATCCTCCTCAGCACCAGGGCTTTGGTTTTCATCCCTTGATCTCTGCAGTGAACAGGGAAGTTGCTCCCCTGAAACGGAAAAGATTCTCCGTGAGAATACCATGCACCGCATCAAAAGTGAATTAAATTAGGTTATATTCTGATTTTTTAAATCTTACTATTGAATCAAACATTCGCAGAATGTCGCTGGTGAGACGCCGGTGTATCTCCAGCCTAAATTCCTCAGTTAAGGGAACGCAGAACAGGGAGAACAGCAGAGCAAGTCGCCAGACACAAGTAAAGGCCATTCCCTCAGCACCACCACCCTACGGTAACACAGTGGATAAAAGGTTCGACTTCGTTTCTGAAAACAAATGGTGCCAGCTGACCAAATGAACAAAAGTTAAAGGTTTCTCACCAGCTGGAGATGGATGCGATGTTGCCCGAAGATGCAGAGTATTTGCGCGCGTCCCCAAATAAACCAGGTTATAAATGCCCCGTTATTACATCACGAAGTGATATAAGCCACATTCGTTTTCAGATCAAGAGGAGCAATCAAATGATGTCGTGAAGAAAAAAGTACCGAGAGTAGAGTAGAAAGTACCCGAAAGTTCATCACATCCATTGCAAGTTTCCTCGGGCTAGCCGTGTGTGAAATTACAAAGTAACCCGAAGGCGAGTAAGAGTGAAGGCAGTTTACAGCTGTTGGTCGTCCCATCTGAAATAAAAATACATTTGACTTGTACATAAATATTAGTCATACAGAAGTACCTTATAAGCGGGGATCGTCAAAGGTAAAGCCCCGGCTCCGTCAGAATCCATTTCTTTCAGCATTTGGCAAATCTGGGAACCTCTCCCAACTCTGGGTGTTTCTGCCTGGGATTTTGTGTGTCTGGCTGGGAGTTTTAAAGCGACAGCTACACATTGCCTTCATTGGAGGGTAAGTGAGTTGGATCACTTCATATACAACACAGTTGGCCACTTCTTGCAGTCCGAGGAAGATGTAGGTGATGTCTATCCCTTGTCAAATGAGCACAAAGCACCATAATAATGTAAACTGCCACCCGCAATACTGTAACTATCCAAGCAACACATTACTGAATTCCCTACCAACTGAAAGTCCACTAGACCCATCGGGCGCAGCTAGAGTTGCCCGAGGCTGTAGATTGAGTTAATAAATAAATGCGCCAACGCCCAGAGCTATACAGCACGGAAACAGACCCTTCGGCCTAACTCATCCATGTCGACAAAGGTGCCCCATCTAAACTAATTCCATTTGCCCGTGTTTGTCCCATATCCCTCAACTTTTCCCATCCATGTATCTGTCCGTGTCATGTCAATGTTTTTATAGGCCTCAACTACCTCCCCTGGCAGCTTGTTCCTTACACCCACCACCCTGGTGAGGAAAGCTTGGAACTGCAAATAGACCCGTCCGCTTCAAGATCAACGCTTCGACCTGTTGTAACAGCAGTGCATTAATGGACGGCACAGTGGCGCAATTGTAGAGCTGCTGCCTCAGACCACCAGAGATCGACCCTGACCTCGGGTGCAGTGTGTGGGGGCTTGAGCCTTCTCCCTGTGACCACATGTCATCCTCTGCGTGCTCTAGATTCCCGCATCAAAGACATGAGGGGTTGTAGAGTAATTGGCCGTTGTAAAGCGCTTCCAGTGTGTCGGGATCGGATGAGAAAGTGAGATCACAGAACTGGTGTGGTGATCAATGGTCGACGTGGGCTCGGTGTACCGAAGGGCTTGTTTCCATGCAGTATCACTCAAGTAAACTAAGCATACAGGCCGACAAGGAGTGCGCAAGGAGTTCATTCCTGCCTCGACCAGGAGCAGCATCCGCGGAGGGGAATGGAGTGTCCACCGTTTGGATGGAGACCCTTTCATCTTGACAGGGTTTAATACGTGTCTGTCGAGTCGCTCAGACTGGTGAATCCGAATACGGAAAATGCCACTGTCTTGAAGCCTTACATTTTAATCGCATCCAAGAGACAAATATAATTAATAGAAACGAAAATATTGGGAAACGCATTCACTATTCCCTTGTCGTTAGCAGCAACAGTACTTTTACCACCTGGTTTGTCTTGGTCCACACCCCATGAGAGACATTATCCCTGTTCTACTTATCGCTCCCTTTGTAACAATTTTAAACGTACTCGTTCTGCCCTCGGAATCTCTCAGAATATATATATTTTTAATCGTGTGTATGTTTCTTTGGTTTTAAAACCGATTACTTCCAGCAGTCTCCATGGAATCCCATCTGAAACATCTTTGCCCTCTCACATCATCCATAAATCTCTCTTGTGGACACAACATGCTGGATAACTCACCGGGTCAGGCAGCATCTCGGGAGAGAATGAATGGGTGTAGTTTCGGGTCGAATCCCTTCTTCAGGTTGATGTCAGTTGAGGGGTCGGGACAACGTTTTTCTGTTTTATTTTTGGCATGGCTTAATGTCGTTCCGTTATTGTCGTTGACGCGGTGGCGGTGAAGTGTCATTCAGATGCAGGATCTTTTGGATAGGGAGTTTCAGAATTTAGACCCAGTGACGTGAAGAAATAACAATTTTATTGTAAGTCTTCATGGTTTGTGAGTTGGAAAGGAACCCATAGGTTGAGGTAGTCACATGCATTCTTGTTCCTCGTGGTGGTGGAAGTTATAGATTTGGCAGGTATTCTTGCAGTAGTGTAGGGGAGTAATGAGAGTGCATTTTATATGTGGGATATAAATTATATATGGCGAGACAGTGGCAAAGGGAATGAAAGTTTAGAGTAGTGGATGGAATACTATTCAAGATGGTATTTTACGAATGAATGTTTTTTTCTGTGTTGTAGCTACATTATTGCAGACGTGCAGTGTAATCCATAAAGCTCTTGAAGCGCTCTGTTGAAGCGCTCTGTAGGCTTTGGACTATCATGAGGCAAGTCATGCTGCAGAAAACAGCCTGTAAACTCTCTTGTAGCTGGTTCAATTGAGATTTTGCATGTGTGTATAATAGAATGGCAAGCTACAGTCAAAGAGGTTCTGGTGACCCACACATTGACAGTTGTGACATTCTCTCATTAATCATTATGTTCGAGTGTTTACCGTGAATGTCGGAGAGAAGCAGCAGCCAGAAGCAGCGAGAGCGAGTATCGGCTGAAAGAAGGTGAGTCAGAGAGAACCGAGATTTTTTTAAAAAGAGCGCCAAAGGCCAGGTTCGAGTAATTTACAAATTAGCCCTAAAGAAGTCGATTAGATAACAGATAAAAATAAGCGTAGCTGCCGCGGAGCAGCCTTTTCGAGCTAAAGTGTCATGCGAGGTAAGTGTGAGTCTTCGGCTCAAGTGCCTTAGGAGGTAAAGTGTGAGTCTGTGGCGGAGGCTGAGTCAAGGAGGTTACACTTGATTCGGAATTTGTGATTTTTTTTTTGGCAAGTTGCGTTTCCTGCAGGACGTCAGAAACTTCTGACAGCTGTACCTGCAGAAATTGTGTCCAGGTGCAGCTCCTGAATGAATGTGTTAGGGAACTACAGCAGTTGGATGACCTCTGGACCATCCGGTAAAACAAGAGTTTCCTGGTCAAGACCTTCAGTGAGGTTGTTACACCAAGGGCGCAGGAAAAGCGAAGGTGAGTGACTCTGAGAAAGAGGAATAAATGTGGAGTGCAGGTGGCAGTACATTCTGAAAACAGCTACACCCTTTTGGGAGTGGACGACACGACAAGATTGAGTGGTAGCCAGGGCTGCGACCCCAACCCTGGTGCTGAGGCTCAATGGGGAAGGGTGATGTCATGCAGGGCCACAGTGGTGGGAGATTCCATTGTCAGGGATTCTGCGGCTGCAGGCGAGCAGTATGTGGAGCCCCCCACATGTAATGCTGGATCTAGTATTGGGAAATTGGGAAGGGCAAGTTCATGAAATGTGTGTGGAGGAGCCTTTTGGGACAAGTGACCACAGTTCGATTAGGTTTAAGATAGTTATGGATAGGGACGGAGAGGTCCTACGTGTTAAACTGCTCAACTGGGGTAAGCCAACTTTGAGGGTATGAGAGAAAGTCTCGCTCAAATTGATTGGAGCAGGTTATTTGAGGGGAAAGGTACATCGGCCAAGAGGGATGTTTTTAAAAGTGTGCTGACGAAAGCTCAGGGGATGTATGTCCCCGTTTAGAGTGAAGGGCAAAGCAGGCAAACGTAAGGAAGCTTGGTTGATGAGGGAAATTGAGACGTTAATCAAAAACAAGAAGGATGTATGTGACAGGTATAGGCAGCTACGATCAAGTGCATCCTGGGAGAAGTTTCGGGAAATAAGGAATATACTAAAAAAGAAATCAGAAGGGCAATAAGGGGCAAGCGGATAGCTCAGGCTGGTAGCATTAAGGACAATACCAAAATATTTTACAAATACATAATGGGGAAAAGGATAACTAGAGAGAGAGTGGGATAGTGAGGCCCAGTGCAAATTGGAGGAACAGCATCTCATATTTCGCTTGGGCAGCTTACACCCCAGTGGAATGAACATTGACTTCTCTAACTTCCGATAGTTCATCTGTCCCTCTCTTTCCCCTCCCCCTTCCCAGTTCTCCCACTAGTCTTCCTGTCTCCTACTATATCCTATCTTTGTCCCACCCTCCCCCCGACATCAGCCTAAAGAAGGGTCTCGACCCGAAACGTCACCCATTTATTCTCTCCCGAGACCTGTGTTACTCCAGCATTTTTGTCTACCTTCGATTTAAACCAGCATCTGCTGTTTTTTTCCTACACATCTGTAGTTGGTAAGTTACTGGAGAGTATTCTGAGGGATCGGTTATACAAGCATTTGGATGGGCGGGCTGATTAGGGATAATCAGCATGGTTTTGTTCGTGGGAGATTGTGTCTCACAAATCTGATTGATTTTTTTGAAGACATGACCAAAAAGGTTGATGAGGGCAGAGTTGTAGATGTTGTGTACATGGACTTCAGTAAGGCATTTGACAAGGTTCTGCATGGTAGGCTGCTCTGGAAGGTTAGCTCGCATGGGATCCAAGCCGAGATAGCTGAATGGATAGCAAATTGGCACCATGGAAGGAAGGTGATGGTGATGGTCAAGTCAAGTCAAGTCAATTTTATTTGTATAGCACATTTAAAAACAACCCACGTTGACCAAAGTGCTGTACATCTGATTAGGTACTAAGGAAAAAAAATGAAACATACAGTAGCACGCAAACAGTTCACAGCGCCTCCTCAATGAGCCTCAAAAGCTAGGGAGTAGAAATAAGTTTTGAGCCTGGGCTTAAAGGAGTCGATGGAGGGGGCAGTTCTGATGGGGAGAGGGATGCTGTTCCACAGTCTAGGAGCTGCAACCGCAAAAGCGCGATCACCCCTGAGCTTAAGCCTAGACCGCCGGGTAGTGAGTAGCTCCAAGTCGGCCGACCTGAGGGACCTGGAGTTAGAGAGGGGGGTTAGAAGATTTTTGATGTAGGGGAGGGGGAATGTCCATTTAGGGCTTTATATGTGAATAGGAGGAGCTTGAAGTTAATTCTGTATCGTACAGGGAGCCAGTGGAGAGAGGTCAGAATCGGGGTGATGTGGTCCCTTTTACGGGTACCCGTCAGGAGTCTCGCTGCGGCGTTTTGGACCAGTTGCAGGCGGGACAGGGAAGATTGGCTGACCCCAGTGTATAGGGAGTTGCAGTAGTCTAGGCGGGAGGAAATGAAAGCGTGAATGATTTTTTCTGTGTCGTCGAATTGGAGGAAAGGTTTGATTTTAGCTATGGTTCGAAGTTGGAAGAAGCTGGCTTTTACCACAGTGTTGACTTGCTTATCAAATTTTAATGCAGAGTCAAATATCATATCATATCATATCATATATATACAGCCGGAAACAGGCCTTTTCGGCCCACCAAGTCCGTGCCGCCCAACGATCCCCGTACATTAACACTATCCTACACCCACTAGGGACAATTTTTACATTTACCCAGCCAATTAACCTACATACCTGTACGTCTTTGGAGTGTGGGAGGAAACCGAAGATCTCGGAGAAAACCCACGCAGGTCACGGGGAGAACGTACAAACTCCTTACAGTGCAGCACCCGTAGTCAGGATCGAACCTGAGTCTCCGGCGCTGCATTCGCTGTAAAGCAGCAACTCTACCGCTGCGCTACCGTACCGTGCCGAGGTTTTTGACATGTGGTTTGACTAGGCAGGATAGACTTCCAAGACTGCCTGTTATCGATTTGATGGATTCGGGGGGGCCGAATAGGATGACCTCAGACTTGCTCTCATTTAATTGGAGGAAGTTCTGTGCCATCCAACATTTTATGTCATCAAGGCAGTGTAAGAGGCTGTTTAAATTTGACTGGTTGTTGGGTTTCAGGGGGAGGTAAAGCTGAGTGTTATCAGCATAGCAGTGGAAAGAAATGCCGTGCCTTTGAATGATTTGGCCAAGGGCGAGCATGTATAGAGAGAAGAGAATGGGGCCTAGGATGGAGCCTTGTGGAACTCCGCAGGAGAGGCTAGCTGGAGCAGAGGTATAACTGCCTATGTTGATGGCGAAACTCCTATCTTTGAGGTACGAAGCGAACCAGCTCAGGGCAGTGCCATCAATGCCAACCGCGTACCGGAGACGGTCAATAAGGATGGTGTGGTCCACTGTATCGAACGCTGCGCTGAGGTCGAGAAGGAGCAGGATTGCACAGTCGCCGGTGTCGATGGCGAGAAGCAGGTCGTTGTGTACCTTCAACAAGGCAGACTCTGTGCTGTGGTGGGCTCTGAAACCTGACTGGAAACTTTCCAGGATGGTGTATTGGTGCAGGTAGGGCACTAATTGGTTTAGAATTGCCTTTTCAAGGACTTTTGACAGGAATGGCAGTTTGGAAATGGGTCTGTAGTTGCTAGGCAAGGTGGGGGTCTAGGTTAGGTTTTTTCAGTAGGGGCTGGACCACCGCGTGCTTGAAACTGGTTGAAACAATGCCAGTGGCCAGAGAACTGTTGATAATAGAGAGGATGCTGGGACCGGCTATTGCAATGACATCCTTTAGAAGGGCAATGGGGGCAGGATCAAGGGGGCAGGTTGCAGGTTTCATAGCGGAGACAAGCTTTGCAAGGGAGGATAGAGTGACGGGTTGGAAGCAGTCCAATTTAGATGAACAGACTAGTGAGACAGCTAGGTCACGGGTGGGAGGGGAAATGTTCATTCTAATGTTCTCAACTTTGTTGGTGAAAAATTTAGCGAATTCTTCGCACTTAGCAGGGGACCCAACTAAGCTGGTACTGGGGGCAGGACATATGACAGAGGTAATTGTTCTAAATAGGACCTTGAAGTTATGAGAGTTTTTGGAAATAAGGTCGGAGAAGTATTGTGCTCTAGCAGACTTTACTGCTTCCTGGTATTTGAGAAGATTGTTTCTCAGAATTTCGAAGGAAATTTGAAGCTTGTCACATTTCCACCTCCTTTCTGATTTTCTGCACTCCCTTCTTAGGGCTTTGGTGGTGTCATTGAGCCACAGCCGACCTTTGGGCTTAGGCTTTTTCATTTTAAGGGGAGCGATAGAATCCAGGATGGAAGAGCAAGTGATATTAAATAAAGAGGCGAGATCTTCAGTGCTGAGATGGGGGGGAGAGGCCTCAATAGTGCAGATGTTGGGGGCAGCTGTGAGAGCCTCGGAGAATTTACTGGCAGTCAATGAATTTATGTCGCGGGAGTAGTGAACAGGGAGATGAGATTTTGCGGGAGATAAAGGCAGAGATGCGTCAAAAATGATAGCGCTGTGGTCCGATAGACAGGCTTCAGTAGTTTCAATGTTGTTGATTGGGAATCCGGACGATAACACTAGGTCGAGAATATGGCCTAACTTGTGAGTGGGTCCCGTGGTGTGAAGAGTCAGATTGAAGGACTCAACCAGGTGCATAAATTCACTCACAAGAGGCTTAGTGGGACAGCAAACATGAATATTAAAGTCACCAAGAATCATGATCCGGTCAAATTTGGGCAAAATGCTAGAAATCAGATCAGCAAATTGGGTGATGAAGTCCTTATGCATTTTTGGTGGGCGATACACAAGAACAATTAAGAGGGGATAGGTTAGGCCTACTTTAATTAGTTGCACCTCGAAACTGGAGAAATGATCAGCGTTCAGGAGGCGGCAGTTGACATGTTTCTTAAACACAGTGGCTAAGCCCCCACCGCGTCCGGAGAGCCTAGGCGAGGTGAAGAAGTTACAGTCATCAGGACGGAGTTCCACGAGTAGAGCAAGCTCACCAGGGTTAAGCCAGGATTCTGTGAGCAGTAAGAAGTCCAATCCACGGGTGGTGAAGAAGTCGTTGAGGATGAAGGTCTTGTTCTGTAGGGATCTTGCGTTGATCAGGGCCACTTTAGCAGGGACAGCAGGGACAGCAGGTGAGCTTCGGTCTGGTAGCGGCTCCCACGCCAGCGGGCGGAGGTTCAGGGAGACCACGCTGCTGCGCTTCACAGATGGCCTTGCTGGGAGCCCACGGGCCGGCAGTCCAGGGACCGGGATGATCGGTCGAAGAGCGGCATACCTGAGCTCGAGGGAGCGCCGGTGGATGGAGCAGTAAGGTCGACCAGGTCCGACTTCGCAGCGCTGGGCGAGGTAGGCCGCTGTTGGATGAGCGCGGGCGAGGTTTTTTAAATTTTCGAATGTTCCCGCGCGTTTACCCCGCCTCCTAGCGCGGTGCGTGCGACGGTGGATGTAAGGCTGGGCCCGCACATCTACCGGGGGTTGATCGAGGAGCGATCGCTGGAAGAAACTTTGTCCGGGACCTGGACTGAAGAAGTCGACGACGGAGGGTCGGATCAACAGGAGGGTTCGGCGGTCGTAAACCAAAGTGGCTCGAAGAACACTACGATCTCCAGGTGAGCGACGACAGGCAGCCAAACACAACGGCGCGGCCATCTTGGTGGAAATGGTGGAAGGTTGCTTCTTGGACTGGAGGCCTGTGACTAGTGGTGTGCTTCAGTGCTGGGCCTGTTACTGTTTGTCATCTACCTCAATGATTTGGATACAAAATTTACTGGTTTTGCAGATAGTGAAGATGGTTGTGAAAGAATGCAGCAGGATCTGGATTGATTGGCCAGGTGGGCGGAGGAATGGTTGATGGAATTTAATACAGAAAAGTGTGAGGTGTAGCATTTTGGGATGTTGAACAAGGGCAGGACCTACACAGTAAATGGTAGGCCTCTGGGTCATGTTATAGAACAGAGGGATATAGGAGTACAGGTGCATGGTTCCTTGAAGGTCGAATTGCAGGTTGATAAGCTGGTCAAAAAGGCTTTTGGCACTTTGGCCTTCATCAGTCAAAGTATTGATGATAGAAGTTGGGAGGACATGTTGCAGTTGTATAAGATGTTGGTGAGGCCACATTTAGAATATTGTGTTCAGCTCTGGTCACCATCTTATCGGAAAGATATTGTCAAGCTTTAAAGGGTTCAGAAATGATTTACGAGGATGTTGCCAGGACTAGAGGGTGTGAGCTTTAGGGAGAGGTTGAGTAGGCTGGGTTTCTATTCCATGGAGCGCAGGAGGATGAGCGGGATCTTATAGAGGTGTACAAAATCATGAGAGAAATAGATCGGGTAGATGCACAGGGTCTCTTGCCCAGAGTAGGGAAATCGAGGACCAGAGGACATAGGTTCAAGACGAAGTGGAAAAGATTTAATATATCATATCATATCATATCATATATATACAGCCGGAAACAGGCCTTTTCGGCCCTCCAAGTCCGTGCCGCCCAGTGATCCCCGTACATTAACACTATGCTACACCCACTAGGGACAATTTTTACATTTACCCAGCCAATTAACCTACATACCTGAGGTTAATTGGCTGGGTAAATGTAAAAATTGTCCCAAGTGGGTGTAGGATAGTGTTAATGTACGGGGATCACTGGGCAGCACGGACTTGGAGGGCCGAAAAGGCCTGTTTCCGGCTGTATATATATGATATGATATGATATGATATATTAAATCTTTTCCGCTTCGTCGGTAACATTTTCACACAAAGGGTGGTGGGTGTATGGAACAAGCTGCCAGATAAGGTAGTTGAGGCTGGGACTGTCCATTGTTTAAGAAACAATTAGATAAATACATGGATAGGACAGGTTTGGAGGGATATGGTCCAAGCGCAGGCAAGTGGGACTAGTGTAGCTGGGACATTGTTAGCCAGTGTGGGCGAGTTGGTCTGGAGGGCCTGCTTCCATGCTCCGTTCTATGACTATGACTCTATGATTATGACTAATGAGTAAAGTGGTGTAATTGTTGTGCTCCATAATGCCTCAGGGTGGCAATGGCAGATGATACAAACTAGATCTACTTGTTTTGCTTTTCATATTTCCATATTAGTCACATTAGTTTCTTACAATTGGCCAAAATAAACTCTGACAGGGAAAACTCCTTATGGGGTCCAATATGGGAGTGGAAACTTAGGCAAAGTCTCTTCTACCTTTGTTTTTGACATGGAGAAGAATCTTAAACCAGATTGGAGGACGTGTCGTTTTCCTTAATTTTAAAAAGGAGCACATCAGGTA
Source organism: Rhinoraja longicauda (assembly GCF_053455715.1). NCBI lineage: Eukaryota > Metazoa > Chordata > Chondrichthyes > Rajiformes > Arhynchobatidae > Rhinoraja > Rhinoraja longicauda. The sequence continues at coordinate 29,630,088 of NC_135981.1, read as the reverse complement.
TATGTTTGTTGCTTTGAAAACATCTGAAATGACTTTTTGATTTCTAAATGCTCCTAAAATCGTTCCGAGAATTTAAAAAAAGATTTGTAGTTCAAGAATTTCATGTGATGAGAAGGGATCAAAGTATTTTCTACTTCAATGACTCGTAGGTTTTACACACCTGGAGAGGGAACACGCGATGTCCATGGGGACATGGAGGCCTTCCGTGAACGCTGGTCGCTGCTGGAGGTTGAATGTATTATTGACAAAGTTGGCGGAATTTTGATTTGATTGCGTTATTACTTTGTATGTTTGTTTTTGTTTTGGTATAAAGTATTTGGGGGAAAAAAAGTGCTAACAACGTGAAAAGGTTTCCATGGCTGATCTGAACCATGTTACATAGCTGTCGTAGCCAGAACAAACTTTGTACCTCGATGGAGGGAATGCAAGGTCATAGAGTCAAACTGTAGCTGTGGTTTATACTAGTATATAATGGTTCACCACTTCCAATCTCCTGATACTCAATAGACACTTATTCTTAGACTCGAGGAACGGAAGATGCTGGAATCTCGAGTGTTGTAGGAACTCTGAGGGTCAGACAGCACCTGGGTGGGGAGGGAATGGACAGTCTAGGTTCCAGTCGGACTCTTCAGTCTGTTTTATTTATCCTTTCCCATCCTGACTGTTCCATGGTAGCGACCCTTACCGAGATCCGGGGAAAGTTGAATAGCCGATGCTTTTCAGGGACTGTTTTATCACAGGGATTTGTTCTCATGTCGTGTTGCAAATATGTAACCGTGCTCTGTTATCAATGTTCTTATTCGAAGGGTGGTGCTTTCGAGGACAAAACTGTGATGGCAAACTAATTTCCCACTCAGTACTTTCAGACTGATCCATGGTTTCCGCGCGAGAAAAGAAAAACACAAGACAACGATTCTGAGACATAATTATACTCTGATGGGAAAGTGGAGAGAAAATGTGAACATTGTAGTTGCAGATTAAGGAAAATGAATATGAATTTCAATTTACATTAAGGAGCTATATTTTAATCCAAACCCATGTTAATTCAGTTAACTGGTTTGTTGCTTCATATGGAAATATACATACTATTAAATTGATGCAAAAATGTACTTGTACAATAAATTGAAAAAGTGCATTGTTCATAGTTATTTACATTTCATCCCTTCCCTCAGGTGCTGCCATTCCAAGCTGAAGCACCTGTTTCTTCCCACCTGTTATCAGGCAACTGCACCATCTTGTCCACAACTCGAGTGTAGTCCTGAACTGCTATCTACCTCATTGGAGACCTGCGGGTTATCTTTGATCAGACTTTACTTTGCACTAAACATTATTACCTTTATCACGTATCTGCACACTGGATGGCTCGATTGTAATCATGTATAGTCTTTCCACTGACTGGTGAGCATGCAACAAAAACTTTTCACTGTACACGTGATAATAAACTAAACTATTTTCCTGTATATGTTACAACCTTTTATCATAATCATACTTTATTAGCCAAGTATGTTTTGCAACATAGGAGGAATTTGATTTCACATACAATCATCATACCAATAAAAAGCAACAAGGCATTAAAGCGACCAAAAGCAACAAAATACATTTTAACATAAACATCCACCACAGTGACTCCTCCACATTCCTCACTGATGGAAGGCGGAAAAACAGTTCAATCACTTCCCTTCTTTGTTCTCCCGTGGTTGGGGGCCTCGAGCCTTCTGTTGACGGGAGGATCTGGGCTCCGATAGCCAGCATTCGGGCCCTCCGCATCGGGGCGATCAAGCTCCCGCATCGGGGGGGGGGGGGGGATCTCAGCTTCCCCCGTGCTGGGCAATAGGACCCCATGTCGGGGCTAGCCAAACCTCTTGTGAGTTTGAAGCTTCCTGATATCAGTCCCTTCCTGACATTGCGAGCTCCTCGATGTTGAGATCCACAGGCTGCAGTTGGAGCGTCAATCGCAGGCAAGGGATCGCAGGCTCCCATGGTTGGGCTCAAAGTCAGTCTCGAGCAAGGTCTCCAGCTCCATGCTGTTAGGCCGCAGCGCGACTGGAGATACGATCCGGAAAAGAATTGCATCTCCGGCAAGGAGATCCAAATCTCTTTGTTAAATATGGTTGTACTAACAGCAGTATATCTGCATGCAATGAGATACATTTTGAATCAATGAAAAGAATGCCTTTGTTGGTTTTTCTGAAAGACAACGTTATTGTCTAAGCTTCACCTGCATTCACATACAAGCCAAATTTACACGTCCAGAGAAACAAGCATATTGTCCAGTGTTCAAACTAATAAAACAAAAGAAAGCAAAAGAGTAGTTGCATAAATAATTTATTGAAACACATATAGGCTTTAAAAATGGAGAAAAATACTTCAATACAAGGCACTTTATTTAGTTTAGATTTTAGTTTAGAGATACCGTGAGGAAACAGGCCCCTCGTACAACTGTGTCCGCACCAACTAACAATCACCCGTACATTAGTTCCATCCTACACACCAGGGACAATTGACAGAAGCCAATTAACCAACAAACCTGCACGTCTTTGGAATATGGGAGGAAACCAGAGCACCCGGAGAAAACACACAGTCACTGGGAGAATGTACAAACTCCACACAGACAGCACCCATAGTCAGGATCGAACCTGGATCTCTGGCGCTGTAAGGCAGCAACTCTACCACTGGTCCAGGTTGATTCAAAAATATAAATAAGTTTTTTTAAAATCTTATAATTTAAGACAATAAATTATTGTTACAAAATATATTGGCATTAATAGGAAACACTTAAGTGAAAGGTTGCTAATTCGTCAAAGTTAACACGACTTTGACTGATTTGATGTTCTAAAGTCTAATGTAGTAATTTTAAAAGTTAATTAGTTAAAAGTTAACATATTCACTGATTATAAACACTTCGATTCCTCTGTGAACTTTGGTTGTTTCTCTGGATTTTTGCCGTCATTGTTTGGATCTGTTGTAAATAAGCCTCGGTCTGAGTGAGGACAAATTCCCAGGAACAATCATTGAATTCCTGAGGACCAGAAAAAAAACAAATATATCTGCTCAATAATGCAAGTGTTTATTGAGGATGCAAAAACAATTAACTATTTTGTAAAATAAGTTTACAACTTTCTCACAGGAATATCATTCTGGAGCATTGAGGCACTGCAAGAATCTTAATGCTGAATTCATTTGACTCTCTGCATAGACGGCACGGTGGCGCAGCAGTAGAGTAGTGCCTTAGTGCTCGCAGCGCCAGAGACCCGGGTTTGATCCCGACTACGGGTGCTGTCTGTACAGAGTTTGTACCTGTGACCGCATGGGTTTTCTCCAAGACCTTTGGTTTCCTCCAACACTCCAAAGTACGGGTTAGTATTGGCTTGGTATAAGTGTAAATTGTCCCTCGTGTGTGTGGAGTTAATGTGTGGGGATTGCTGGTCAATGCGGACTCGGTGGCCCGAATGGCCTATTTCCACGCTGTATCTCTAAACTAAACTACTCAGGCAAAGGTAAAATGATTATTTTACTGAAAATATTGGAAATCTTCACACAGTACATGCTACATTAACAACAACTTCTATTTATAAAGTATCTTTAGTTCAGACCAGCATTCAGCATTGTTTCATACAACAGTGACTAAATACTGACAGCAAGTTGCAGAAGGGCTGTTGGGGAAAATAATTTAATGCTTGTTCAGGGAGATCCTTTACGGGAATGTTTTCAAGAGGGAAATAGAAAGGCAGAGAGGCTGAATGAAATGAATGAAGGTAAATTCAGCATTGAACCAAAGGCATTAGAGGGATAACTTAAATCTGGAGTGTACAAGAAGCCAGAAATGAGAAACATAGGTATTTGGTTTTGTCTTTTAATGTTAGGGATGGTAAAATCCATTTGGAAAGAGTGAGACCATGGAGAGAATTTTCAATAGACAGAGCATTTACTGAACCAATTTAGGTTCATAAGTTCCCAATGTAGATAGGAGAATATCCAATGCATCTATGTGATTTGACTTTGCTGGCCAGAAATATTCTAACACATCACGACATTTTCCATCTAACAGCACCTATATGAGCTGACATTTTAATCACATTCAGTGCTTAGTATGAGTATTTTAATAATACAATCATACATTACAGATAAACAGTCTGTAACAGATAATGAGTCACTGTACCTCCAGTTCTATAATGCCTCTTAAGTTCTCAAAGTTTTCTTGAATGTCCTCATTCTGAGGAAGTGCCGCAGGTTTACTTCCTCTGCTGAGGTAACACATTCTCTCAGCTCTGCCAGTTGCTGCTTCAATGGCACCAAAAACATTCGAGTTGATTAGTGTCCCAAGGTGCAGCGTTGACATCTTAATTAAAATCTTCTTGATTTGATCCTGTGTTTCATGGATAACCAGCATCTTTTCCTCATCCTGCAACATTTACACAGTTATTCCTCAGGAAAGGTATCACCACTCAAGGCATGAATGGAAGAAATAGAATTTTAATTCAGTTTACTTCATACACTGTTGAACCTGACAGTGGATCATGCACCACCACACCTAACTGACTTAGAAACACAATTCGGGTCTGAAGAAGGGTCTCGACCCGAAACGTCACCCATTCCTACTCTCCTGAGATGCTGCCTGACCTGCTGAGTTACTCCAGCACTTTGTGAATAAATACCTTCGATTTGTACCAGCATCTGCAGTTATTTTCTTAGAAACACAATACTTACATTGAAACCTTCTGACAACATGATCATGTTGAAGGATTTGATCCGCGGTGTTCCTCTTCTGGTTACACATTGAAAAGACAATCCACTTCCCTGAGACACAGGATAACATGGGTAAATATACACAGATATTGATTTTAAGAAATAAGAAAAGAGACAGAGATAGACACAAAATGCTTGCCCAATGAACCAGACTTAATAAGGGAACTCAAGGTAAAGGAACCGCTCGGAGGTAGTGACCATACTATGATGTTTTAATCTGCAATTTGAGAGGGAGAAGGTTAAATCAGAGGAGTCAGTGTTGTAGTTGAAAAAAGGGGAGTATGAAGACATGAGAGAGGATCTGGCCAAGGTTGACTGGAAAAGGATCCTGGTAGGAATGATGGTGGAACAGCAATGGCAGGAATTTCTGGGCATAATCCAGAAGATGCAGGATCATTTCATTCCAAAGAGGAAGAAAGATTCTAAGGGGAGCAAGAGGCAACCGTGATTGACAAGGGAAGTTAGGGATGGAATAAAACTGAAAGAAAAGATGTATAACAGAGCATAGTAGGAAGCCAGAGGATTGGGAAACTTTCAAAGGACAACAGAAGGTAACAAATCGGGAAATACGGGGTGAAAAGAAGAAGGACAAGGGTAAACTGGCCAAGAATATAATGAAGGATAGTAAAAACTTCTTTGGGTATGTTAAGAGAAAAAGATTAGTAAAGACAAATGTGGGTCCCTTGAACGCCAAAAAAGGGGAAATTATTATGAGGAACAAGGAAATGGCAGAAGAGTTCATCAGGTCTGAAGAAAGGTCTCAATCCAAAACTTCTCTCCAAGATGCTGCCTGACCTGCTGAGTTACTCCAGCATTTTGTGATACCTTCGATTTGTACCAGCATCTGCAGTTATTTTCCTACAGGTACTTAGGTTCTGTCTTCACCAAGGAAGAGAACAATCTGCGAGATGTACAAGAAGGCGGAGGATCTTGGGAGACAGAGGAACTGAAAGAAATCTGCATTAGGCGAGAAATAGTTTTGTTTAGAGATACAGCGCGGAAACAGGCCCTTTCGGCCCACCAGGTCCATGCCGACCAGCGATCCCCACGCATCCTACACCCACTAGGGACAATTTTTACATTTACCAAGCCAATTAACCTACATACCTGTACGTCTTTGGAGTGTGGGAGGAAACCGAAGATCTCTCGGAGAAAACCCACGTAGTATTGGGTAAACTGATGGGACTGAAGGCTGATAAATCTCCAGGGCCTGATGGTCTGCATCCCAGGGTAATCAGGATCAGTTCCTTTGGATTGGAGGATAGCTAATGTTATCCCACTTTTCAAGAAAGGAGCGAGAGAGAAAACAGGGAATTATAGACCAGTTAGCCTGACATCGGTGGTGGGGAAGATGCTGGAGTCAATTATTAAAGAAGTCATAATGGCGCATTTGGATAGCAATAAAAGGAGTGGTCCAAGTCAGCATGGATTTATGAAGGGGAAATCCTGCTTGACTAATCTTCTGGAATTTTTTGAGGATGTGGTAAGTAAATTGGATGAAGGAGAGCCAGTGGATGTAGTGTATCTGGACTTTCAGAAAGCCTTTGAAAAAGGTCCCACACAGGAGATTAGTGGGCAAAATTAGAGCACATGGTATTGGGGGAAGGGTATTGACATTGACATATTGAATTGGTTGGCAGACAGGAAGCAAAGAGTAGGAATAAACGGGTCCTTTTCTGAAAGGCAGGCAGTGGCGAGTGGAGTGCCGCAAGGCTCGGTGCTGGGGCTGCACCTATTTACAATATATATTAATGATTTGGATGATGGAATTAAATGTAACACTAGCAAATTTGCAGATGACACAAAGCTGGGTGGCAGTGTGAACTGTGAAGAGGTTATTAGAAGGTTGCAGGTTGACTTGGGCAGGTTGAGTGAGTGGGCAGATGCATGGCAGATGCAGTATAATGTAGAAAAATGTGAGGTTATCCACTTTGGCGGCAAAAACAAGGAGACATTATTATCTCAGTGGTATAAGAAGATAACTGCAGATGCTGGTACAAATCAAAGGTTTTTATTCACAAAATGCTGGAGTAACTCAGCAGGTCAGGCAGCATCTAAGGAGAGAAGGAATGGGTGACGTTTCAGACAGATCTCAGGGGGGCGGGACAAAGGAAGGCTATAGGTGGAGACAGGAAGATACAGGGAGATCTGGTAAGGGGGAGGGGAAGGGAGGGACAGAGGAACTATCTAAAGTTGGAGAAGTCGATGTTCACACCACTGGGCTGCAAACTGCCCAGGCGAAATATGAGGTGATGTTCCTCCAATTTCCGGTGGGCCTCACTATGGCACTGGAGGAGGCCCATGACAGAAAGGTCAGACTGGGAATTGGAGGGGGAGTTGAAGTGCTCGGCCACCGTGAGATCAGTTTGATTAATGCGGACCGAGCGCAAGTGTTCAGCGAAGCGATCGCTGAGTCTGCGCTTGGTTTCGCCGATGTAAATAAGTTGACATCTAGAGCAGCGGATGCAATAGATGAGGTTGGAGGAGGTGCAGGTGAATCTTTGTCTCACCTGGAAAGACTGTTTGGGTCCTTGGATGGAGTTGAGGGGGGAGGTAAAGGGACAGGTGTTGCATCTCGTGCGATTGCAGGGGAAAGTGCCCGGGATTGGGGTGGTTTGGTTAGGAAGGGACGAGTGGACCAGGGAGTTACGGAGGGAATGGTCTCTGCGGAATGCAGAGAGGGGAGGGGATGGGAAGATATGACCAGTGGTGGGGTCCCGTTGTAGGTGACGGAAATGTTGGTGGATGATTCGTTGGATCCGCTGGCTGGTGGGGTGGAAGGTGAGAACGAGGGGGATTCTGTCCTTGATGCGAGTGGGGGGAGGGAGAACAAGAGCGGAGTTGCGGAATGTAGAAGAGACCCTAGTGAGAGCCTCATCTATAATGGAGGAGGGGAAGCCCCGTTTCCTGAAGAACGAGGACATCTCTGAAGCCATAGTGTGAAACACCTCATCCCGGGCGCAGATGCGGCGTAGACGGCGGAATTGGGAGTAGGGGATAGACTTTTTGCAGGGGACCGGGTGGGAAGAAGTGTAGTCCAGATAGCTGTGCGAGTTGGTGGATTTATAGTAAATGTCCGTCACTAGTCTGTCTCCTGTGATGGAGATGGTGAGGTCCAGAAACGGGAGGGAGATGTCGGAGATAGTCCAGGTATATTTAAGGGCAGGATGGAAATTGGAGGTGAAGTGTATGAAGTTAGTGAGTTCTGCATGGGTACAAGAGGTAGCACCAATGCAGTCGTCGATGTAGCGGAGATAGAGTTCGGAGATCGGGCCGGTGTACGCCCGGAACAGGGATTGTTCGACGTACCCGACAAAGAGGCAGGTGTAGCTAGGGCCCATGCGAGTGCCCATAGCTACGCCTCAGGTTTGGAGGAAGTGGGAGGAGTCAAAGGAGAAGTTGTTGAGGGTAAGAACCAGCTCTGCTAGGCGGAGGAGAGTGTTGGTAGATGGGGATTGGCTGGTTCTGCGGTTGAGGAAGAAACGGAGGGCTTCGAGACCATCCTTGTGGGGGATGGAAGTGTAGAGTGACTGGACATCCATGGTAAAGATGAGTGAGTGGGGCCCTGGGAACCGGAAGTTATCGAGGAGATGGAGGGCGTGTGAGGTGTCTTGGATGTAGGTGGGGAGGGATTTAACCAGGGGGGATAGGATGGAGTCGCGGTAGGTGGAGATAAGTTCGGTGGGGCATGAGCAGGCAGAGACAATGGGTCTGCCGGGACAGTTCTGTTTATGGATTTTGGGTAGGTGGTAGAATCGGGCCATGCGGGGCTGTGGAACTATGAGTTTGGAGGCAGTGGGGGGTAGATCGCTGGAGATGGTGAGGTCCGTGATGGTGCTGATGATAAAGGTCTGGTGTTTATCGGTGGGGTCATGGTCCAGGGATAGGTAGGAAGAGGTGTCTGAGAGTTGGCGTCTGGCTTCGGTCTGGTAGAGGTCAGCATGCCAGACTATCACAGCACCTCCCTTGTCAGCGGGTTTGATGATTAAGTCCGGGTTGTTGCAGAGTGAGTGGAGGGCTGCACGTTCAGGAGGGGAGAGGTTAGAGTTAGTCAGGGGAGTGGAGAATTTGAGGCGGTTAATGTCACGTGGCAGTTGGAGATAAAAAGTTCTAGTGAGGGTAGTTGGCCAAACGGGGGGGGGGGGGGTCCAAGAGGATGGGGTCTGTTGGAGACGGGAGAAGGGGTCATCAGTGGGGGGTGGTGGGTGGGGACTCCTTGGCATGGAAAAAGGTTCGGAGGCGGAGGCGGCCGAAAAAGAGCTCCACGTCATGGCGGACGCGGAACTCGTTGATGTGGGGGCGGAGGGGAACAAAGGTAAGGCCTCTGCTGAGGCCAGATTGTTCGGTGTCTGAAAAGGGGAGGTCAGGGGGGATGGTGAACACCCGGCAATGGTGGGGGTTGGGGTCGGAATTATCTCAATGGTGTCAGATTAGATAAAAGGGAACTGTAACGAGACCTGGGTGTCCTTGCACACCAGTCACCAAAAGTAAACATGCAGGTAGAGTAGGCAGTGAAGAAAGCTATTGACTTGTTGGCCTTCATAACAAGTGGATTTGAGTATAGGAGTAAAGATGACCTTCTGCAGTTGTATACGGCCCTGGTGAGATCACATCTGGACTATTGTGTGCAGTTTTGGTCCCCTAATTTGTGGAAGGACATCCTTGCTATTGAGGGAGAGCAGCAGAGGTTTACGAGGTTAATCCCTGGGATGGCGGGACTGTCATATGAGGAAACATTGGAAAGACTGGGTTTGTATTCACTGGAATTTAGAAGGATGAGAGGGGTTGTTATAGAAATGTATAAAATTGGAAAAAGATTGGACAAGCTAGATGCAGGAAGAATGTTCCCAATGTTGGGGGAGTCCAGAACCAGGAGCCACAGTCTAAGAATAAAGGGGAGGCCATTTAAAACTGAGGTGAGAAAAACCTGTTTCACCCAGAGAGTTTTGATTTTGTGGAATTCTCTGCCACAGAAGGCCATGGAGGCCAATTCACTGGATGAATTTAAAAGAGTGTTGGATAGATCTCAAGAGACTAGCGGAATCAAGGGATATGGGGAGAAGGCAGGTATGGGTTACTGATTATGGATGATCGCAATGAATGGCGATGCTGGCTCGAAGGGCCGAATGGCCTCCTCCTGCACCTATTTTCTATGTTTCTATGTTTCTATGTTAAAGAGAATTAATATGTAGGTAGCTGGGGGTTTTTTTTGCACATGGAGTCATTATTGCAAGTTCGTGTATTTAGGTAGATAATACTTTGGTTTCGGGCTTTGTTTTCTCAGTTGAACACCTATCCTGGAGTTATAGCACGTACTTTGTGTTTTAATTGTAATAGCTTCGGAAAAAAAGGTGACACCTCCATTGCTTTCATAAGTAGGACTGAGCTCAGATGATTTACATCTTTTAAGTAACTGCAAAACATGACTGCAAGAATCTCGGATTGTGGTGGCATATTAGGAGGGCTAGTCAAGCTTTTGTCTCATTGTTCTAGCAACCCGTGATCAATCCCGATCTCCGGTGCTTTCTAGGTGGAGTTTGCATGTTCTTCTTGTGAATCCGTGGGTTTCCTCCCGTTTGCCTGGTTTGTTCCCATATCTCATGAATTTACTTTGAAACCCGGAATAATTCTCTTTGATATTTATTTCCATGCCTAAATAGAAAAGAAGCATGAATAACCAGAATTGTGCTTGTAATGTGGAAATTAGCACACTCATTGGTACAGAGAAATTTATTTTAGCACATTAGTTTCCTTTAAAAAATAAACATTTAAACAACAATGGTCGAGTTACAAACTGAAAATATAACTACCTTTACAACATTTAATTTGGATTCATGATAGATAGATAGATAGATAGATAGATAGATAGATAGATAGATAGATAGATAGATAGATAGATAGATAGATAGATAGATAGATAGATAGATAGATAGATAGATAGATAGATAGATAGATAGATAGATAGATAGATAGATAAATAGATAAATAGATAATTACATGATAATTTCACCATTTCAGAGTAACATAAATTAGCAATGTGTTAAATACCAAATATTACAAAAATTATGAAGTATATAAACTAGCAATATCTTTCAGCATTTAGAACACATTCTGTTTAAAATGATTACTCCATGACTTAATTCCATTTCAAAAGTATTACCTTTTATGGTCTAGACCTGCTGGATATAGGATCTAATCTAAATGAGGATAATTTTCTGGGCACACCCATTGATCCTCAGGAAGGTAGAAGTGGCAACATGTATTATCTGGACAATACATGTTGTTATGTAAAGTAAACACTGAGATGTAATAGTGTGGCTGTCACACGGGAGATTAAAGATATATTTCCTCCCAGCAGTAGAAACATCATAAATTTCTTCATGTAGAAACAAAGAACAGCAGAATACTGGAGTAACTCAGTGGGACAGGCAGCATCTCTGGGGGGAAGGAATGGGTGATATTTCGGGTTGGGACCGTTCTTCATGATGAATTCCCTTCAATTATGCAATAGTAACAAAATATAAATAGTTAAACAGACTTCAACTTTACTTCTAAACAAAATCCATTTTCATTTATAAAGATGCTTTAAAATAGTCAACTGTCCAAGTTTGTTTCATAATAGTAACAGCAATTATTTTGTGTTAATTAGCCAGCACATTGAAACCTTATCAAAATTGTTCAAGAGCTTGGGCAAAGAGGAAGGATTTAAGAAGTATTGAGAAGAGAAAAGAGGAAGCAGAGCAGTTTCATAAGGGAGGTGACATGTGGTGATAAGAGTTGCAACTATGGCACGAGGCGGAATGGGAAGGATGTGGGTATTCCAGATACATATGGGACTGGAGAAGATGACAGCCACAGTGAGGGGTGAAACAATGGATTTGTAAACTGTAAGCATGATTTAACTGGGATTCAAAGGAGGTCAGGAAGCATAGGTGTGATAAGTTTATAACTTCATAAGTCATAAGTCATAAGAGCTGAATTAGGACATTTGCCCCATTGAGTCAAATCCACCATTCAATCGTGGCTGATCTATCTTTCCCTCCGGTTAGTTGACTTGATGGGCCGAATGGCCTAATTCTGCTCCTATAACTTATGAACATAATAATACTAACAACAAAAACATGATGGTCAAAATGAGTAGAAAGGAACTGCAGATGCTGGTTTAAAACAAAGATAACTCAGCGGGATAGGCAGCATCTCTGGAGAGAAGGAATGAGTGACGTTTCGGGTTGAGACCTTTCATCAGACTGACATCCATGTAACAAGCTGATATTGGAACGGAAACTGAATGTCGTATGGAAGAGAAAAAAAAGTGCCCGACTTTCAATAATGGTGGTTTCAGCAAAGAATTATAGAGGAAATTGTGGCTGGCTTCCAGCAACCGTTAACAAACTGTGTCTAAATTAATGGCAGTTGCTTGGATAACACAGCTGTTTCCTCCTCTGTGACAGGATAAAGGAAAGATTGAATGAAACACTCATGAGATGTAGATACTGTTAAAATCTGGATTAAATTTAGTAACAATGAAGATTTTGCAGATAATTTATATCGATAGATTGAGCATGCCAGAGCTATTCAGGAACTCATTGCCATAAACGACTGTGGGGGCCAAGTCAATGGAGATTGACAGATTCTTGATTAGTACGGTTGGCAGGAGTTATGAGGAGAATGCACGAAAATGGGGTTGAGAGGAAAATGCAGACCAGGCATGATTGAATGGTGGAGTAGACTTGATGGGCCGAATGGCATAATTCCGCTCATGGAACTTATGAACATGAGCTATTTAAAAAATGCAGAGGTGAACATCCACTCTCTAGCAGGGTGCCCAGAACTTGTGTAGGAAGGAACTGCAGGTGCTGGTTTATACCAAAGACAGACACAAAGTGCTGGAGTAACTCAGCAGGCCAAGCAGAATCCAAGGGTTCCGACCCAAAATGTCAGCTACTCCTTTTCTCGAGAGATGCTGCCTGACCAGCTGTTACTGCAACATCTTGTGTTTATGCCCAGAATTTGGAACTTGCTACAATTTAAGGCCAGAATTTCTTCGGTACAGAGATAAGGTAATTGGTACCCAGAATCAGGAACTAAAAGAAGACATCCTCTGGGCAACAGGCTCAATGCGACATTACATCCAAAAACTTTTTTGCACATTCATCTGGGAAGTGCAGTACAATTAATGGCACAATTCCAACTTCAGTCTAACACCCACAATGCATGCTTTTAAGGTGCTTTGTGAGGGAAAGGAATATTGCAGGCAGAATATCTGGGCAGCCCTAGATTTCCTGGAATAAATATATATTCTCTTCAGTGACTTGAGTTGCAGGAGAAAGGACATGTCAGGGTCAGCTGGAGAAGACCTGGCAGATGATGGTTCCAGCTGTCTCCCTCAGGTGTGAAAATCAACACTCTGTTGAGCAAGCCAGAAATAGGTGTGTTGTCATAAAGTACTGTACAAGATGGTTATTTTCCTATTTCAATAATGGATCATTCATTCAGAGCATGGCAGAGTACACGGGGATAGACACAAAACGCTGGAGTAACTCATCAGGACAGGCGGCATTTCTGGAGAGAAGGAATAGAAACATAGAAAAATAGGTGCAGGAGTAGGCCATTCAGCCCCTCATGGCTGATCATCTAAAATCAGTACCCCGTTCCTGCTTTTTGCCATATCCCTTGATTCCTTTAGACCTAACTCCAAACCAACTCTCTCTTGAAAATATCGGTGAATTGGCCTCCATTGCCTTCTGTGGCAGAGAATTCCACAGATTCACAATTCTCTGGGTGTAAAAGTTTTCTCTCATCTCAGTCCTAAATGGCCTACCCCTTATCTTAAACTGTGACCCCTGGTTCTGGACTCCCCCCAACATCGGGAACATTTTTCCTGCATCTAGCCTGTCCAATCATTTAAGAATTTTATCTGTTTCTATAAGATCCCCTCCCATCCTTCAAAATTCCAAATGAATACAAGCCCAGTCGAACCATTCTTTCATCATATGTCAGTCCCATCATTCAGGGAATTAACCTGGTGATGCGGGTCAAGCTGTTGCATACTGCGCACGATCGCGCCCTCTGGTGTACGTAGTCTGACATAGCAGGCTCGCTGAAAATTGCCTCCGCACCGGGGTGTCCTCTATGTACAGCATCGAAGTACTTCTGCTGTAGCGAGGCCGGGGTCACCTCTTTGTGACCTTTCATAATGACCCCTTTCCTGATTACCAGTTCAACTCTGACCGGAAAATATGGCTGCACATATGCTGCTTGTCCGGCCACCCGTGTTGAATGATGGACGCAAGTGTCTGTAAAGTGTCGTCCTCAGCCGTGCATGCGACTAACATGTCCAAACAAGATGAATGAAGATGGTCAGCCATCATCACATCAAAAGTATCCTTTTCAGCTGCCTGCCCGTCATAGGTATTCCTGGGCGCACGGGACGCGGTGTCCTTGCCGCGTTTATAAGACAGTGTAATGTCACAGTTTTGGAGATGCAGCATCATTCTTTGCAGCCTTGCTGGGGCGGCATGTATCGGCTTATTCAAAATAGTAATCAGTAGCTGGTGATCGGTCTCAACGGTGACAGCCTTGCAGAAAATATAATCATTGAATTTTTCGCACATGAAGTCCACCGCTAACAACTCCTTCTCCATTTGTGCGTAGCGTGTCTCTGTGTCTGTCATGGTCCTTGAGGCATAAGCGGCTGGTCTTCCTGCAGGCACGCAGCACCGACGCCGTACCGAGGCGTCGCAGGTTAATAGTCTCCCTGCAGGCACGTAGCGCCAAGACCGTACTTGGATGCGTCGGAGGTTAACGGTCCCCCTGCAGGCACTCAGCACCGAGGCCAAACTGGGATGCGTCGCAGGTTAACGTAAAGGGTCTGTCCCAGTTCGCCGATTTGAAGGCGACTGCCGGCAACTAGGCTGTCGCTGCACATTCGCTAGGGTGTCGCGGGCATGATTGTGAGTAGTATCCAATGAGTCGTTGCAGATCTCGGCTCATTGCGGAAAATCAATCTGTTCTAAATTTTTCGGCGAGAGCTAGCTTGTCGCCAAGGATCGTAGCTTATCGCAGGCACTGTCGCCTGTTGGCCCCAGGTGTGGTAGGTTGTCGCTGGTACTGAGGACGGATTAATTTCATTATCGACTACTAACGTCAACCAGAGACAGGTACCGGGATCAGGAGAAGACAAGGTGCGACAGGAACTGTCAAAACCCGTTTTGACAGCGGACAGAACTTCAGTTGCAACAGCCAGCTGTGGAATGGGGGCGGAGACGGCGATGCTGTCAAAGGGTGGCGGACACCTGACCATGCCGACAGTAAGGTCCGGCCAGTGCACTTTTTAGGTATATTTTGTCATCGTTTGAAGTTTATGTTTTTTTTAAAGATTTTTGCATGTAGTTATTCATCTTTCATATGAATATAGTTTGTTTGAATAAAGTTGATTTTGGTGATTTAAAAAAAATTGGAGTCAGAATTTCTTGTATTTCATATCATATCATATCATATATATACAGCCGGAAACAGGCCTTTTCGGCCCTCCAAGTCCGTGCCGCCCAGCAATCCCCGTACATTAACACTATCCTACACCCACTAGGGACAATTTTTACATTTACCCAGCCAATTAACCTACATACCAGTACGTCTTTGGAGTGTGGGAGGAAACCGAAGATCTCGGAGAAAACCCACGCAGGTCACGGGGAGAACGTACAAACTCCTTACAGTGCAGCACCCGTAGTCAGGATCGAACCTGAGTGTCCGGCGCTGCATTCGCTGTAAAGCAGCAACTCTACCGCTGCGCTACCGTGCCGCCCTCTATGAACTTTTCATGGCAAATCATTCAAAGATTCTAGTCTCATTCATTTTGGCCAATGAAATAAATCACTGACACAGGCACTGCGCTATGAGAACTCTTTTCATTCATTTATTTAGATCAATGAAGCAAACACATACACAAGCATTTCACTACGTTGAAAGGCAAATGTCATTTAAAACTACTTAAAACAAAGACAAACACTACAAACACAAAGACAAACGGAGTCACTGCGATGCTGTTAAAGGGGGTATGGACACCTGACCATACCGACAGCAAGGTCCGGCCAGATCACTTTAGCCTCCATAATGTTTGCGAATTTCT
Organism: Rhinoraja longicauda; assembly: GCF_053455715.1. Lineage (NCBI taxonomy): Eukaryota > Metazoa > Chordata > Chondrichthyes > Rajiformes > Arhynchobatidae > Rhinoraja > Rhinoraja longicauda. Next base: position 29,614,214 of record NC_135981.1, on the reverse strand, counting down.
CCCTTGTTTTAAGTTGCAATGGTGAAAGCAAAGCTCTCTTGAGTGCAGCAGTTGGCCTTTGACGTCAGCAGCTTTTAGGGAATCCCAAAATTGTGAACATAAGCCGAGCACAGCACGGCACGGCCACCACTGAACCACGCTCGTTCACATGGGAGACTCGAGAGCTATGGCTCATTGATGGACTTCAGTTACAGTCCACCGAGAGGAAGCTGTGCTTCTAAAGAGAGATTACAAGAAGATGTTCCCACTGCCCGCCACCCACCTAAAGTCGACAGTGTCACGCTTGCTCCATGTATTTAAGCATGGTGCTTGGTCCATGTATATAAGCATGGTGCTTGCAGAGTATTGTGACTGCTACTCACAACATTTAGAAGCACGTCACACTAAAATTTAAAAAGGCATTTGAAGATACCAGAAGATAGTTTTGTTTAACCAATTTATTTACCGTCAGGCCATTTGACAGGTAATTTTAATTTCACGATGTTTCCGAAGATGGTGTAATCTTCGGAAGATGGTGTAGCCAGGTGCTAGTTTCACACAAAAAAAAGTAACTTGTATCGACCTGACACGGCATTGTCGTGGTCATTGTCGTAGACATTGTCGTAGGGTAAAAAGAAAATTGGCGATCTGCTACGACTTTGGCAGTGTCTGGCAGTCGCCTTATAAATCATGTGACTGGGACACGCCCTTAACTGGTCGATTGACATTGAAATATGCCAGGGTGGGGACACACAACATCTGTTGTCTGAGAGCGTCGAAAGCTCGCTGTTGCTGCTCATGCCACGTCCAGGCAGTGTCCTTGTAAGTAAGCTGTTGCAGTGGAGCGGGGAGTTCGCTAACTTGCCAAGATAGTTTACCATGCCCAGGAACCTGTGCAGGCTGGTGACATCAGTCGGTATTGCCATCTCGCTGATGGCTGCTGTCTTCGCTGGATCAGCTTTGAGGCCGTCGCTGGTAAGGGATACTGAGTTGGATGATCAGCCATGATCATATTGAATGGCGGTGCAGGCTCGAAGGGCCGAATGGCCTACTCCTGCACCTATTTTCTATGTTTCTATGTTTCTATGAAAACATGTCCCACATTGTTCATTTAGTTAACAAGAAACTTGCACATGTGGGGGTTGAGTTTCAAATGTACCTCCCTGGCACGATCGCGTACCTTCCTTAAATTGTCATTGTTCTCCTGCACGTCCTTACCCGCCACAATAATGTCATCGACAAGAATCGCACAGGGTATCTGTCAAAGATCTGCTCCATAGAACATTGAAACACTTTGCTGGCCTTGTTAAAACCAAACGGCATCCGGAAAAATCCGTAGCGTCCGAAAGATGTGCTGAAAGTCATGAGCAGAGATGATTGATCGTCCAGGGGGATTTGCCGGAATGACCTCTTGGCGTCAAGAACCGAGAACACTGTCGCTTTGCCCATGTGTGTGGCCACCTCCTCCATGCCCATGGGCTGATGAGGTCGCTTGAGTGCAGTGTTTAAGTCCCTCGGGTTGATGCATATACGTATCTCCTCCTTGTTCTTCTTGGTGGTAGCCACCATCGAGGTCACCCATTCAGTGGGCTCCATAACAGGAGTAATAACTCCTAGAGCTTCCACCCTGTCAAGTTCTGCCTTAACCCGGTCTCGCATGGCAACCGGGACGCGATGAGCAGGGCGGACCACGGGTCTATAATCATCGAGTATGTGACAGGCAGCCTGGCAAGTTCAAGATCATTGTAATCCGCAAGGATACGCTGTGTAGAATCGGGAGCCGGCACCAGCTGATGCGCGGCCTTGCCGAATGAAACCAGTCCCACGTCTATACGTGCATCTATTGAGTGGTTGCACGGCAGGCAGGCGAGATCACTCCCTCCGACCCGCTCTGTTGCCGCGCAGGCCGTGTACTGCAGACAAGCGCTCACTAGAGCAGGGGTTCCCGTGGAGGGCAGGCCGTGCACTGCACACACTCACACTCACTAGGGCAGGGGTTCCCGTGGAGGGCAGGCCGTGCACTGCACACACTCACACTCACTAGGGCAGGGGTTCCCATGGAGGGCAGGCCGTGCACTGCACACACTAGGGCAGGGGTTCCCATGGAGGGCAGGCCGTGCACTGCACACACTCACACTCACTAGGGCAGGGGTTCCCGTGGAGGGCAGGCCGTGCACTGCACACACTCACACTCACTAGGGCAGGGGTTCCCGTGGAGGGCAGGCCGTGCACTGCACACACCCACACTCACTAGGGCAGGGGTTCCCATGGAGGGCAGGCCGTGCACTGCACACACTAGGGCAGGGGTTCCCGTGGAGGGCAGGCCGTGCACTGCACACACTCACACTCACTAGGGCAGGGGTTCCCAACCTTCTTCGTCCCGTTTCCCCCTGGCAACTTTACAAAAGTATGTTTACCCCCGCCCTGTTTTGTTCATTAATTTGCGTTTACACTTCTACCATTATAAAGCAACTGACAAAGGGGGAAATTTTAAAATACTGTTTTTAACATTATTATTTTAAGTTCAAATAACAGTTGGGCTTTCAGTGCAGCGGGCCCGGCTGGTCTTCTCCCATCAGCGCATCTCCGCCTCCCTCCCGGCGCTCCGAATGACCCGACACCTCTCCCCCTTCCTGCGCACCTCGCCTCGACACCCCTGCTCCGCGCCTCGCTTCCTACGGCTCTTCGGCCCCTCGCCGCTCCTGCTGTCCCTCCATCCCTTCCCCCCGCTCGTCATCTCCGTCAGCCGGGCTCCGCTTCCACTTGACCGGCGCTCAACACCTCGAGGCTGGGGCCGCCGAGCAGAGTCGTGGCCTGGTCCGCCCCGGCTCCCAGCGCCCAGCGCCCGGCCCAGCTCTCGCTGCTGCTCGGCCTCCGCTGCCGATCGGCCTCTCCCCGGCTCCCCTTCCTCCTCCTCTTCGGGCTCGACACTCCGCTCCTCGCCTTCCACCGCCTCCTCCTCCAAGGCCGTCGAGCCTTTCCTCCCTGGGCCCTTCGCCCTCAGGCCCCGGCTGGTCGCCGACCTGCAGCGCTCACTGCTTCTGCCCCTGCAGACCTCCAGGCCCCTCGGCTCAGGTTCTTCCCGCTGCTCCTCTCCCAGCTCACTCAACCCCGTCCTTTCCTCCTCCTCTTCCTCCTCCTCCTCCTCTTCTCCCCCGGTCGGCGGCCCTCTGCTTCTCGGCCTTGCTCTCCTGCCTCCCTTCCCGGCCACGTTTCCCCTTCTCCCGCCGGCTGGCCAAACGTCTTCCCAGCTGCTTCTTGCACCTGCGGGCTTGGCGGGCCTGGTTCCTCTTCCTCCGCCAGATCCTCCAGCTTCTTCCTCATTTTTTACAGCACAAAAATTGGCCTTTTGGCGGCTTTTTAAAGGTAAGAATGTAGGTGTGGCATGTGTTACTCGTGTATGCCGTAAGCTGCCATGTCCTCCAGATGGCTTGAGCGACTCCGTGGAAGCGCACTTTGACTTTCCGACCTTACGGGCAATGACCTAATACGAAGGAGAGGCACAACTGTGCCTTTAACTATGAAACTTGTAGGTTGTTCGATCGTGCCGCTGGGTGGCACAGTAGCTCCACCACTCCAATAGGAAGCACTTCGCTACCTCCATACGCCAGAAGAGTTGCGTTACTTGTTTTCAATTTCTCTGCATTCTGAAATTTTGAAAAATCGGCTTGAGACATCACATTGCACCTCGCACCTGAGTCTATCTTCACAACAACAGCCACATTGTTTATCTTTAACGTGACCATGGGAACTCTGTGTTTATCAAGTTGGTCTCGGACAGAATATGTTTTGAGACAAACTCCACCACTGAAGTCATATTCTCCGGAATGTTTACAGTAGCACCATTAGATAAGTCGCGTGAAAGCTCAGAGTGTAGCAAATGCACAGCTTGTTTTGTCTCGTCCTTACTGCGATCTGCAGCATCTCTAGAAGTGGATTCTACATTTGCAGCCATGACAAATCTGTCTCAAAGCCGGGCACTTCTCCTGTTTGGCAATATGAGAGTTTCCACAATTACTACAATCGTTAATAAATCAAATCTTATGCCAGAACTACTCGGCTGGGCTTGTGTCGCTTCATTCGGTCGACATTCCTTTCTGAAATACGGTCCTGCCGTGTCAATGCTGAAAGCAGACTGTGGCATGGTGCTCAAAGTCTTTGTGTGAGCATCCGTCATTTCATAAACCCGACAGGTGCTGTAAGAAAATAACTGCAGATGCTGGTACAAATCGAAGGTATTTATTCACAAAATGCTGGAGTAACTCAGCAGGTCAGGCAGCATCTCAGGAGTGAAGGAATGGGTGACGTTTCGGGTCGAGACCCTTCTTCAGACTGATGTCAGGGGGGCGGGACAAAGGAAGGATATAGGTGGAGACAGGAAGACAGTGGGAGATCTGGGAAGGAGGAGGGGAAGAGAGGGACAGAGGAACTATCTAAAGTTGGAGAAGTCGATGTTCATACCACCGGGCTGCAAGCTGCCCAGGCGAAATATGAGTGCTGTTCCTCCAATTTCTGGTGGGCCTCACTATGGCAGTGGAGGAGGCCCATGACAGAAAGGTCAGACTGGGAATGGGAGGGGGAGTTGAAGTGCTCAGAATCAGAATCAGAATTACCTTTATTGTCATCCAAAAAAGCAAGTATTTTGGACGAGATTTCGTCACCCACAGTCCAACAGTAAGAGCAATAAAATAAGCAATTACACAACCACAAACCAACACAAAACAAAAAAAGAAACATCCACCAGTGTCAGTGAGTCTTCTCCAGTCACCTCCTCACTGTGATGGAAGGCCAGAATGTCATTTCCCTTCCCCTGCCGTCTTCTCCCGCGGTCAGGCTGTTGAAGTTCCAGGCCGCGCCGGACGGTGAAAGGTCCGCGGGCGAACACGCTGCCGCTGCCGGAGCTCCCGATGACGGCCGAAGCCTCCGAAAGCGAGTCGCAGCCGCTCCCGAAGCTTCCGAAGACAGCCGGCTCCGTAGATGGTAAGTCCGGTCCGTGGGCTCTGCGAACCAGAGCCCAGGTAGTCCCAGGTGGAGGCCGCCAGCTCCAGGTGTTTGGCCGATGGTAGGCCGCAGCAGGAACGGAAACACACACAGTACACACACACACACACAGTACACAACCACAAAAAAACACTACATCACATCTAAACACTACAATTAAGACAAAAAACAACAAAGAAACACAAAGACAAACATAAAGACAAAGGTAAGCCGCAGCTGCTAGGGCAGCGCCCTAGAACAGAATGGTTATTGAGGACTGAGCGCGCAGGTGTTCAGCGAAGCGATCGCCGAGCCGACAGGTGCTGATCGCTTTAGCCAAAGTCAGATCATAATCACGCAGAAGGTCCCTCTTCAATTTATCATACACGATGCCACACACAAGCCTGTCTCTAATAAGTTTGTCACAGAGATCGCCAAATCTGCAGCTCCTCGCTACATGCTTTAACGAGTTTATATGGGCTTCAACAGGCTCACCCAGTTTCTGGTTACATTCAAGATTCAAGATTCAAGATTCAAGATAGCTTTATTTGTCATCCAATATTGGACGAAATTCAGTCACCCACAGTCCAACAATAAAAGCATTAAATAAGCATTAAAATTACACAACCCCAAAACCCCCCCAAAACACAGTCCAACAACAAAAGCATTAAATAGGCATTCAAATTACACAACCCCAAAAACCCCCAAACACAGTCCAACAATAAAAGCATTAAATAGGCATTCAAATTACACAACCCCAAAACCCCCAAAAACACAGTCCAACAATAAAAGCATTAAATAGGCATTCAAATTACCCAACCCCAAAAACACACAAAAAAGAAACATCCATCAAAGAAACATCCATCACAGTGAGTCTCCTCCAGTCCTCTCTCTCCTCACTGTGATGGAAGGCCACAATGTCTTTCCCTTCTCCTGCTGTCCTCGCCCGCAGTCAGGTTGTTGTGGTTGCAGGCCGCACCGGACGGTCCACAGCGGGCCAAGCCCAAGGCGAGTCGCAGCCGCTCATGCAGCCTCCGCTGTCCCCGGGAGCGGTGTCGAGCTGAAGAGGAGCGAGGTTTGTGTGGAATAAGGGTGAATTTGTGCAGCGCCCGTGTCTGCTCTGGGCGGCGGCACAAATGGCATTGCCTGGGGTTGGAGGGAGCTCTGGAGCCCGCAATGAAGCATCAAGCGTGGGGATGTTTTAACGTGTAAGAAAGAGCTGCGGGGTCTCGACCTGAAACGTCAGCCATTCCTTCTCTCCAGAGATGCTGCCTGTCCCGGTAAGTTACTCCAGCATTTTGTGTCAGCCGGGTGATATTATAGGGAGGGGTTGAATAGGCAAGCTGAATGCTGACCTCTGCGGCTGTCTAATCGCTGCTCGAATAGCAAAAGAAAATCGTAACGATCTCGCTCACTCACCAACGCATAAAGCAATAAAAACCTACAAAATCATAGTGGTCTTATACAAATTAACCATAAATACACCTAATTCATAATTTTTAAAGCAGTATTTTCTTACTTCTACGAAGCAAAACTGAAAATACGGATGAGACGCAGGTCTGTCCACACGCAGCAGATCAGCCGGCGAGAATGTTCAGCCCCCTGCGACCGATGACTGGCGTATGCTCAGTCGGTCTAATCTCACCGACCTCTTGATTCAGTTTCACCGGTTTATGCCTCGTTCCCACCTTCCCCGCAGCAACAATCACCCATTCTACATTTTGCTTGATCGTCCCCTTTGACCTCTCCATTTCCCAGCTTACCCATCCATATCTCTGGCCTCCCTCTCCCCAGAGTCTGTAGAAGGGTCTCGACCCGAAACACCCATTCTTTCACTCCTGAAGCTGCCTGGCCCGCTGAGTTACTCCGCCGTTTTTTGTCTTTCGTCGGTGTAAACCAGCATCTGCAGTTCCTTCCCACACAGTATCTTGGCTTCCAAATACTTGCTTTCAGCTGAGCAATGCCGCATGATGGATCCTCCCTGTACCTGGAGAGACTGGGGAATATACATCAAAATAATTGCAGGAGCTGAGATTATAAACTAAACCCCAAAAAATGAGGCAAAAAAAAAAAACAGTTGGCCAGCACCTGTGGAAAGAGAAACAGATCGAAGCCCGGAGAAGTTGGAAGCTGTAGAAGGAGAAGAGAGAATCGTGTCGAAACCGCCTGAAGTGGGGGAGACTGACAGGCTCCAGGCTCACGTTATATTCCATTGGCAATATTTTGGCTCCAACTTTTCCAATCGACCACTTAACTGCTCTGTCCCCCCCCGTCCCCCGTCCCCCCCCCCCGCCTCCAGAAACCCAGGTGACCATGCAAAGTAAAGCGGCGATTAATTTAGACCGGCTTAGTTCAAACATTCAAGGGAAATGGGTAGATATCAGGTTGTGCTCTTTACTCTGGGGAGCAAACACGCGGACTCGGGTTAACGCTTTCAGTTTAGTCCTCGTGCTTCCAGCCACTTGACTGCATCTTCCACCCCCACTCTGACTTCTCTCTGTCTTTGACTTTCTCCACTCTCACAGAAGTTCACCTTCAGCCCCGTACAGTAGAGCCCCCGGGGGTCGACATTGAATTCAATACAAATTTCACACTTTTATCTCTACTTACCAACATTAATTTACTTTTCTTCCTCTCGCGGACAGCGCCTACCCCTTCGCCGCAGCTTCACCTCGTCCACGCACACCTGTGCTACCGCTCTTCAACAAGTACCACCACCATCCATTCCATCGCCTGAAACATTAGCTCTACAACACCTCGTATTCCGCTTCGGTAGCTTATAGCCCAACAGTGTGATTATAGAATTCTCCAATTTTAGGTAATTAACCAACAAACACAACATCTCCCCCTTTCCCCGCCTCTTCCGTGTGACCTGTCTGGGTGCGCACCTATTTCTTCCATCATCTTCCTCCATTCCCTTCCTCTGACTTCACATTTCTCGACACTTCTCTCCTTTTGTCCGTATCTCACAGCCTTTTGTTTATTATCTCTGACCTTTGTCCACTCATCTGTCAATTAACCCCACCCCACCTGTATCTGCCCGGAACTTGCGAGGCTTTGTCTCGTCCCCACCTCTCCATCGCTTTTTCCCCTCTACTACATTAAGTCTGAAGAAGGGTCCCAACCAGAAAAATGCTTATCCATCTTTTCCAGAGACGCCGTCAGACCCGCTAAATTACTCCAACACCTTGTACCCTTTTGTGAACCAGCATCTGCGGTTCCATGTTTCTACATCATCTCTCCTTCTGGTTTCACAACAGCTGCCTCAACAGTTGATTTTTTCTCAGCTGCGCCTGCGTCCAAAACTCATTATAAATGCAACAATAATTTTTAATAATTCGATTTTAGTCCTACAATGTGAATTTAATCTTAGAATTAGTTTATATTAGTCCTTTGAATATTAAATCTCATCCAATATTGGCAAAATATGACCGGATTAATCGAAAACCCAACGTGAGTTTCAAAATTCCATTCTTTCGAAATAGTCATCGTCTAGTTAACAAATCAAATTTCCACTTCCTTATTCATTCCTCCTTTAACAATATACCTGTAAAACTTCATCCTTTGCATAACCCTGGTGACCCTTCTGTGCAGTCTTGCAGTCTCAAGGGTTTGATAATCTTGGTAAACTATGATTGCCACGACTGACTCCAACACTTCAGCTGATGCCCATTAGTAAGTTACAAAGGTTCAGTGTGACTCTCATATTATTGTCCAATGCTTCTATTTAGGTTGGTGGGTTAACTTACCAGGTTGAGTACATTCTCCCGTTAATGCCAGTGCCCCCTCAACACAGAATCGTTTGGATCACTCCGTTTTCCCTTCTTGTTTCACTTCATAAATATCCCTGTCAAACTTCATCTGCCTGTCATCTACCCATTTCCCTTGAATGTTTGAACTTCTGAATTCAACTATTATTCTGTGTTGGAAAATAGCTGCAGATGCTGGTTCAAATCGAAGGTAGACACAAAATGCTGGAGTAACTCAGCGGGTCGGTCAGCATCTCAGGAGAGAAGGAATGGGTGACGTTTCGGGTCGAGACCGTTCTTCAGACTTCTTGAACTATTATTCTGTTCACTGATTTCTAAGTTTCCAACTTATGAATCTTCCCAGGCGTTTAATCCATTCTCTCAGTACCGAAATAGAAGTCATATGTGCATGTTACATGTACCCCGATGTACAACTTAGCCCCTCTTCCACGAAGACAAATGTAGTATCCTCAAGTGTGAACTGCCATCTTTTCTATCACAAACCTGATGGCGAGCACTTTACAAATCCTTCAATTCAAATGATGATTTTATTTGAAGCTTTCATTTAAAGTTAGGTTAATCACCCATCTTTTTATCGTAAACATTCTTCGTGTATTTCGTTGACATTACTAAATACTAGTTTTTAATTTAATTTAGAAACTGAATTTGCATTCCGTTTCTTATGTGTCCATTTTCTATTCTATTCTGTTGTAATTTATCGTTCGGCTAAGGCAGCCATTCATCATAGCCAGTACAATTGCAATGAAGCAATTTGCGTTTGTAACATTATTCGAAACATTTCCCCGACAACATTTCCCCAGGGCCACTTGCCCTGACACGGAACAATTTTGAACGGTGCAGAGAAGAATAACGTGTATACCCGTCGCACATCGCATTTGGAAATAAATATTTGCGGGTGTATGTGGTTGACATGATTAGATAATTATATATATATATATCTATATGAGGTTTACGAGAATGATCCCAAGGAAGACTGGGTTAACCAGGAGGGATTCAATAGACAACAGGTAATAGACAATAGACAATAGACAACAGAGAATAGGTGCAGGAGGAGGCCATTCGGTCCTCCAGCCAGCACCGCCATTCACTGTGATCATGGCTGATCATCCACAATCAGTACCCCTTTCCTGCCTTCTCCCCATATCCGTTGACTCTGCTATCTTTAAGAGCTCTATCTAATTCTCTCTTGAATGCATCCAGAGAATCAGCGTCCACTGCCTTCTGAGGCAGAATTCCACAGATTCACAACTCTCTGGGTGAAAATGTTTTTCCACATCGTTCTAAATTCTTAGGCCCCTGGTTCTGCCCTCCCCCAACATCAACATGTTTCTTGCCACTAGCGTGTCCAATCCCTTAATAATCATATGTTTCAATAAGATGCTCTCTCATCCTCCTAAATTCCAGTGTATACAAGCCCAGTCGCTCCATTCTTTCAACATATGACAGTTCAGGAGGGGAGAGGTTAGAGTAAGTCAGGGGACTGTCATATGTTCAAACTGCCCCCACGACTCCATCCAAACAGCCAAACAGTCTTTCCAAGTGAGGCAGAGATTCACCTCCACCTCCTCCAACCTCATCTACTGTATCCGTTGTTTCAGGTGTCAACGTCTCTACATCGGCGAGACCAAGCACAGACTCGGCGATCATTTCACTGAACACCTCAGTCCGTCTTAACCTACCTGATTTCCCGGTGGCTCAGCATTTCAACTCCCCCTCCCATTCCCAATCTGACCTTTCTGTCCTGGGCCTCCTCCATTGCCAGAGTGAGGCCCAGCACAAATTGGAGGAACAGTACCTCATATTTCGCTTGGATAGTTTACACCCCAGCGGTATGAACATTGACTTCTCCAACTTCAGATAGTCCTGGCTTTCCATCTCTATCCCCTCCCCCTTCCCAGTTCTCCCACCAGACTTCCTGTCTCTGACTACATCCTATCTTTGTCCCGCCCCCTCCCCTTCAGATATCAGTCTGAAGAAGGGTCTCGACCCGAAACGTCACCCATTCATTCTCTCCAGAGATGCTGCCTGCCCCGCTGAGTCACTCCACCATTTTGTGTGTACCATGCCATTAGCTTTCTTCACTGCCTGCTGTACTTGCATGCTTACTTTCAGTGACTGAGGTACCAGGACACCCAGATCTCGTTGTACTTCCCCTTTCCTAACTTGACACCATTCAGATAATAATCTGCCTTCCTGTTCTTGCCACCAAAGTGGATAACCTCACATGTATCCATATTAAACTGCATCTGCCATGCATCTGCCCACTCACCCAACCTGTCTAGGTCACCCTGCATCCTCATAGCATCATCCTAACAGTTCACACTGCCACCCTGCTTTGTGTCATCTGCTAATTTTCCTCCATCTAAATCATTAATGTATATTGCAAATAGCTGCGGTCCCAGCACCGAGCCTTGCAGTACCCCACTAGTCACTGCCTGCCATTCTGAAAGGGACCTGTTAATCCCTACTCTATGTTTCCTATCAGCCAACCAATTTTCTATTCTAGGATTTTCTATCCTAGTCCCCTACCTCCTAGGGTTAGGATTTTCCCTTCATAAATGCATGCTGACTCAGAACGATCCTGTTAGTGCTATCCAAATGTGCCGCTATATCATCTTTTATAATTGACTCCAGCATCTTCCCCACCACTGATGTCAGGCTAACTGGTGTATAATGCCCTGTTTTCTCTCTCCCTCCTTCCTTATGATCCTTAATCTATAGAATATTGGAAAATGATCACCAATTCGTCCACGATTTCTAGAGCCACCTCATTAAGTACACTGGGATGCAGACCATCAGCCCCTGGGCATTTATCAGTCTTCAGTCCCATCAGTCTACCCAGCACAATTTCCTGCCTAATGTGAATTTCCTTCAGTTCCTCTGTCACCCTGGGTCTTCTAGCCACTAGTACAACTGGGACATTATGTGTGTCTTCCTTAGTGAAGACAGATCCAAAGTACCTGTTCAACTCGTCTGCCATTTCCTTGTTCCCCATAATAAATTCACTTGTTTCTATCTTCAAGGGACCCACATTTGTCTTAACTATTTGTTTCCTCTTCACATACCTAAATAAACTTTTACGGTCCTCCTTTATATTCTTGGCTAGCTTACCTTCATATCTCATCTTTTCTCCCTGTAGTGCCCTTTTATTTATCTTCTGTTGCTCTTTACAAGTTACCCAATCCTCAAGCTTCCCGCTCATCTTTGCTAAGTTATACTTCTTCTCTTTTGCTTTTATGCTGCCCTTAACTTTCCTTGTCAGCCACAGTCGCCTCTTACTCCCCTTAGAATCTTTCTTGTTCTTTGGAATGAACAGATCCTGCACCTTTTGTATTATTTCCAGAAATACTTGCCATTCTTGTTCCACTCTGATCCCTGCTCGGGTCTCTTTCCAGTCAACTTTGGTCAGCTCCTCCCTCATGTTTCCATAGTTTCCTTTGCTTAACTGTAAGACTGACACTTCAGATTTTCCTTTCTCCCTCTCAAATTGTAAACTAAAACTTATCATATTATGGTCACTACCTCCTAATGGCTCTTTGACCTTGAGTTCCCTTATCAAATCCTGTCTATTACACATTCCTTCTTCAACATCCCTCCTTCTACTTACCCCACTTCCGAAAGAACTGTACTGAACACCACTTGTCGCCCAATTTGTGGATACTTGAGCTAACATTTTATATGTGGGATTCTATTTGAGGATGGGGTAACCTGGATGTTTACCCCATTTAGATACGCTGTATAAAGTATGGTTTCATTATGATGCAAGATGTAAGTGAGACTGAGCAGCAACTGCAGAAATAAAGTTGCACAGCATTAAAGTGACTACTGGAGCAAAGATACCAGGGTTCGGAGTATCATCGTTGAAGTTCGGTGTTTAGATAGGCAGCATGGAAACAAGCACTTCGGTCCCTCGATCCCACTTCCACCCTTCACACAAGTTCCATGCTATCGCACTTTCACATCACTCCCTGCACATTAGGGGCAATTTACAGAGGCCAGTTAACCTACGCGTCTACACGCGCGTCTTTGGAATTTGGGTGGAAACCAGTTCCCCTCGCCGTCACATTGAGAACGTGCAAACTCCACACAGAGAGCCTCCGAGGTGAGGATCGAAACCGGTGTCTGGCGCTATGAGGTTGCAGCTCTACCTACAACGCTACTGTGTCGCTCTTGGCAGTATCTGTTGATGGAGTGCCTTTTAAATCAATCCAAATAGAACTTCAAACTTAAGGATGGAAAAGTGGGCCTCACTTTTTCTCGATAATTAAGGCCAGCTTCAGAGATGGGCAAGGGCGGGTCTGACGTTTAACACACCACATCAGCTGGGAAATGTGTTGGAGCTGTTCCGGGCAAAGACAACCTGGAGCCTGGACAACCTGGACCTATCTATTCTCCTTAAGGTGGCGGCTCAGCGTCTGGCGAAAGGACGTGAGACGGTAGCCGGCTCAAACTTGCTCCACGCCTGCCTGGGGCAGTGCAGATGCAAGAATGGGACTCCCAGTAACACACTGTGCTTTAATGCACACTTTAGAATCTGAAGAAGGGTCTCCGTCTCCTGCCCTTGTTCTCCAAAGATGCTGCCTGACCTGCTGAGTTTCTCCAGCATTTTATATCCTTTTTTTTGTGATTTGAAAAGAGGAGGTGAGAAAACAGCGGCATCTTCCTGCCAGGAACCCGGTGTCATGAAACGTTCGTTCTTTCTCGATGAGATCTGTGGGTTTTTTAAGGTGCAAACAATATTACTTCTCTGATGTTAGGAACAAAAATACTTCCAATCGAATTGTTTTGAGGAAATCTTTAATTTCGTTCCCATCTATGTTCACTTGAAATCTTTTACTGCCTATTCTTAACTTTTGAAACTTAAATGATCAAATATATTTTTGGGTGAAAATGACATAAGAATGAAATCCCACATCCATTCAGGTAGCACGCTCTAATCAACAGTCTTTATATATTTAAAAAAAACATGACTCTTAGTTCACTTGTATATTAAATAGAATTTATTTCAAATATTAAAAAAATAAAATATGTATTAAAGGTTTACGGTCCCATTTATTTAATTATCACGCATTTCCCGTTGTACGTGCAAGTTGCAACCATAGTTGTACATGTAAGTAATAATATTCTGACAAGCAAAACAGGCTTGGTGCATGAAGCAAGTTTCTTCTGGTTGGGGAATGAGGGACCATAGGATAGAGTCATAGAGTCATGGAGTGATACAGTGATACAGGCCCTTCGGCCTAACTTGCCCACACCGGCCAACATGTTCCAGCTACACTAGTCCCACCTGCCTACATTTAGTCCATATCCCTCCAAACCTGTCCCATCCATGTACCTGTGTAACCACTTCTTAAATGTTGGGATAGTACCTGCCTCAACTACCTCCTCTGGCAGCTTGCTCCATACATGTCAAAAAAATACCCCTCAGATTCCTTTAAATCTTTTCCCCCTCACCTTAAACCTATGGTAAAAGTCATTTAGGACTGAGGTAGCATACAAGTGCCTCAACATATTGAAGAAGGAGGAAATTTTCTAGAGAAAATAGGCATGGGGAGGGGGAGGGGACCCGAACGTGGTATTAAGCAGAGGATCAGCACGACCCAATGCATAGCGCGGGTTGGACCAGGTTACCGACTCCCGCTCCGACTTACAATTTTTGTAGATTAATTAACGAGAAAAAGCAATTTCCCAATATATTATCTCCAAGAACTCTTCGGGGTTTTGAACACTTCTGTTAAATTTTCCCTTAACCTTTTTTCTTCTGAATACTTGAGTGAATCTCTACTTTATTGAAATGTCTGCACGTCTTTTATTCTTGATATCGTCTCCCTAAAATGCATCTGCATTCTCTCCAAAGCTTTGACGTTCATTTTTGAACTTAGATTGCCAGATTTGACTATATCACGCCAGTTGATGCCCGGTTAGTGAGTTGTAAAATTTTAATATGATTGCCGGATTTACCTTGTAATGGTCCTGTTTACAAACGCAACGATTATCAGTGTTTACTTGCCCGTTTATTAACTTGCCCTTAAATATCTGGGAATACACACCAGCTAACAATACTGCTGCTCCGCTTTTCCTTACCCTGAATGACCCCGTCTTTCCACGTTGATTCACTCAAGAAATATCCCTATAAAAATGTATTGACCCATTCTGTCGCCCATTTCCTTTACATATCTTTGTTGTAATACTGCTCTGAAACGTCTGGAGATGATGCATTGTGTTACATTTCTTAGCAGGAATCTTGTTCCAGATGTCTGTAGGTGCAGAGGAATTAATATGGAAACACCAATTGCACTGAATAAAATGGTGTGTATATTTGAAAGACTGAAATATCTCGGCTGTTCCACAACTCCAACCCTCCCATCAACAGTTTAACTCCCTCATCTCACTGTGGTCACTAGTCCAACCCTCGTCCTCTCTGTGTCTCTCTGTGTTTCGCTTGAACCTCGCTCTCGTAGTTTCTCCACTCTCCGGACTTCTTCGTAACTATTCCCGCCAGCGGATCACTGCTCCTTATTGACCCGCGATTCCAGGCCAACGAGCGCAAACATCTCCCCTATTCACATCGCTCATCGGACCAAACCTCAGGTTTATTGTTTTCTTCAGCCTCCATAAAGTAAGAAAGGGCGCGATGATAACTAAGACCGCGCTGCCTCCTGCGCCATACAATTTTAAAATAACGGCCTCCCAACAACATACTTGTAGACTAAATGTCTTGCGGCGAATCACAGTTGTCTCCAAGGTACCAGATCATCTCTGGACAGATATAACTAATAAACAATGTTGAAATGCTCGGACATAACAGGTTCCAGTAAAAAGAAAACCTTCTGGTTTCAGCCTTTCCCTTTTTAAAATATTGAAGTACTTTTATTAAAGCAACTTGTGGAGCTGGGAGCGTATATCTCTCAATCCGCCCAGAGCTTGTACAGTTGGAGCCGACTACAGTGTCGCCTTCTTCCCAGCTGCAAGCCGTGCGGCCTCCGCAAGAGTGCGAGAAGGCAGCTCCTAAACTCCAGAGTGTTGAACCCCGGCGCAGCTGCAACTCCCGAGGGCGATGGCTTGTGTTAAACTTGGGTTATACCAGCATTTATTCTTCGCATCGCACCTTGTCTTTCACAGAAGCTTACTGGGGCCACAATTCTCTGAAGAAAATCAACCGCATGCCCCCACCCATAAGACGCGGAACTTATAGATTTATTTGAAGGAAAGGTGCAATATGGAAACAGGACTTCGGCCCACCGAGTCCACACTGACCATCGATCGCCGGGTTCACACTAGTTCTGTTATCCCACTTTCGCATCCACTCCCTACACAGTAGAGGGTATTTAAATTAAACATGGCAAAGAGTCCCCCCATTACCACGCTCATCGCACCAAACCCCAGGACTTGTTTGTTGGTCACTTCCCTCTGTTTCCGCGCTGTATCTCTTAAGCCTAAATTTATTCATATTTGCAAAATGTATCAAAATTAAAACAGGCCTTTATATTGTATACTTAATTCATAAGAACATCCGCTCACGGCAGTATCATCAGATTCGACATGACAAGAGAGAAAGTCGCGCAGGTGTGTTGTTAGGTAGTGCAGGCTGGTCAGCGTGAACTGATTGCGCGGAAGGGCCTATCTCCAAAATCTAAAGTAAAGTATAAAATAAGAAAGGAGTGGACCGCAAAGAGTGTTCAGTGGAGTTCTTTAGGGAGTAGGTGGGGGATTTTTCCGATTGAATGCCCGAGGGTCGCGTTACTTTGGACGAAACTTCAACGACCAAGAGTCTACTCATTTCAACATTCACCGACGGACAAGAGGCACAAAGACTTTTCTAAAAATAAGAATTTCAAAAGTGGTCCAATACAAAATCTTTATTACCTCGTTTCAATTAAAAACAGCAGTTTTAAATAAATAGTCTCTAACTTATATTAATGTGTATATTCTCTACATAGTAAACAACAGACTTCCAGTAAACATCCTCAAAATAAAATAAATACTGACAGTAGACTTGCATGTTAATTTTATAAAATAGGTGTCATTTTCAACTGTGGATAAATAACATTAATCTGGTTAAATGTATATTGGTAACTTCCAGGAAAATTCCTCAAAATAAAATAAATACTGACAGTATTGTAAAATAAATACTGACAGCATGTTAATAGTGTAAAAATAGGTTATCTTTTCAACTATGTAAATAAATAACATAAATCTGGTTAAATGTATATCGGCCACATCTTCAGTTCGCCTCGCTGATTCTTGCCATTACGCCAGGCAACTGTTGGAAAGACGCCCTGGTCTCGGCGCGGGTAACCTCCCAGGCGCAGGCGCTGAATCTCTGCAAAAGAGAAACGTTCAGAAACACGCATCAGAGAATAAATAGATTTAGATTGAGTGAAATAATTTCCCGCGTTTCGTTAGATGATAAGTTTCAACCGTCTCACCTTCCGTTTAAGAAACTTGCTGAGTTTCCTAAAGTAGTTGTGAATCGCGGCGCTTCTCCGTGGCCGGGTCTCGGAGCCTCGGTTCCTCACACAGTTTTCCAGCTCTCTGACCTGCGCATCCAGGAGAAGCCTGAGATTCTCCACCTTGTCCCGGGGCCATGTGACCGAGGCCAGGTTCATGCTGTATATCTTGCTGAACTGACTCAACACTTGGTGGACAACACGGACCGCGTCCGGGGCCTGCACACAACACAGAGATACATGAGCGCGCCCATGGACCCGTGACAACGGCCGGGAGGGGACAATATTACACTCATTTCCAAATCCAATAGTGATCAATAGAAGTCATAGACCATAGAGCCATAGTGTAATACAATGTGGATGCAACTGCATACAGATGTGTCAGTAGGACCTGCAGATGTAGTTGGAGTAACTCAGCGGAACAGCCAGAAAGCTAATGGAATGTTGGCCTTCATAACAAGAGGATATCAGTATAGGAGTAAAGAGGTTATTCTGCAGTTGTATATGGCCACATCTGGAGTATTGTGTACAGTTTTGGTCTCCTAATTTGAGGAAGGACATCCTTGTAATTGAGGCAGTGCAGCGTAGGTTCACGAAAATGATCCCTGGGATGGCGGGACTGACATATGGGGAAAGATCGAAAGGACTAGGCTTGTATTCACTGGAGTTTAGAAGGATGAGAGGGGATCTTATAGAAACATATAAAATTATAAAAAGGTCTGGACAAGCAAGATGCAGGAAAAATGTTCCCAATGTTGGGCGAGTCCAGAACCAGTCTTAGAATAAAGGGGAGGCCATTTAAAACTGAGGTGAGAATAAACTTTTTCACCCAGAGAGTTGTGAATTTGTGGAATTCTCTGCCACAGAGGGCAGTGGAAGCCAAATCACTGGATGGATTTAAGAGAGAGTTAGATAGGGGCTAGTGGTTTCAAGGGGTATGGGGAGAAGGCAGGCACAGGTTAATGATTGTGGATGATCAGCCACGATCACAATGAATGGCGGTGCTGGCTCGAAGAGCCGAATGGCCTCCTCCTGCAACTATTTTCTATGTCTATGTTTTATCTCCGGGTAGAAGGAACGGATGACGATTCGGGTCGATACCCTTCTTCAGACTGAGAGTCAGGGGAGAGGGAGGTACAAAGATAAGGAATGGTAAGGTCTGAAAACGAAACATCAAAGGGGATGCAGCTCAGAAATGTAGAATAGGTCATTGTTAGCTAGGAGAAGGTGACAACGAAGCATACAATGGCAAAATCTAATCTGGGGTACAGTCAGAGTGGTCGGAGAACTAGGAAGGGAGCGGGATGGGGAGAGAGGGAAAGCAATGGTTACTTGAAGTCGGAGAATAATCAATAGATTATGCATGTTTACAAAAATTGT
Organism: Rhinoraja longicauda; assembly: GCF_053455715.1. Taxonomy (NCBI): domain Eukaryota; kingdom Metazoa; phylum Chordata; class Chondrichthyes; order Rajiformes; family Arhynchobatidae; genus Rhinoraja; species Rhinoraja longicauda. The sequence goes on along the minus strand of NC_135981.1, from coordinate 29,595,655 downwards.
CTTGAAAACCTTGTATAACCATTTTTGTTGGCACCTTTACGGCGTGAGATCAGCCTGAAGAAGGGTCTCGTACTGAAGCGTCACCCATTCCTTCTCTCCAGAGATGCTGCCTATCCCGCTGAGTTACTCCAGCATTTTCAGATCCACCTTCGATTTAAACCAGCATCTGCAGTTCTTTCCTACACAACTCACGTTAGGAAAGAACTGCAGATGCTGGTTTACACCGAAGATAGACACACAATGCTGGAGTAACTCAATGGGTCGGGAAGCATCTATGGAGAATAGGAATAGGTGACGTTTCGGGTCGATACCATTCTTCAGATAGTCACTGACCCGTCGGAAGAAGGGTCTTGACCCGAAACATCACCTATTCCTTCTCTCCAGAGATACTCCCTTACCCGCTGAGTTACTCCAGCATTCTGTGCCATGTTTTACGTTAGCAGACTAACTCCTTCAACCAACGGACATGAAAGCGTTCTTCCCAGAACTGCTGCGTTCGTGGAAACCCCAGGAGTTGTGGGTATTTATTAAATTGGGCAAAATAATGTGATTGTCTTCAAAACAACGCGTCCCTGATTAAATTTACATGCGCCCCTTATATTCATTGTCCCCGGGAACATTCGCGGATACATTAAACGACGCTGATAAATGCACACTCACCCGTCCTCTCTCCATGAGTTTAGACAAGTTCAATGTCCTGACTTCCAATGATATCCTTTCAGCTGCGCACCGCCGGGTCAGGGGGACTCCCTGCAACAAGGGAAGCGGTCAAGTCCGGTTCCGGCACACAGTTCACACTCACGGCAACTTTATCTCTAACAACATGGTTTGCTATCGGGCAACCCTTTGGGTTACACCTGACTATTTGAACGCACCCGCCCTATTGCCCCCTCCCCTTCTCTCATCCGACGTGAAGCGGCATGCGGTTTATTGCACCGCGTATCCCGCACACCGCGTGTTCTCCGCTATAGTGGAGAAACCAGACGCAGTTTGAGTGACCGCTCTGCTGAACTTTCAGTTCAGTCGGCAAGTGCGATGCGGAGCTGACTGGGATCTACTCCATCTTCCCACTTCTTCAGCGAGGCTCACCCGCCCACTCGCTACATTGGCGCCAACCGGTCGACGTCGAATTCAACCGCCTCCCCAGAACGACCAGATCCATTTACTTTGACTGTTCCTGTGCGCCAGACTTTAATTGTTTTCCTTCTGTCTACACCTCCTCCACATTAGTCTGCTCCCCTTACACTGGCCCATGCTCCCTGTGACAATCCTGTCCCGCCCTGGTACTCTGACTAGTTTCACTGTCCTCCTGACTAATTGTACTGATTGCATGCCTCGTTGACACCAATCCCTCAGTCAACGATCAACCATTCTAAACTTCCTTGGTCAGCATCTGCCCTTCCATATCTCCAGTTTCCTTCTCCCCTAACTCAGTCTGAAGAATGGTCTTGACCCGAAACGTCACCAATTCCTTCTCTCCAGAGATGCTGCCTGTCCCGCTTAGTTACTCCGGCATTTAGTGTCCGCCCCCCACTCTCTGATCATTTCCCCTTTCTCTGCAGCCGGAGGCTCGCTTCTTTGCAAACGTTCTCAGCTGTGGAGATGTCGTCGAGCTGAAACATTAACGCTGCTTGTCGCGCTACAGCGGCCGCCTGGCCCACTGACAGCTCCACCGGGGTCTGTTTCTGACAACATCACACTGATATTCACACTTCACTCACTTTAGTGCTACAATGCGCTTCTCTATTTGCACTTACCATTTCATTCAGCACAATCTGAGCTTGCTGATTAATTGCCCCCTGCACATGCGGACCCCGGCAGTCCTGCGCCAGGACCCCCGCCAACAACACTGGTAAAACGCAGAGTCTCCATGCGTTCGCGAAGGACATGTTCAACCAACCCAGGGACAGACGGCAGTCTAGAATCTGAGCAGTGGCGAGACCAGGAATCAGGTCGGAATGCAATATCTGTCGAGATGACCTACGTTGATCTTGGATTGAAATGATCTGCTCGAGGCGATGGACCCATTTTAAGGTGTACATCAGGATATTCCTTTGACGTTATAAAATCAAATCGCTTTTGCTTCTCACCGCAATAGTTGGAGGGAATCTTTAATTTCGTAGCGAGCTGAGTATAGCTGAAACCTTTCACTTTCTGCTCCATTCAAAGAACGACTTGCTTCTGACCAACAAAGAGGCCGGCTGGTTCTCAGTATCTCAGGTGGGATGTTCTTAGATATAGGGATTCACAAAGCCAATTAATAAAATTCCGTATTATGAATGTTTAGTTTTCTATAAATGCAGAATGTTTTCAGTGTTGGGAATCATGGTACTATCTGATGATTAGACGGGGATTTTTGGGGGCGTTCAGGCTCTATTCATCCCTCTCTACTGCAAGGGGAAAACAAAGACATGTGCTTTGTACCTTTTCAGTACCTCCAGCTTCCATCTCCCATGACTCTCAGTCTGAAAGGTCTCTGCCCAAAACATCATCTGTCCCCCCCCCCTTTGTACAGAATATTAGGTATTAATAAGGTTAGGTACATATTTCACTAGAAATTTAACAGCAGTACATAAACGTTTGAGGTATCATGATGCAATTGATAGGAATTACCTACTTTCCCACAGCAGAGACATAAATGACCAAAGGCGTGGTTTTAAAGTAACGGTAGAATAAATACAGAGGAGTTGAGGAGTATGGGAAGAGTCAGCGACTCGATGCCTACAAGGGTAGAAGATGCAAAAACCATCATCCATTTTACAAGGTACTTGGATATGCAATTGAAGACCTGTCACTGGAAAGGTTATGATGGGGATATTAGGATATTAGGAGTCTGTACCAGGATCTAGATAGATTGAATGAGTGAGGAATTTGGCAAATAACATTTGGTATGGAAAAGTGTGAGGTCGTGCACTTCCGATAGATGAATCTAAATGGAGAAAGATTGTAGATGATTGATGGTGTTCAGGTGTTCTTATATCTGAACCTACAAAAAGATAGCAGACAGGGGGGAACAAAAGGTAAATGGTATATAGGCCTTTATTATAAGAGGGTTTGATTGTAGATGTACGAACATTTTGTTCAAATTGTACGCAGTGGATGAGTACTGTACACAGTTTTTGTCCTTTTATTTAGACTTTACTTTGGTCTTTAGAGATACAGGTGCGAAAAGGGTCCTTTAGCCCACCGATTCCACATCAACCAGCAATCACCCCGTACACTAGCACTATCCTACACACTAGGGACAATTCCAATTTAAAGAAATCAATAAACCTACAAACCTGCACGTCTTTGGAATGTGGGAGGAAACCGGAGCCCCTGGAGAAAACCTATATGGTCACAGGGGGAACGTACGAACTCCGTACGGACTGCACCCATCGTCAGGATCGAACCCGAGCCCTTAGTGCTGTGATGCAGCAACTCTACCACTGCGCCACGATGCTATCCCATGACCATTATAAATTATATATTGTTAATGGGGACAATACAAAGGAAATTCATGAGACTAATTACGTTATCCCTGTGACTGCGTGGGTTTTCACTGAGATCTTCGGTTTCCTCCCACACTCCAAGGACGTACAGATACAATATATATGTTAATTGGCTTGGTGTGTGTGTAAAATTGTCCGCAGTGTGAGTAGGGATACTGTTAATGTGTGGGGGTCGCTGGTCGGTGCAGTCTCAGTGGGCCGAAGGGGCTGTTTTTGCGCTGTAACTCTAAACTAAACTAAACTCATTCCTGTAAATCATTAATTTCGGCTCAAACTACTATAGTGATATTCTTAAGCAAAAATACACTCCTTTTACTCTCTTTCTTCCAACTCTATCCCACCAGTAGCACCTGTAACCTTAAAAAGGAACACAGTCATTATTTAGAAGATCAGGGAACTGAGGGCTTCATGGAACTGGCACAGAAGAGGAGATGATTCATGATCGTATAGTATGGCAGAGGACACACATGCAGTATGGCAGAGTGGTCTGCTCCTGCTCCTTTGTCTGTGCTGGCATGTTCTGGCATAAAGGATATAAAAGGTTCTGACCAAAACCTTGTAAATGAAATTCAGCTACCACAGGCATGAGGAATGGTTTTATATGCTTCTATGGTTTTGTGAACCTTGGGGACCTGCAGACAGACATGTGTTTGAAGGGACCTAACTCATGGAATTCTTGAGGAGAGGAGCCATATTACACTGCCAAAACACAGTGCTGGACCATCTCAGCAGGTCAAGCAGCATGTGTGGAGAACATGGATTGGTGACATTTTGAGTCAAAATTATTCTTCAGAGGAAATATGTAGGAAGGAACTTCAGATGCTGGTTAAAACCGACGATAGACAAAAAATGCTGAAGTAACTCAGCGGACAGGTAGCGTCTCTGGAGTGAAGGAGTGGGTGATGTTTTGGACTTGGCATAATGAGGCTAATCGCAAATTGGAAGAACAGCATTTCATATTTTGCTTGGGCAGCTTTCAACCCAGTGGTATGAATATGATTTATCTAACTTCAAGTAACCCCTGCCTTCCCTTTCAGTCCATCCCTCCCCCATCCAAGTCGCACCAGGTTCTCGTTCTCACCTAGCAAACAGCTAACAATGGCCTGTTTGTTTATTATCATTACTTTTTTGCATATCTTTCATTCATTTGTTCTATATCTCTCTACATCACTGTCGTTCTATATCTCTCTACATCATCTATCGTTTCCCTTTCCGCTGACTAGTCTGAAGAAGGGTCTCGACCTGAAATGTCACTCATTCCTTCTCTCCAAAGATGCTGTCTGTCCTACTTCCGAGAGTCTATATTACACCTAAAACCACTTCCAAAGACACACCATTAATGTTTCCATGCTGAACTTTTTTATTTCATACTTATATGTTTATTATAATATCCATAATATACATACATATGTATTATTTATATGAGTTATAAATTAAAATTACTTGTACTGGTACTTTGAAATGAACAGGAAATTAAAGGACACTGGTTTTGAAAACAATTCTTCTAACCACATTTTTCTCGATGATCATGATTGATGTTCTGAGTATTTCCAATAGTTTCTCTTTTATTTTCAGATTTATTTTGTATGTAACTCTTTCTGATCCTTCAGCAGCTGTACCTACGTACGTAGCCTATCCATGGTCTCCTGAGATGCTGCCTGACCCACTGTGGAACTCCAACTCTTTGTGTCTACCTTTGGCTGTATCTCTACCGAGCTTTCATTCTTCCCTGGTTGCCAATAGATTTTGCTGTCCCTGTTATGTAAGGAATGAAGTTAGCCAAAGATAGACACAAAGTGCTGTAGTAACTCATTAGGTCAGGCATATCTCTGGAGAAAAAGGATAGTGACATTATAAGTTGGGACACCTCTTCAGAGGGACCCACCCCGAAACGTCACCTATCCTTTTTTTCCAGAGTGGCTACCTGACCCACTGAGTTACTCCAGCACTTTGTGTCTCTCTTTGGTATATACCAGCATCTGCTGTTTTTGTTTCTACCTGAAGTTGGCCAAATTGGGTTGGAACCTAAACCAGGAAAAAAAACAGTCTTATTGGAGGAGAACAGAACGAATAGGGGAGGTGATGGCTCTCAGGAATAGGTTTCAACTACTTACCAAAACACAACAATCTCACAAGGGCGAAGATCCAAGACTCCAACTACTATGCTCTAATCCAGGTATCATTGTGGTAAATCTTCTTTGCACCTTTATAAAGCCTTCACATCCTTCCAGTACTTGTGTGACCAGAACTGCACGTAATACTGCTCATGGAGCCTAACCAAAGTCCTAAGATGCTGCATCATGACTTCCCAGCTTTTACACTCAATGCCTCGCCCAATGAAAGCAAGCATACAATACCTTTACCATTCTATCTTCTTGTGTTGTCACTTTTAAGGAGTTATGGGCTTGGAGCCCAAGATCCCTCGGTACATTAAAGAAGATAAGGGTCTTGCCATTAATTATATATTCTCTCCTTACATTGAATCTCCCAAAGTGCAACACCTTACACTTGCTTAGATTAAACTCCATCTGCAATTTCTCCGCCCATTTCTGCAGCTGATCTATATCCCCCTGTCTAGTTTGATAGCCCTCCTCGATATATACGTGGGGAAATTCAAGCAGTTAATTTTGGTAGGAAGAACAAAATAACAGGGCATTATGTAAAATGGAGAAACACCAGAAAGCAGCAGAACAAAAGGATTTGGATGTCCTTAAATCGGGAAACATGTAAGATTGAGGACAAGAAAGAATAAATGCCAACACGACACTCACGGGAGAGTCCAGCACCAGAGGGATGGTCTCAGAATAAGGAGGAAAAGTTTATTCTCTCAGGGGGTTATCAATCTCTGGAAATGTTTGGACAGGAAGCTGTTTCAGGAAAGTTCCCTGTGTAGCGAGTCCAAATCGAGCGATGTTATCAAAAGACCAAGAATTGTTACCAAGAATAAAGTCTTTTGATAACATCGCTCGATTTGGACTCGCTACATTGGTGACCTCGAACGTAAGATCTGAAGCGAACACGCAGAATGTCACAGGTGGGAGCGAGCGCGGGCGAGGTTCACCTACCGCCGTTCTGGGCCCATCAGCCGCACCTGTGGTTTGTGCAGGCGGAATCCCAGTTCCATCTTAAGAGGGTGGAGAAAGACCAGGAGAAGTTCCACCACCTGGTGAGCTGTTTGCAGTCGGAGGTGGCTGCGCAGGTGGGTCAGTACCTGACCAGTCCACCCCAAACGGAGCAGTACGTGGGGCTCAAGGGGCCCCTACTGAGGACTTTTGGCTGGAGCCAGAACCAGCGGGCTCTGAAGCTCCTCCATTTGCCAGAGCTGGGGCAGCGGCTACCGTCGGAGTTGATGACCGAGATGCTGACCTTGGTGGTCGACCATCAGCCGTGCATGGATTTCGAAGCGGCTTTGTGACTGCTGGAGCAAAGATACCAGGGTTCGGAGTATCATCGTTGAAGTTCGGTATTTAGATAGGCAGCATGGAAACAAGCACTTCGGCCCCTCGATCCCACTTCCACCCTTCACACAAGTTCCATGCTATCCCACTTTCACATCACTCCCTGCACATTAGGGGCAATTTACAGAGGCCAATTAACCTACGCGTCTACACGCGCGTCTTTGGAATTTGGGTGGAAACCAGTTCCCCTCGCGGTCACATTGAGAACGTGCAAACTCCACACAGAGAGCCTCCGAGGTGAGGATCGAAACCGGTGTCTGGCGCTATGAGGTTGCAGCTCTACCTACAACGCTACTGTGTCGCTCTTGGCAGTATCTGTTGATGGAGTGCCTTTAAATCAATCCAAATAGAACTTCAAACTTAAGGATGGAAAAGTGGGCCTCACTTTTTCTCGATAATTAAGGCCAGCTTCAGAGATGGGCAAGGGCGGGTCTGACGTTTAACACACCACATCAGCTGGGAAATGTGTTGGAGCTATTCCGGGCAAAGACAACCTGGAGCCTGGACAACCTGGACCTATCTATTCTCCTTAAGGTGGCGGCTCAGCGTCTGGCGAAAGGACGTGAGACGGTAGCCGGCTCAAACTTGCTCCACGCCTGCCTGGGGCAGTGCAGATGCAAGAATGGGACTCCCAGTAACACACTGTGCTTTAATGCACACTTTAGAGTCTGAAGAAGGGTCTCCGTCTCCTGCCCTTGTTCTCCAAAGATGCTGCCTGACCTGCTGAGTTTCTCCAGCATTTTATATCCTTTTTTTTGTGATTTGAAAAGAGGAGGTGAGAAAACAGCGGCATCTTCCTGCCAGGAACCCGGTGTCATGAAACGTTCGTTCTTTCTCGATGAGATCTGTGGGGTTTTTAAGGTGCAAACAATATTACTTCTCTGATGTTAGGAACAAAAATACTTCCAATCGAATTGTTTTGAGGAAATCTTTAATTTCGTTCCCATCTATGTTCACTTGAAATATTTCACTGCCTATTCTTAACTTTTGAAACTTAAATGATCAAATATATTTTTGGGTGAAAATGACATAAGAATGAAATCCCACATCCATTCAGGTAGCACGCTCTAATCAACAGTCTTTATATATTTTTAAAAAAACATGACTTATTTCACTTGTATATTAAATAGAATTTATTTCAAATATTAAAAAAATAAAATATGTATTAAAGGTTTACGGTCCCATTTATTTAATTATCACGCATTTCCCGTTGTACGTGCAAGTTGCAACATACAACCATAGTTGTACATGTAAGTAATAATATTCTGACAAGCAAAACAGGCTTGGTGCATGAAGCAAGTTTCTTCTGGTTGGGGAATGAGGGACCATAGGATAGAGTCATAGAGTCATGGAGTGATACAGTGATACAGGCCCTTCGGCCTAACTTGCCCACACCGGCCAACATGTTCCAGCTACACTAGTCCCACCTGCCTACATTTAGTCCATATCCCTCCAAACCTGTCCCATCCATGTACCTGTGTAACCACTTCTTAAATGTTGGGATAGTACCTGCCTCAACTACCTCCTCTGGCAGCTTGCTCCATACATGTCAAAAAAATACCCCTCAGATTCCTTTAAATCTTTTCCCCCTCACCTTAAACCTATGGTAAAAGTCATTTAGGACTGAGGTAGCATACAAGTGCCTCAACATATTGAAGAAGGAGGAAATTTTCTAGAGAAAATAGGCATGGGGAGGGGGAGGGGACCGGAACGTGGTATTAAGCAGAGGATCAGCACGACCCAATGCATAGCGCGGGTTGGACCAGGTTACCGACTCCCGCTCCGACTTACAATTTTTGTAGATTAATTTACGAGAAAAAGCAATTTCCCAATATATTATCTCCAAGAACTCTTCGGGGTTTTGAACACTTCTGTTAAATTTTCCCTTAACCTTTTTTTCTTCTGAATACTTGAGTGAATCTCTACTTTATTGAAATGTCTGCACGTCTTTTATTCTTGATATCGTCTCCCTAAAATGCATCTGCATTCTCTCCAAAGCTTTGACGTTCATTTTTGAACTTAGATTGCCAGATTTGACTATATCACGCCAGTAGATGCCCGGTTAGTGAGTTGTAAAATTTTAATATGATTGCCGGATTTACCTTGTAATGGTCCTGTTTACAAATGCAACGATTATCAGTGTTTACTTGCCCGTTTATTAACTTGCCCTGAAATATCTGGGAATATACACCAGCTAACAATACTGCTGCTCCGCTTTTCCTTCCCCTGAATGACCCCGTCTTTCCACGTTGATTCACTCAAGAAATATCCCTATAAAAATGTATTGACCTATTCTGTCGCCCATTTCCTTTACATATCTTTGTTGTAATACTGCTCTGAAACGTCTGGAGATGATGCATTGTGTTACATTTCTTAGCAGGGATCTTGTTCCAGATGTCTGTAGGTGCAGAGGAATTAATATGGAAACACCAATTGCACTGAATAAAATGGTGTGTATATTTGAAAGACTGAAATATCTCGGCTGTTCCACAACTCCAACCCTCCCATCAACAGTTTAACTCCCTCATCTCACTGTGGCCACTAGTCCAACCCTCGTCCTCTCTGTGTCTCGCTTGAACCTCGCTCTCGTAGTTCCTCCACTCTCCGGACTTCTCCGTAACTATTTCCCGCCAGCGGATCACTGCTCCTTATTGACCCGCGATTCCAGGCCAACCAGCGCAAACATCTCCCCTATTCACATCGCTCATCGGACCAAACCCCAGGTTTATTGTTTTCTTCAGCCTCCATAAAGTAAGAAAGGGCGCGATGATAACTAAGACCGCGCTGCCTCCTGCGCCATACAATTTTAAAATAACGGCCTCCCAATAACATATTTGTAGACTAAATGTCCTGCGGCGAATCACAGTTGTCTCCAAGGTACCAGATCATCTCTGGACAGATATAACTAATAAACAATGTTGAAATGCTCGGACATAACAGGTTCCAGTAAAAAGAAAATCTTCCGGTTTCCGCCTTTCCCTTTTTAAAATATTGAAGTACTTTTATTAAAGCAACTTGTGGAGCTGGGAGCGTATATCTCTCAATCCGCCCAGACCTTGTACAGTTGGAGCCGACTACAGTGTCGCCTTCTTCCCAGCTGCAAGCCGTGCGGCCTCCGCAAGAGTGCGAGAAGGCAGCTCCTAAACTCCAGAGTGTTGAAGCCCGGCGCAGCTGCAACTCCCGAGGACGATGGTTTGTGTTAAACTTGGGTTATACCAGCATTTATTCTTCGCATCGCACCTTGTCTTTCACAGAAGCTTACTGGGGCCACAATTCTCTGAAGAAAATCAATCGCATGCCCCCACCCATAAGACGCGGAACTTATAGATTTATTTGAAGGAAAGGTGCAATATGGAAACAGGCACTTCGGCCCACCGAGTCCACACTGACCATCGATCGCCGGGTTCACACTAGTTCTGTTATCCCACTTTCGCATCCACTCCCTACACAGTAGGGGGTATTTAAATTAAACATGGCAAAGAGTCCCCCCATTACCACGCTCATCGCACCAAACCCCAGGACTTGTTTGTTGGTCACTTCCCTCTGTTTCCGCGCTGTATCTCTTAAACCTAAATTTATTCATATTTACAAAATTTATCAAAATTAAAACAGGCCTTTATATTGTATACTTAATTCATAAGAACATCCGCTCACGGCAGTATCATCAGATACGACATGACAAGAGAGAAAGTCGCGCTGGTGTGTTGTTGGGTAGTGCAGGCTGGTCAGCGTGAACTCATTGCGCGGAAGGGCCTATCTCCAAAATCTAAAGTAAAGTATAAAATAAGAAAGGACTGGACCGCAAAGAGTGTTCAGTGGAGTTCTTTAGGGAGTAGGTGGGGGATTTTTCCGATTGAATGCCCGAGGGTCGCGTTACTTTGGACGAAACTTCAACGACCAAGAGTCTACTCATTTCAACATTCACCGACGGGCAAGAGGCACAAAGACTTTTCTAAAAATAAGAATTTCAAAAGTGGTCCAATACAAAATCTTTATTACCTCGTTTCAATTAAAAACAGCAGTTTTAAATAAATAGTCTCTAACTTATATTAATGTGTATATTCTCTACATAGTAAGCAACAGACTTCCAGTAAACATCCTCAAAATAAAATAAATACTGACAGTATACTTTTGCATGTTAATGTTATAAAATAGGTGTCATTTTCAACTGTGGATAAATAACATTAATCTGGTTAAATGTATATTGGTAACTTCCAGGAAAATTCTTCAAAATAAAATAAATACTGACAGTATTGTAAAATAAATACTGACAGCATGTTAATAGTGTAAAAATAGGTTATCTTTTCAACTATGTAAATAAATAACATAAATCTGGTTAAATGTATATTGGCCACATCTTCAGTTCGCCTCGCTGATTCTTGCCATTACGCCAGGCAACTGTTGGAAAGACGCCCTGGTCTCGGCGCGGGTAACCTCCCAGGCGCAGGCGTCGAATCTCTGCAAAAGAGAAACGTTCAGAAACACGCATCAGAGAATAAATAGATTTAGATTGAGTGAAATAATTTCCCGCGTTTCGTTAGATGATAAGTTTCAACCGTCTCACCTTCCGTTTAAGAAACTTGCTGAGTTTCCTGAAGTAGTTGTGAATCGCGGCGCTTCTCCGTGGCCGGGTCTCGGAGCCTCGGTTCCTCACACAGTTTTCCAGCTCTCTGACCTGCGCATCCAGGAGAAGCCTGAGATTCTCCACCTTGTCCCGGGGCCATGTGACCGAGGCCATGTTCATGCTGTAGATCTTGCTGAACTGACGCAACACTTGGTAGACAACACGGACCGCGTCCGGGGCCTGCACACAACACAGAGATACATGAGCGCGCCCATGGACCCGTGACAACGGCCGGGAGGGGACAATATTACACTCATTTCCAAATCCAATAGTGATCAATAGAAGTCATAGAGCCATAGAGCCATAGTGTAATACAATGTGGAAGCAACTACATACAGATGTGTCAGTAGGAACTGCAGATGTAGTTGGAGTAACTCAGCGGAACAGCCAGAAAGCTAATGGAATGTTGGCCTTCATAACAAGAGGATTTCAATATAGGAGTAAAGAGGTTATTCTGCAGTTGTATATGGCCACATCTGGAGTATTGTGTACAGTTTTGGTCTCCTAATTTGAGGAAGGACATCCTTGTAATTGAGGCAGTGCAGCGTAGGTTCACGAGAATGATCCCTGGGATGGCGGGACTGACATATGAGGAAAGATCGAAAGGACTAGGCTTGTATTCACTGGAGTTTAGAAGGATGAGAGGGGATCTTATAGAAACATATAAAATTATAAAAAGGTCTGGACAAGCAAGATGCAGGAAAAATGTTCCCAATGTTGGGCGAGTCCAGAACCAGTCTTAGAATAAAGGGGAGGCCATTTAAAACTGAGGTGAGAATAAACTTTTTCACCCAGAGAGTTGTGAATTTGTGGAATTCTCTGCCACAGAGGGCAGTGGAAGCCAAATCACTGGATGGATTTAAGAGAGAGTTAGATAGGGGCTAGTGGTTTCAAGGGGTATGGGGAGAAGGCAGGCACAGGTTAATGATTGTGGATGATCAGCCACGATCACAATCGAAGATCCGAATGGCCTCCTCCTGCAACTATTTTCTATGTCTATGTTTTATCTCCGGGTAGAAGGAACGGATGACGATTCGGGTCGAGACCCTTCTTCAGACTGAGAGTCAGGGGAGAGGGAGGTACAAAGATAAGGAATGGTAAGGTCTGAAAACGAAACATCAAAGGGGATGCAGCTCAGAAATGTAGAATAGGTCATTGTTAGCTAGGAGAAGGTGACAACGAAGCATACAATGGCAAAATCTAACTGGGGGACAGTCAGAGTGGTCGGAGAACTAGGAAGGGAGCGGGATGGGGAGAGAGGGAAAGCAATGGTTACTTGAAGTCGGAGAATAATCAATAGATTATGCATGTTTACAAAAATTGTCTTGAAAACCTTGTATAACCATTTTTGTTGGCACCTTTACGGCGTGAGATCAGCCTGAAGAAGGGTCTCGTACTGAAGCGTCACACATTCCTTCTCTCCAGAGAAGCTGCCTATCCCGCTGAGTTACTCCAGCATTTTCAGATCCACCTTCGATTTAAACCAGCATCTGCAGTTCTTTCCTACACAACTCACGATAGGAAAGAACTGCAGATGCTGGTTTACACCGAAGATAGACACACAATGCTGGAGTAACTCAATGGGTCGGGAAGCATCTATGGAGAATAGGAATAGGTGACGTTTCGGGTCGATACCATTCTTCAGATAGTCACTGACCCGTCGGAAGAAGGGTCTCGACCCGAAACATCACCTATTCCTTCTCTCCAGAGATACTCCCTTACCCGCTGAGTTACTCCAGCATTCTGTGCCATGTTTTACGTTAGCAGACTAACTCCTTCAACCAACGGACATGAAAGCGTTCTTCCCAGAACTGCTGCGTTCGTGGAAACCCCAGGAGTTGTGGGTATTTATTAAATTGGGCAAACTAATGTGATTGTCTTCAAAACAACGCGTCCCTGATTAAATTTACATGCGCCCCTTATATTCATTGTCCCCGGGAACATTCGCGGATACATTAAACGACGCTGATAAATGCACACTCACCCGTCCTCTCTCCATGAGTTTAGACAAGTTCAATGTCCTGACTTCCAATGATGTCCTTTCAGCTGCGCACCGCCGGGTCAGGGGGACTCCCTGCAACAGGGGAAGCGGTCAAGTCCGGTTCCGGCACACAGTTCACACTCACGGCAACTTTATCTCTAACAACATGGTTTGCTATCGGGCAACCATTTGGGTTACACCTGACTATTTGAACGCACCCGCCCTATTGCCCCCTCCCCTTCTCTCATCCGACGTGAAGCGGTACAGTTCTGCATGCGGTTTATTGCACCGCGTATCCCGCACACCGCGTGTTCTCCGCTATAGTGGAGAAACCAGACGCAGTTTGAGTGACCGCTTTGCTGAACTTTCAGTTCAGTCGGCAAGTGCGATGCGGAGCTGACTGGGGTCTACTCCATCTTCCCACTTCTTCAGCGAGGCTCACCCGCCCACTCGCTACATTGGCGACAACCGAACGACGTCGAATTCAACCGCCTCCCCAGAACGACCAGATCCATTTACTTTGACTGTTCCTGTGCGCCAGACTTTAATTGTTTTCCTTCTGTCTACACCTCCTCCACATTACTCTGCTCCCCTTACACTGGCCCATGCTCCCTGTGACAATCCTGTCCCGCCCTGGTACTCTGACTAGTTTCACTGTCCTCCTGACTAATTGTACTGATTGCATGCCTCGTTGACACCAATCCCTCAGTCAACAATCAACCATTCTAAACTTCCTTGGTCAGCATCTGCCCTTCCATATCTCCAGTTTCCTTCTCCCCTAACTCAGTCTGAAGAATGGTCTTGACCCGAAACGTCACCAATTCCTTCTCTCCAGAGATGCTGCCTGTCCCGCTGAGTTACTCCGGCATTTAGTGTCCGCCCCCCACTCTCTGATCATTTCCCCTTTCTCTGCAGCCGGAGGCTCGCTTCTTTGCAAACGTTCTCAGCTGTGGAGAGGTCGTCGAGCTGAAACATTAACGCTGCTTGTCGCGCTACAGCGGCCGCCTGGCCCACTGACAGCTCAACCAGGGCCTGTTTCTGACAACATCACACTGATATTCACGCTTCACTCACTTTACTGCTACAATGCGCTTCTCTATTTGCACTTACCATTTCATTCAGCACAATCTGAGCTTGCTGATTAATTTCCCCCTGCACATGCGGACCCCGGCAGTCCTGCGCCAGGACCCCCGCCAACAACACTGGTAAAACGCAGAGTCTCCATGCGTTCGCGAAGGACATGTTCAACCAACCCAGGGACAGACGGCAGTCTAGAATCTGAGCAGTGGCGAGACCAGGAATCAGGTCGGAATGCAATATCTGTCGAGATGACCTACGTTGATCTTGGATTGAAATGATCTGCTCGAGGCGATGGACCCATTTTAAGGTGTGCATCAGGATATTCCTTTGACGTTATAAAATCAAATCGCTTTTGCTTCTCACCGCAATAGTTGGAGGGAATCTTTAATTTCGTAGCGAGCTGAGTATAGCTGAAACCTTTCACTTTCTGCTCCATTCAAAGAACGACTTGCTTCTGACCAACAAAGAGGCCGGCTGGTTCTCAGTATCTCAGGTGGGATGTTCTTAGATATAGGGATTCAAAAAGCCAATTAGTAAAATTCCGTATTATGAATGTTTAGTTTTCTATAAATGCAGAATGTTTTCAGTGTTGGGAATCATGGTACTATCTGATGATTAGACGGGGATTTTTGGGGGCGTTCAGGCTCTATTCATCCCTCTCTACTGCAAGGGGAAAACAAAGACATGTGCTTTGTACCTTTTCAGTACCTCCAGCTTCCATCTCCCATGACTCTCAGTCTGAAAGGTCTCTGCTCAAAACATCATCTGTCCCCCCCCCCCCTTTGTACAGAATATTAGGTATTAATAAGGTTAGGTACATATTTCTCTAGAAATTTAACAGCAGTACATAAACGTTTGAGGTATCATGATGCAATTGATAGGAATTACCTACTTTCCCACAGCAGAGACATAAATGACCAAAGGCGTGGTTTTAAAGTAACGGTAGAATAAATACAGAGGAGTTGAGGAGTATGGGAAGAGTCAGTGACTCGATGCCTACAAGGGTAGAAGATGCAAAAACCATCATCCATTTTACAAGGTACTTGGATATGCAATTGAAGACCTGTCACTGGAAAGGTTATGATGGGGATATTAGGATATTAGGAGTCTGTACCAGGATCTAGATAGATTGAATGAGTGAGGAATTTGGCAAATAACATTTGGTATGGAAAAGTGTGAGGTCGTGCACTTCCATAAGATGAATCTAAATGGAGAAAGATTGCAGATGATTGATGGTGTTCAGGTGTTCTTATATCTGAACCTACAAAAAGATAGCAGACAGGGGGGAACAAAAGGTAAATGGTATATAGGCCTTTATTATAAGAGGGTTTGATTGTAGATGTACGAACATTTTGTTCAAATTGTACGCAGTGGATGAGTACTGTACACAGTTTTTGTCCTTTTATTTAGACTTTACTTTGGTCTTTAGAGATACAGGTGCGAAAAGGGTCCTTTAGCCCACCGATTCCACATCAACCAGCAATCACCCCGTACACTAGCACTATCCTACACACTAGGGACAATTCCAATTTAAAGAAATCAATAAACCTACAAACCTGCACGTCTTTGGAATGTGGGAGGAAACCGGAGCCCCTGGAGAAAACCTATATGGTCACAGGGGGAACGTACGAACTCCGTACGGACTGCACCCATCGTCAGGATCGAACCCGAGCCCTTAGTGCTGTGATGCAGCAACTCTACCACTGCGCCACGATGCTATCCCATGACCATTATAAATTATATATTGTTAATGGGGACAATACAAAGGGAATTCATGAGACTAATTACGTTATCCCTGTGACTGCGTGGGTTTTCACTGAGATCTTCGGTTTCCTCCCACACTCCAAGGACGTACAGATACAATATATATGTTAATTGGCTTGGTGTGTGTGTGAAATTGTCCGCAGTGTGAGTAGGATACTGTTACTGTGTGGGGGTCGCTGGTCGGTGCAGTCTCAGTGGGCCGAAGGGGCTGTTTTTGCGCTGTAACTCTAAACTAAACTAAACTCATTCCTGTAAATCATTAATTTCGGCTCAAACTACTATAGTGATATTCTTAAGCAAAAATACACTCCTTTTACTCTCTTTCTTCCAACTCTATCCCACCAGTAGCACCTGTAACCTTAAAAAGGAACACAGTCATTATTTAGAAGATCAGGGAACTGAGGGCTTCATGGAACTGGCACAGAAGAGGAGATGATTCATGATCGTATAGTATGGCAGAGGACACACATGCAGTATGGCAGAGTGGTCTGCTCCTGCTCCTTTGTCTGTGCTGGCATGTTCTGGCATAAAGGATATAAAAGGTTCTGACCAAAACCTTGTAAATGAAATTCAGCTACCACAGGCATGAGGAATGGTTTTATATGCTTCTATGGTTTTGTGAACCTTGGGGACCTGCAGACAGACATGTGTTTGAAGGGACCTAACTCATGGAATTCTTGAGGAGAGGAGCCATATTACACTGCCAAAACACAGTGCTGGACCATCTCAGCAGGTCAAGCAGCATGTGTGGAGAACATGGATTGGTGACATTTTGAGTCAAAATTATTCTTCAGAGGAAATATGTAGGAAGGAACTTCAGATGCTGGTTAAAACCGACGATAGACAAAAAAATGCTGAAGTAACTCAGCGGACAGGTAGCGTCTCTGGAGTGAAGGAGTGGGTGATGTTTTGGACTTGGCATAATGAGGCTAATCGCAAATTGGAAGAACAGCATTTCATATTTTGCTTGGGCAGCTTTCAACCCAGTGGTATGAATATGATTTATCTAACTTCAAGTAACCCCTGCCTTCCCTTTCAGTCCATCCCTCCCCCATCCAAGTCGCACCAGGTTCTCGTTCTCACCTAGCAAACAGCTAACAATGGCCTGTTTGTTTATTATCATTACTTTTTTGCATATCTTTCATTCATTTGTTCTATATCTCTCTACATCACTGTCGTTCTATATCTCTCTACATCATCTATCGTTTCCCTTTCCGCTGACTAGTCTGAAGAAGGGTCTCGACCTGAAATGTCACTCATTCCTTCTCTCCAAAGATGCTGTCTGTCCTACTTCCGAGAGTCTATATTACACCTAAAACCACTTCCAAAGACACACCATTAATGTTTCCATGCTGAACTTTTTTATTTCATACTTATATGTTTATTATAATATCCATAATATACATACATATGTATTATTTATATGAGTTATAAATTAAAATTACTTGTACTGGTACTTTGAAATGAACAGGAAATTAAAGGACACTGGTTTTGAAAACAATTCTTCTAACCACATTTTTCTCGATGATCATGATTGATGTTCTGAGTATTTCCAATAGTTTCTCTTTTATTTTCAGATTTATTTTGTATGTAACTCTTTCTGATCCTTCAGCAGCTGTACCTACGTACGTAGCCTATCCATGGTCTCCTGAGATGCTGCCTGACCCACTGTGGATCTCCAACTCTTTGTGTCTACCTTTGGCTGTATCTCTACCGAGCTTTCATTCTTCCCTGGTTGCCAATAGATTTTGCTGTCCCTGTTATGTAAGGAATGAAGTTAGCCAAAGATAGACACAAAGTGCTGTAGTAACTCATTAGGTCAGGCATATCTCTGGAGAAAAAGGATAGTGACATTATAAGTTGGGACACCTCTTCAGAGGGACCCACCCCGAAACGTCACCTATCCTTTTTTTCCAGAGTGGCTACCTGACCCACTGAGTTACTCCAGCACTTTGTGTCTCTCTTTGGTATATACCAGCATCTGCTGTTTTTGTTTCTACCTGAAGTTGGCCAAATTGGGTTGGAACCTAAACCAGGAAAAAAAACAGTCTTATTGGAGGAGAACAGAACGAATAGGGGAGGTGATGGCTCTCAGGAATAGGTTTCAACTACTTACCAAAACACAACAATCTCACAAGGGCGAAGATCCAAGACTCCAACTACTATGCTCTAATCCAGGTATCATTGTGGTAAATCTTCTTTGCACCTTTATAAAGCCTTCACATCCTTCCAGTACTTGTGTGACCAGAACTGCACGTAATACTGCTCATGGAGCCTAACCAAAGTCCTAAGATGCTGCATCATGACTTCCCAGCTTTTACACTCAATGCCTCGCCCAATGAAAGCAAGCATACAATACCTTTACCATTCTATCTTCTTGTGTTGTCACTTTTAAGGAGTTATGGGCTTGGAGCCCAAGATCCCTCGGTACATTAAAGAAGATAAGGGTCTTGCCATTAATTATATATTCTCTCCTTACATTGAATCTCCCAAAGTGCAACACCTTACACTTGCTTAGATTAAACTCCATCTGCAATTTCTCCGCCCATTTCTGCAGCTGATCTATATCCCCCTGTCTAGTTTGATAGCCCTCCTCGATATATACGTGGGGAAATTCAAGCAGTTAATTTTGGTAGGAAGAACAAAATAACAGGGTATTATGTAAAATGGAGAAACACCAGAAAGCAGCAGAACAAAAGGATTTGGATGTCCTTAAATCGGGAAACATGTAAGATTGAGGACAAGAAAGAATAAATGCCAACACGACACTCACGGGAGAGTCCAGCACCAGAGGGATGGTCTCAGAATAAGGAGGAAAAGTTTATTCTCTCAGGGGGTTATCAATCTCTGGAAATGTTTGGACAGGAAGCTGTTTCAGGAAAGTTCCCTGTGTAGCGAGTCCAAATCGAGCGATGTTATCAAAAGACCAAGAATTGTTACCAAGAATAAAGTCTTTTGATAACATCGCTCGATTTGGACTCGCTACATTGGTGACCTCGAACGTAAGATCTGAAGCGAACACGCAGAATGTCACAGGTGGGAGCGAGCGCGGGCGAGGTTCACCTACCGCCGTTCTGGGCCCATCAGCCGCACCTGTGGTTTGTGCAGGCGGAATCCCAGTTCCATCTTAAGAGGGTGGAGAAAGACCAGGAGAAGTTCCACCACCTGGTGAGCTGTTTGCAGTCGGAGGTGGCTGCGCAGGTGGGTCAGTACCTGACCAGTCCACCCCAAACGGAGCAGTACGTGGGGCTCAAGGGGCTCCTACTGAGGACTTTTGGCTGGAGCCAGAACCAGCGGGCTCTGAAGCTCCTCCATTTGCCAGAGCTGGGGCAGCGGCTACCGTCGGAGTTGATGACCGAGATGCTGACCTTGGTGGTCGACCATCAGCCGTGCATGGTTTTCGAAGCGGCTTTGTGACTGCTGGAGCAAAGATACCAGGGTTCGGAGTATCATCGTTGAAGTTCGGTGTTTAGATAGGCAGCATGGAAACAAGCACTTCGGCCCCTCGATCCCACTTCCACCCTTCACACAAGTTCCATGCTATCCCACTTTCACATCACTCCCTGCACATTAGGGGCAATTTACAGAGGCCAATTAACCTACGCGTCTACACGCGCGTCTTTGGAATTTGGGTGGAAACCAGTTCCCCTCGCGGTCACATTGAGAACGTGCAAACTCCACACAGAGAGCCTCCGAGGTGAGGATCGAAACCGGTGTCTGGCGCTATGAGGTTGCAGCTCTACCTACAACGCTACTGTGTCGCTCTTGGCAGTATCTGTTGATGGAGTGCCTTTAAATCAATCCAAATAGAACTTCAAACTTAAGGATGGAAAAGTGGGCCTCACTTTTTCTCGATAATTAAGGCCAGCTTCAGAGATGGGCAAGGGCGGGTCTGACGTTTAACACACCACATCAGCTGGGAAATGTGTTGGAGCTGTTCCGGGCAAAGACAACCTGGAGCCTGGACAACCTGGACCTATCTATTCTCCTTAAGGTGGCGGCTCAGCGTCTGGCGAAAGGACGTGAGACGGTAGCCGGCTCAAACTTGCTCCACGCCTGCCTGGGGCAGTGCAGATGCAAGAATGGGACTCCCAGTAACACACTGTGCTTTAATGCACACTTTAGAGTCTGAAGAAGGGTCTCCGTCTCCTGCCCTTGTTCTCCAAAGATGCTGCCTGACCTGCTGAGTTTCTCCAGCATTTTATATCCTTTTTTTTGTGATTTGAAAAGAGGAGGTGAGAAAACAGCGGCATCTTCCTGCCAGGAACCCGGTGTCATGAAACGTTCGTTCTTTCTCGATGAGATCTGTGGGTTTTTTAAGGTGCAAACAATATTACTTCTCTGATGTTAGGAACAAAAATACTTCCAATCGAATTGTTTTGAGGAAATCTTTAATTTCGTTCCCATCTATGTTCACTTGAAATCTTTCACTGCCTATTCTTAACTTTTGAAACTTAAATGATCAAATATATTTTTGGGTGAAAATGACATAAGAATGAAATCCCACATCCATTCAGGTAGCACGCTCTAATCAACAGTCTTTATATATTTTAAAAAAAACATGACTCTTATTTCACTTGTATATTAAATAGAATTTATTTCAAATATTAAAAAAATAAAATATGTATTAAAGGTTTACGGTCCCATTTATTTAATTATCACGCATTTCCCGTTGTACGTGCAAGTTGCAACATACAACCATAGTTGTACATGTAAGTAATAATATTCTGACAAGCAAAACAGGCTTGGTGCATGAAGCAAGTTTCTTCTGGTTGGGGAATGAGGGACCATAGGATAGAGTCATAGAGTCATGGAGTGATACAGTGATACAGGCCCTTCGGCCTAACTTGCCCACACCGGCCAACATGTTCCAGCTACACTAGTCCCACCTGCCTACATTTAGTCCATATCCCTCCAAACCTGTCCCATCCATGTACCTGTGTAACCACTTCTTAAATGTTGGGATAGTACCTGCCTCAACTACCTCCTCTGGCAGCTTGCTCCATACATGTCAAAAAAATACCCCTCAGATTCCTTTAAATCTTTTCCCCCTCACCTTAAACCTATGGTAAAAGTCATTTAGGACTGAGGTAGCATACAAGTGCCTCAACATATTGAAGAAGGAGGAAATTTTCTAGAGAAAATAGGCATGGGGAGGGGGAGGGGACCCGAACGTGGTATTAAGCAGAGGATCAGCACGACCCAATGCATAGCGCGGGTTGGACCAGGTTACCGACTCCCGCTCCGACTTACAATTTTTGTAGATTAATTTACGAGAAAAAGCAATTTCCCAATATATTATCTCCAAGAACTCTTCGGGGTTTTGAACACTTCTGTTAAATTTTCCCTTAACCTTTTTTTCTTCTGAATACTTGAGTGAATCTCTACTTTATTGAAATGTCTGCACGTCTTTTATTCTTGATATCGTCTCCCTAAAATGCATCTGCATTCTCTCCAAAGCTTTGACGTTCATTTTTGAACTTAGATTGCCAGATTTGACTATATCACGCCAGTAGATGCCCGGTTAGTGAGTTGTAAAATTTTAATATGATTGCCGGATTTACCTTGTAATGGTCCTGTTTACAAATGCAACGATTATCAGTGTTTACTTGCCCGTTTATTAACTTGCCCTGAAATATCTGGGAATATACACCAGCTAACAATACTGCTGCTCCGCTTTTCCTTCCCCTGAATGACCCCGTCTTTCCACGTTGATTCACTCAAGAAATATCCCTATAAAAATGTATTGACCTATTCTGTCGCCCATTTCCTTTACATATCTTTGTTGTAATACTGCTCTGAAACGTCTGGAGATGATGCATTGTGTTACATTTCTTAGCAGGGATCTTGTTCCAGATGTCTGTAGGTGCAGAGGAATTAATATGGAAACACCAATTGCACTGAATAAAATGGTGTGTATATTTGAAAGACTGAAATATCTCGGCTGTTCCACAACTCCAACCCTCCCATCAACAGTTTAACTCCCTCATCTCACTGTGGCCACTAGTCCAACCCTCGTCCTCTCTGTGTCTCGCTTGAACCTCGCTCTCGTAGTTCCTCCACTCTCCGGACTTCTCCGTAACTATTTCCCGCCAGCGGATCACTGCTCCTTATTGACCCGCGATTCCAGGCCAACCAGCGCAAACATCTCCCCTATTCACATCGCTCATCGGACCAAACCCCAGGTTTATTGTTTTCTTCAGCCTCCATAAAGTAAGAAAGGGCGCGATGATAACTAAGACCGCGCTGCCTCCTGCGCCATACAATTTTAAAATCACGGCCTCCCAACAACATACTTGTAGACTAAATGTCCTGCGGCGAATCACAGTTGTCTCCAAGGTACCAGATCATATCTGGACAGATATAACTAATAAACAATGTTGAAATGCTCGGACATAACAGGTTCCAGTAAAAAGAAAATCTTCCGGTTTCCGCCTTTCCCTTTTTAAAATATTGAAGTACTTTTATTAAAGCAACTTGTGGAGCTGGGAGCGTATATCTCTCAATCCGCCCAGACCTTGTACAGTTGGAGCCGACTACAGTGTCGCCTTCTTCCCAGCTGCAAGCCGTGCGGCCTCCGCAAGAGTGCGAGAAGGCAGCTCCTAAACTCCAGAGTGTTGAAGCCCGGCGCAGCTGCAACTCCCGAGGACGATGGTTTGTGTTAAACTTGGGTTATACCAGCATTTATTCTTCGCATCGCACCTTGTCTTTCACAGAAGCTTACTGGGGCCACAATTCTCTGAAGAAAATCAATCGCATGCCCCCACCCATAAGACGCGGAACTTATAGATTTATTTGAAGGAAAGGTGCAATATGGAAACAGGCACTTCGGCCCACCGAGTCCACACTGACCATCGATCGCCGGGTTCACACTAGTTCTGTTATCCCACTTTCGCATCCACTCCCTACACAGTAGGGGGTATTTAAATTAAACATGGCAAAGAGTCCCCCCATTACCACGCTCATCGCACCAAACCCCAGGACTTGTTTGTTGGTCACTTCCCTCTGTTTCCGCGCTGTATCTCTTAAGCCTAAATTTATTCATATTTACAAAATTTATCAAAATTAAAACAGGCCTTTATATTGTATACTTAATTCATAAGAACATCCGCTCACGGCAGTATCATCAGATACGACATGACAAGAGAGAAAGTCGCGCTGGTGTGTTGTTGGGTAGTGCAGGCTGGTCAGCGTGAACTCATTGCGCGGAAGGGCCTATCTCCAAAATCTAAAGTAAAGTATAAAATAAGAAAGGACTGGACCGCAAAGAGTGTTCAGTGGAGTTCTTTAGGGAGTATCATATCATATCATATCATATCATATCATATCATATCATATCATATCATATCATATATATACAGCCGGAAACAGGCCTTTTCGGCCCACCAAGTCCGTGCCGCCCAACGATCCCCGTACATTAACACTATCCTACACCCACTAGGGACAATTTTTACATTTACCCAGCCAATTAACCTACATACCTGTACGTCTTTGGAGTGTGGGAGGAAACCGAAGATCTCGGAGAAAACCCACGCAGGTCACGGGGAGAACGTACAAACTCCTTACAGTGCAGCACCCGTAGTCAGGATCGAACCTGAGTCTCCGTCTCCTGAGTAGGTGGGGGATTTTTCCGATTGAATGCCCGAGGGTCGCGTTACTTTGGACGAAACTTCAACGACCAAGAGTCTACTCATTTCAACATTCACCGACGGGCAAGAGGCACAAAGACTTTTCTAAAAATAAGAATTTCAAAAGTGCTCCAATACAAAATCTTTATTACCTCGTTTCAATTAAAAACAGCAGTTTTAAATAAATAGTCTCTAACTTATATTAATGTGTATATTCTCTACATAGTAAGCAACAGACTTCCAGTAAACATCCTCAAAATAAAATAAATACTGACAGTATACTTTTGCATGTTAATGTTATAAAATAGGTGTCATTTTCAACTGTGGATAAATAACATTAATCTGGTTAAATGTATATTGGTAACTTCCAGGAAAATTCTTCAAAATAAAATAAATACTGACAGTATTGTAAAATAAATACTGACAGCATGTTAATAGTGTAAAAATAGGTTATCTTTTCAACGATGTAAATAAATAACATAAATCTGGTTAAATGTATATTGGCCACATCTTCAGTTCGCCTCGCTGATTCTTGCCATTACGCCAGGCAACTGTTGGAAAGACGCCCTGGTCTCGGCGCGGGTAACCTCCCAGGCGCAGGCGCCGAATCTCTGCAAAAGAGAAACGTTCAGAAACACGCATCAGAGAATAAATAGATTTAGATTGAGTGAAATAATTTCCCGCGTTTCGTTAGATGATAAGTTTCAACCGTCTCACCTTCCGTTTAAGAAACTTGCTGAGTTTCCTGAAGTAGTTGTGAATCGCGGCGCTTCTCCGTGGCCGGGTCTCGGAGCCTCGGTTCCTCACACAGTTTTCCAGCTCTCTGACCTGCGCATCCAGGAGAAGCCTGAGATTCTCCACCTTGTCCCGGGGCCATGTGACCGAGGCCATGTTCATGCTGTAGATCTTGCTGAACTGACGCAACACTTGGTAGACAACACGGACCGCGTCCGGGGCCTGCACACAACACAGAGATACATGAGCGCGCCCATGGACCCGTGACTACGGCCGGGAGGGGACAATATTACACTCATTTCCAAATCCAATAGTGATCAATAGAAGTCATAGAGCCATAGAGCCATAGTGTAATACAATGTGGAAGCAACTACATACAGATGTGTCAGTAGGAACTGCAGATGTAGTTGGAGTAACTCAGCGGGACAGCCAGAAAGCTAATGGAATGTTGGCCTTCATAACAAGAGGATTTCAGTATAGGAGTAAAGAGGTTATTCTGCAGTTGTATATGGCCACATCTGGAGTATTGTGTACAGTTTTGGTCTCCTAATTTGAGGAAGGACATCCTTGTAATTGAGGCAGTGCAGCGTAGGTTCACGAGAATGATCCCTGGGATGGCGGGACTGACATATGAGGAAAGATCGAAAGGACTAGGCTTGTATTCACTGGAGTTTAGAAGGATGAGAGGGGATCTTATAGAAACATATAAAATTATAAAAAGGTCTGGACAAGCAAGATGCAGGAAAAATGTTCCCAATGTTGGGCGAGTCCAGAACCAGTCTTAGAATAAAGGGGAGGCCATTTAAAACTGAGAATAAACTTTTTCACCCAGAGAGTTGTGAATTTGTGGAATTCTCTGCCACATAGGGCAGTGGAAGCCAAATCACTGGATGGATTTAAGAGAGAGTTAGATAGGGGCTAGTGGTTTCAAGGGATATGGGGAGAAGGCAGGCACAGGTTAATGATTGTGGATGATCAGCCACGATCACAATGAATGGCGGTACTGGCTCGAAGATCCGAATGGCCTCCTCCTGCAACTATTTTCTATGTCTATGTTTTATCTCCGGGTAGAAGGAACGGATGACGATTCGGGTCGAGACCCTTCTTCAGACTGAGAGTCAGGGGAGAGGGAGGTACAAAGATAAGGAATGGTAAGGTCTGAAAACGAAACATCAAAGGGGATGCAGCTCAGAAATGTAGAATAGGTCATTGTTAGCTAGGAGAAGGTGACAACGAAGCATACAATGGCAAAATCTAATCTGGGGGCAGTCAGAGTGGTCGGAGAACTAGGAAGGGAGCGGGATGGGGAGAGAGGGAAAGCAATGGTTACTTGAAGTCGGAGAATAATCAATAGTTTATGCATGTTTACAAAAATTGTCTTGAAAACCTTGTATAACCATTTTTGTTGGCACCTTTACGGCGTGAGATCAGTCTGAAGAAGGGTCTCGTACTGAAGCGTCATCCATTCCTTCTCTCCAGAGATGCTGCCTATCCCGCTGAGTTACTCCAGCATTTTCAGATCCACCTTCGATTTAAACCAGCATCTGCAGTTCTTTCCTACACAACTCACGTTAGGAAAGAACTGCAGATGCTGGTTTACACCGAAGATAGACACACAATGCTGGAGTAACTCAGTGGGTCGGGAAGCATCTATGGAGAATAGGAATAGGTGACGTTTCGGGTCGATACCATTCTTCAGATAGTCACTGACCCGTCGGAAGAAGGGTCTCGACCCGAAACATCACCTATTCCTTCTCTCCAGAGATACTCCCTTACCCGCTGAGTTACTCCAGCATTCTGTGCCATGTTTTACGTTAGCAGACTAACTCCTTCAACCAACGGACATGAAAGCGTTCTTCCCAGAACTGCTGCGTTCGTTGAAACCCCAGGAGTTGTGGGTATTTATTAAATTGGGCAAAATAATGTGATTGTCTTCAAAACAACGCGTCCCTGATTAAATTTACATGCGCCCCTTATATTCATTGTCCCCGGGAACATTCGCGGATACATTAAACGACGCTGATAAATGCACACTCACCCGTCCTCTCTCCATGAGTTTAGACAAGTTCAATGTCCTGACTTCCAATGATATCCTTTCAGCTGCGCACCGCCGGGTCAGGGGGACTCCCTGCAACAAGGGAAGCGGTCAAGTCCGGTTCCGGCACACAGTTCACACTCACGGCAACTTTATCTCTAACAACATGGTTTGCTATCGGGCAACCCTTTGGGTTACACCTGACTATTTGAACGCACCCGCCCTATCGCCCCCTCCCCTTCTCTCATCCGACGTGAAGCGGTACAGTTCTGCGTGCGGTTTATTGCACCGCGCATCCCGCACACCGCGTGTTCTCCGCTATAGTGGAGAAACCAGACGCAGTTTGAGTGACCGCTCTGCTGAACTTTCAGTTCAGTCGGCAAGTGCGATGCGGAGCTGACTGGGGTCTACTCCATCTTCCCACTTCTTCAGCGAGGCTCACCCGCCCACTCGCTACATTGGCGCCAACCGGACGACGTCGAATTCAACCGCCTCCCCAGAACGACCAGATCCATTTACTTTGACTGTTCCTGTGCGCCAGACTTTAATTGTTTTCCTTCTGTCTACACCTCCTCCACATTACTCTGCTCCCCTTACACTGGCCCATGCTCCCTGTGACAATCCTGTCCCGCCCTGGTACTCTGACTAGTTTCACTGTCCTCCTGACTAATTGTACTGATTGCATGCCTCGTTGACACCAATCCCTCAGTCAACAATCAACCATTCTAAACTTCCTTGGTCAGCATCTGCCCTTCCATATCTCCAGTTTCCTTCTCCCCTAACTCAGTCTGAAGAATGGTCTTGACCCGAAACGTCACCAATTCCTTCTCTCCAGAGATGCTGCCTGTCCCGCTTAGTTACTCCGGCATTTAGTGTCCGCCCCCCACTCTCTGATCATTTCCCCTTTCTCTGCAGCCGGAGGCTCGCTTCTTTGCAAACGTTCTCAGCTGTGGAGAGGTCGTCGAGCTGAAACATTAACGCTGCTTGTCGCGCTACAGCGGCCGCCTGGCCCACTGACAGCTCAACCAGGGCCTGTTTCTGACAACATCACACTGATATTCACACTTCACTCACTTTAGTGCTACAATGCGCTTCTCTATTTGCACTTACCATTTCATTCAGCACAATCTGAGCTTGCTGATTAATTTCCCACTGCACATGCGGACCCCGGCAGTCCTGCGCCAGGACCCCCGCCAACAACACTGGTAAAACGCAGAGTCTCCATGCGTTCGCGAAGGACATGTTCAACCAACCCAGGGACAGACGGCAGTCTAGAATCTGAGCAGTGGCGAGACCAGGAATCAGGTCGGAATGCAATATCTGTCGAGATGACCGACGTTGATCTTGGATTGAAATGATCTGCTCGAGGCGATGGACCCATTTTAAGGTGTACATCAGGATATTCCTTTGACGTTATAAAATCAAATCGCTTTTGCTTCTCACCGCAATAGTTGGAGGGAATCTTTAATTTCGTAGCGAGCTGAGTATAGCTGAAACCTTTCACTTTCTGCTCCATTCAATGAACGACTTGCTTCTGACCAACAAAGAGGCCGGCTGGTTCTCAGTATCTCAGGTGGGATGTTCTTAGATATAGGGATTCACAAAGCCAATTAGTAAAATTCCGTATTATGAATGTTTAGTTTTCTATAAATGCAGAATGTTTTCAGTGTTGGGAATCATGGTACTATCTGATGATTAGACGGGGATTTTTGGGGGCGTTCAGGCTCTATTCATCCCTCTCTACTGCAAGGGGAAAACAAAGACATGTGCTTTGTACATTTTCAGTACCTCCAGCTTCCATCTCCCATGACTCTCAGTCTGAAAGGTCTCTGCCCAAAACATCATCTGTCCCCCCCCCCCCTTTGTACAGAATATTAGGTATTAATAAGGTTAGGTACATATTTCACTAGAAATTTAACAGCAGTACATAAACTTTTGAGGTATCATGATGCAATTGATAGGAATTACCTACTTTTCCACAGCAGAGACATAAATGACCAAAGGCGTGGTTTTAAAGTAACGGTAGAATAAATACAGAGGAGTTGAGGAGTATGGGAAGAGTCAGTGACTCGATGCCTACAAGGGTAGAAGATGCAAAAACCATCATCCATTTTACAAGGTACTTGGATATGCAATTGAAGACCTGTCACTGGAAAGGTTATGATGGGGATATTAGGATATTAGGAGTCTGTACCAGGATCTAGATAGATTGAATGAGTGAGGAATTTGGCAAATAACATTTGGTATGGAAAAGTGTGAGGTCGTGCACTTCCATAAGATGAATCTAAATGGAGAAAGATTGCAGATGATTGATGGTGTTCAGGTGTTCTTATATCTGAACCTACAAAAAGATAGCAGACAGGGGGGAACAAAAGGTAAATGGTATATAGGCCTTTATTATAAGAGGGTTTGATTGTAGATGTACGAACATTTTGTTCAAATTGTACGCAGTGGATGAGTACTGTACACAGTTTTTGTCCTTTTATTTAGACTTTACTTTGGTCTTTAGAGATACAGGTGCGAAAAGGGTCCTTTAGCCCACCGATTCCACATCAACCAGCAATCACCCCGTACACTAGCACTATCCTACACACTAGGGACAATTCCAATTTAAAGAAATCAATAAACCTACAAACCTGCACGTCTTTGGAATGTGGGAGGAAACCGGAGCCCCTGGAGAAAACCTATATGGTCACAGGGGGAACGTACGAACTCCGTACGGACTGCACCCATCGTCAGGATCGAACCCGAGCCCTTAGTGCTGTGATGCAGCAACTCTACCACTGCGCCACGATGCTATCCCATGACCATTATAAATTATATATTGTTAATGGGGACAATACAAAGGGAATTCATGAGACTAATTACGTTATCCCTGTGACTGCGTGGGTTTTCACTGAGATCTTCGGTTTCCTCCCACACTCCAAGGACGTACAGATACAATATATGTTAATTGGCTTGGTGTGTGTGTGAAATTGTCCGCAGTGTGAGTAGGATACTGTTAATGTGTGGGGGTCGCTGGTCGGTGCAGTCTCAGTGGGCCGAAGGGGCTGTTTTTGCGCTGTAACTCTAAACTAAACTAAACTCATTCCTGTAAATCATTAATTTCGGCTCAAACTACTATAGTGATATTCTTAAGCAAAAATACACTCCTTTTACTCTCTTTCTTCCAACTCTATCCCACCAGTAGCACCTGTAACCTTAAAAAGGAACACAGTCATTATTTAGAAGATCAGGGAACTGAGGGCTTCATGGAACTGGCACAGAAGAGGAGATGATTCATGATCGTATAGTATGGCAGAGGACACACATGCAGTATGGCAGAGTGGTCTGCTCCTGCTCCTTTGTCTGTGCTGGCATGTTCTGGCATAAAGGATATAAAAGGTTCTGACCAAAACCTTGTAAATGAAATTCAGCTACCACAGGCATGAGGAATGGTTTTATATGCTTCTATGGTTTTGTGAACCTTGGGGACCTGCAGACAGACATGTGTTTGAAGGGACCTAACTCATGGAATTCTTGAGGAGAGGAGCCATATTACACTGCCAAAACACAGTGCTGGACCATCTCAGCAGGTCAAGCAGCATGTGTGGAGAACATGGATTGGTGACATTTTGAGTCAAAATTATTCTTCAGAGGAAATATGTAGGAAGGAACTTCAGATGCTGGTTAAAACCGACGATAGACAAAAAATGCTGAAGTAACTCAGCGGACAGGTAGCGTCTCTGGAGTGAAGGAGTGGGTGATGTTTTGGACTTGGCATAATGAGGCTAATCGCAAATTGGAAGAACAGCATTTCATATTTTGCTTGGGCAGCTTTCAACCCAGTGGTATGAATATGATTTATCTAACTTCAAGTAACCCCTGCCTTCCCTTTCAGTCCATCCCTCCCCCATCCAAGTCGCACCAGGTTCTCGTTCTCACCTAGCAAACAGCTAACAATGGCCTGTTTGTTTATTATCATTACTTTTTTGCATATCTTTCATTCATTTGTTCTATATCTCTCTACATCACTGTCGTTCTATATCTCTCTACATCATCTATCGTTTCCCTTTCCGCTGACTAGTCTGAAGAAGGGTCTCGACCTGAAATGTCACTCATTCCTTCTCTCCAAAGATGCTGTCTGTCCTACTTCCGAGAGTCTATATTACACCTAAAACCACTTCCAAAGACACACCATTAATGTTTCCATGCTGAACTTTTTTATTACATACTTATATGTTTATTATAATATCCATAATATACATACATATGTATTATTTATATGAGTTATAAATTAAAATTACTTGTACTGGTACTTTGAAATGAACAGGAAATTAAAGGACACTGGTTTTGAAAACAATTCTTCTAACCACATTTTTCTCGATGATCATGATTGATGTTCTGAGTATTTCCAATAGTTTCTCTTTTATTTTCAGATTTATTTTGTATGTAACTCTTTCTGATCCTTCAGCAGCTGTACCTACGTACGTAGCCTATCCATGGTCTCCTGAGATGCTGCCTGACCCACTGTGGAACTCCAACTCTTTGTGTCTACCTTTGGCTGTATCTCTACCGAGCTTTCATTCTTCCCTGGTTGCCAATAGATTTTGCTGTCCCTGTTATGTAAGGAATGAAGTTAGCCAAAGATAGACACAAAGTGCTGTAGTAACTCATTAGGTCAGGCATATCTCTGGAGAAAAAGGATAGTGACATTATAAGTTGGGACACCTCTTCAGAGGGACCCACCCCGAAACGTCACCTATCCTTTTTTTCCAGAGTGGCTACCTGACCCACTGAGTTACTCCAGCACTTTGTGTCTCTCTTTGGTATATACCAGCATCTGCTGTTTTTGTTTCTACCTGAAGTTGGCCAAATTGGGTTGGAACCTAAACCAGGAAAAAAAACAGTCTTATTGGAGGAGAACAGAACGAATAGGGGAGGTGATGGCTCTCAGGAATAGGTTTCAACTACTTACCAAAACACAACAATCTCACAAGGGCGAAGATCCAAGACTCCAACTACTATGCTCTAATCCAGGTATCATTGTGGTAAATCTTCTTTGCACCTTTATAAAGCCTTCACATCCTTCCAGTACTTGTGTGACCAGAACTGCACGTAATACTGCTCATGGAGCCTAACCAAAGTCCTAAGATGCTGCATCATGACTTCCCAGCTTTTACACTCAATGCCTCGCCCAATGAAAGCAAGCATACAATACCTTTACCATTCTATCTTCTTGTGTTGTCACTTTTAAGGAGTTATGGGCTTGGAGCCCAAGATCCCTCGGTACATTAAAGAAGATAAGGGTCTTGCCATTAATTATATATTCTCTCCTTACATTGAATCTCCCAAAGTGCAACACCTTACACTTGCTTAGATTAAACTCCATCTGCAATTTCTCCGCCCATTTCTGCAGCTGATCTATATCCCCCTGTCTAGTTTGATAGCCCTCCTCGATATATACGTGGGGAAATTCAAGCAGTTAATTTTGGTAGGAAGAACAAAATAACAGGGCATTATGTAAAATGGAGAAACACCAGAAAGCAGCAGAACAAAAGGATTTGGATGTCCTTAAATCGGGAAACATGTAAGATTGAGGACAAGAAAGAATAAATGCCAACACGACACTCACGGGAGAGTCCAGCACCAGAGGGATGGTCTCAGAATAAGGAGGAAAAGTTTATTCTCTCAGGGGGTTATCAATCTCTGGAAATGTTTGGACAGGAAGCTGTTTCAGGAAAGTTCCCTGTGTAGCGAGTCCAAATCGAGCGATGTTATCAAAAGACCAAGAATTGTTACCAAGAATAAAGTCTTTTGATAACATCGCTCGATTTGGACTCGCTACATTGGTGACCTCGAACGTAAGATCTGAAGCGAACACGCAGAATGTCACAGGTGGGAGCGAGCGCGGGCGAGGTTCACCTACCGCCGTTCTGGGCCCATCAGCCGCACCTGTGGTTTGTGCAGGCGGAATCCCAGTTCCATCTTAAGAGGGTGGAGAAAGACCAGGAGAAGTTCCACCACCTGGTGAGCTGTTTGCAGTCGGAGGTGGCTGCGCAGGTGGGTCAGTACCTGACCAGTCCACCCCAAACGGAGCAGTACGTGGGGCTCAAGGGGCTCCTACTGAGGACTTTTGGCTGGAGCCAGAACCAGCGGGCTCTGAAGCTCCTCCATTTGCCAGAGCTGGGGCAGCGGCTACCGTCGGAGTTGATGACCGAGATGCTGACCTTGGTGGTCGACCATCAGCCGTGCATGGTTTTCGAAGCGGCTTTGTGACTGCTGGAGCAAAGATACCAGGGTTCGGAGTATCATCGTTGAAGTTCGGTGTTTAGATAGGCAGCATGGAAACAAGCACTTCGGCCCCTCGATCCCACTTCCACCCTTCACACAAGTTCCATGCTATCCCACTTTCACATCACTCCCTGCACATTAGGGGCAATTTACAGAGGCCAATTAACCTACGCGTCTACACGCGCGTCTTTGGAATTTGGGTGGAAACCAGTTCCCCTCGCGGTCACATTGAGAACGTGCAAACTCCACACAGAGAGCCTCCGAGGTGAGGATCGAAACCGGTGTCTGGCGCTATGAGGTTGCAGCTCTACCTACAACGCTACTGTGTCGCTCTTGGCAGTATCTGTTGATGGAGTGCCTTTAAATCAATCCAAATAGAACTTCAAACTTAAGGATGGAAAAGTGGGCCTCACTTTTTCTCGATAATTAAGGCCAGCTTCAGAGATGGGCAAGGGCGGGTCTGACGTTTAACACACCACATCAGCTGGGAAATGTGTTGGAGCTGTTCCGGGCAAAGACAACCTGGAGCCTGGACAACCTGGACCTATCTATTTTCCTTAAGGTGGCGGCTCAGCGTCTGGCGAAAGGACGTGAGACGGTAGCCGGCTCAAACTTGCTCCACGCCTGCCTGGGGCAGTGCAGATGCAAGAATGGGACTCCCAGTAACACACTGTGCTTTAATGCACACTTTAGAGTCTGAAGAAGGGTCTCCGTCTCCTGCCCTTGTTCTCCAAAGATGCTGCCTGACCTGCTGAGTTTCTCCAGCATTTTATATCCTTTTTTTTGTGATTTGAAAAGAGGAGGTGAGAAAACAGCGGCATCTTCCTGCCAGGAACCCGGTGTCATGAAACGTTCGTTCTTTCTCGATGAGATCTGTGGGTTTTTTAAGGTGCAAACAATATTACTTCTCTGATGTTAGGAACAAAAATACTTCCAATCGAATTGTTTTGAGGAAATCTTTAATTTCGTTCCCATCTATGTTCACTTGAAATCTTTCACTGCCTATTCTTAACTTTTGAAACTTAAATGATCAAATATATTTTTGGGTGAAAATGACATAAGAATGAAATCCCACATCCATTCAGGTAGCACGCTCTAATCAACAGTCTTTATATATTTAAAAAAAAACATGACTCTTATTTCACTTGTATATTAAATAGAATTTATTTCAAATATTAAAAAAATAAAATATGTATTAAAGGTTTACGGTCCCATTTATTTAATTATCACGCATTTCCCGTTGTACGTGCAAGTTGCAACATACAACCATAGTTGTACATGTAAGTAATAATATTCTGACAAGCAAAACAGGCTTGGTGCATGAAGCAAGTTTCTTCTGGTTGGGGAATGAGGGACCATAGGATAGAGTCATAGAGTCATGGAGTGATACAGTGATACAGGCCCTTCGGCCTAACTTGCCCACACCGGCCAACATGTTCCAGCTACACTAGTCCCACCTGCCTACATTTAGTCCATATCCCTCCAAACCTGTCCCATCCATGTACCTGTGTAACCACTTCTTAAATGTTGGGATAGTACCTGCCTCAACTACCTCCTCTGGCAGCTTGCTCCATACATGTCAAAAAAATACCCCTCAGATTCCTTTAAATCTTTTCCCCCTCACCTTAAACCTATGGTAAAAGTCATTTAGGACTGAGGTAGCATACAAGTGCCTCAACATATTGAAGAAGGAGGAAATTTTCTAGAGAAAATAGGCATGGGGAGGGGGAGGGGACCGGAACGTGGTATTAAGCAGAGGATCAGCACGACCCAATGCATAGCGCGGGTTGGACCAGGTTACCGACTCCCGCTCCGACTTACAATTTTTGTAGATTAATTTACGAGAAAAAGCAATTTCCCAATATATTATCTCCAAGAACTCTTCGGGGTTTTGAACACTTCTGTTAAATTTTCCCTTAACCTTTTTTTCTTCTGAATACTTGAGTGAATCTCTACTTTATTGAAATGTCTGCACGTCTTTTATTCTTGATATCGTCTCCCTAAAATGCATCTGCATTCTCTCCAAAGCTTTGACGTTCATTTTTGAACTTAGATTGCCAGATTTGACTATATCACGCCAGTAGATGCCCGGTTAGTGAGTTGTAAAATTTTAATATGATTGCCGGATTTACCTTGTAATGGTCCTGTTTACAAATGCAACGATTATCAGTGTTTACTTTTCCTTCCCCTGAATGACCCCGTCTTTCCACGTTGATTCACTCAAGAAATATCCCGATAAAAATGTATTGACCTATTCTGTCGCCCATTTCCTTTACATATCTTTGTTGTAATACTGCTCTGAAACGTCTGGAGATGATGCATTGTGTTACATTTCTTAGCAGGGATCTTGTTCCAGATGTCTGTAGGTGCAGAGGAATTAATATGGAAACACCAATTGCACTGAATAAAATGGTGTGTATATTTGAAAGACTGAAATATCTCGGCTGTTCCACAACTCCAACCCTCCCATCAACAGGTTAACTCCCTCATCTCACTGTGGTCACTAGTCCAACCCTCGTCCTCTCTGTGTCTCGCTTGAACCTCGCTCTCGTAGTTCCTGCACTCTCCGGACTTCTCCGTAACTATTTCCCGCCAGCGGATCACTGCTCCTTATTGACCCGCGATTCCAGGCCAACCAGCGCAAACATCTACCCTATTCACATCGCTCATCGGACCAAACCCCAGGTTTATTGTTTTCTTCAGCCTCCATAAAGTAAGAAAGGGCGCGATGATAACTAAGACCGCGCTGCCTCCTGCGCCATACAATTTTAAAATAACGGCCTCCCAACAACATACTTGTAGACTAAATGTCCTGCGGCGAATCACAGTTGTCTCCAAGGTACCAGATCATCTCTGGACAGATATAACTAATAAACAATGTTGAAATACTCGGACATAACAGGTTCCAGTAAAAAGAAAATCTTCCGGTTTCCGCCTTTCCCTTTTTAAAATATTGAAGTACTTTTATTAAAGCAACTTGTGGAGCTGGGAGCGTATATCTCTCAATCCGCCCAGACCTTGTACAGTTGGAGCCGACTACAGTGTCGCCTTCTTCCCAGCTGCAAGCCGTGCGGCCTCCGCAAGAGTGCGAGAAGGCAGCTCCTAAACTCCAGAGTGTTGAAGCCCGGCGCAGCTGCAACTCCCGAGGACGATGGTTTGTGTTAAACTTGGGTTATACCAGCATTTATTCTTCGCATCGCACCTTGTCTTTCACAGAAGCTTACTGGGGCCACAATTCTCTGAAGAAAATCAATCGCATGCCCCCACCCATAAGACGCGGAACTTATAGATTTATTTGAAGGAAAGGTGCAATATGGAAACAGGCACTTCGGCCCACCGAGTCCACACTGACCATCGATCGCCGGGTTCACACTAGTTCTGTTATCCCACTTTCGCATCCACTCCCTACACAGTAGGGGGTATTTAAATTAAACATGGCAAAGAGTCCCCCCATTACCACGCTCATCGCACCAAACCCCAGGACTTGTTTGTTGGTCACTTCCCTCTGTTTCCGCGCTGTATCTCTTAAGCCTAAATTTATTCATATTTACAAAATTTATCAAAATTAAAACAGGCCTTTATATTGTATACTTAATTCATAAGAACATCCGCTCACGGCAGTATCATCAGAAACGACATGACAAGAGAGAAAGTCGCGCTGGTGTGTTGTTGGGTAGTGCAGGCTGGTCAGCGTGAACTCATTGCGCGGAAGGGCCTATCTCCAAAATCTAAAGTAAAGTATAAAATAAGAAAGGACTGGACCGCAAAGAGTGTTCAGTGGAGTTCTTTAGGGAGTAGGTGGGGGATTTTTCCGATTGAATGCCCGAGGGTCGCGTTACTTTGGACGAAACTTCAACGACCAAGAGTCTACTCATTTCAACATTCACCGACGGGCAAGAGGCACAAAGACTTTTCTAAAAATAAGAATTTCAAAAGTGCTCCAATACAAAATCTTTATTACCTCGTTTCAATTAAAAACAGCAGTTTTAAATAAATAGTCTCTAACTTATATTAATGTGTATATTCTCTACATAGTAAGCAACAGACTTCCAGTAAACATCCTCAAAATAAAATAAATACTGACAGTATACTTTTGCATGTTAATGTTATAAAATAGGTGTCATTTTCAACTGTGGATAAATAACATTAATCTGGTTAAATGTATATTGGTAACTTCCAGGAAAATTCTTCAAAATAAAATAAATACTGACAGTATTGTAAAATAAATACTGACAGCATGTTAATAGTGTAAAAATAGGTTATCTTTTCAACTATGTAAATAAATAACATAAATCTGGTTAAATGTATATTGGCCACATCTTCAGTTCGCCTCGCTGATTCTTGCCATTACGCCAGGCAACTGTTGGAAAGACGCCCTGGTCTCGGCGCGGGTAACCTCCCAGGCGCAGGCGCCGAATCTCTGCAAAAGAGAAACGTTCAGAAACACGCATCAGAGAATAAATAGATTTAGATTGAGTGAAATAATTTCCCGCGTTTCGTTAGATGATAAGTTTCAACCGTCTCACCTTCCGTTTAAGAAACTTGCTGAGTTTCCTGAAGTAGTTGTGAATCGCGGCGCTTCTCCGTGGCCGGGTCCCGGAGCCTCGGTTCCTCACACAGTTTTCCAGCTCTCTGACCTGCGCATCCAGGAGAAGCCTGAGATTCTCCACCTTGTCCCGGGGCCATGTGACCGAGGCCATGTTCATGCTGTAGATCTTGCTGAACTGACGCAACACTTGGTAGACAACACGGACCGCGTCCGGGGCCTGCACACAACACAGAGATACATGAGCGCGCCCATGGACCCGTGACAACGGCCGGGAGGGGACAATATTACACTCATTTCCAAATCCAATAGTGATCAATAGAAGTCATAGAGCCATAGAGCCATAGTGTAATACAATGTGGAAGCAACTGCATACAGATGTGTCAGTAGGAACTGCAGATGTAGTTGGAGTAACTCAGCGGGACAGCCAGAAAGCTAATGGAATGTTGGCCTTCATAACAAGAGGATTTCAGTATAGGAGTAAAGAGGTTATTCTGCAGTTGTATATGGCCACATCTGGAGTATTGTGTACAGTTTTGGTCTCCTAATTTGAGGAAGGACATCCTTGTAATTGAGGCAGTGCAGCGTAGGTTCACGAGAATGATCCCTGGGATGGCGGGACTGACATATGAGGAAAGATCGAAAGGACTAGGCTTGTATTCACTGGAGTTTAGAAGGATGAGAGGGGATCTTATAGAAACATATAAAATTATAAAAAGGTCTGGACAAGCAAGATGCAGGAAAAATGTTCCCAATGTTGGGCGAGTCCAGAACCAGTCTTAGAATAAAGGGGAGGCCATTTAAAACTGAGAATAAACTTTTTCACCCAGAGAGTTGTGAATTTGTGGAATTCTCTGCCACATAGGGCAGTGGAAGCCAAATCACTGGATGGATTTAAGAGAGAGTTAGATAGGGGCTAGTGGTTTCAAGGGATATGGGGAGAAGGCAGGCACAGGTTAATGATTGTGGATGATCAGCCACGATCACAATGAATGGCGGTATTGGCTCGAAGATCCGAATGGCCTCCTCCTGCAACTATTTTCTATGTCTATGTTTTATCTCCGGGTAGAAGGAACGGATGACGATTCGGGTCGATACCCTTCTTCAGACTGAGAGTCAGGGGAGAGGGAGGTACAAAGATAAGGAATGGTAAGGTCTGAAAACGAAACATCAAAGGGGATGCAGCTCAGAAATGTAGAATAGGTCATTGTTAGCTAGGAGAAGGTGACAACGAAGCATACAATGGCAAAATCTAATCTGGGGGCAGTCAGAGTGGTCGGAGAACTAGGAAGGGAGCGGGATGGGGACAGAGGGAAAGCAATGGTTACTTGAAGTCGGAGAATAATCAATAGTTTATGCATGTTTACAAAAATTGTCTTGAAAACCTTGTATAACCATTTTTGTTGGCACCTTTACGGCGTGAGATCAGTCTGAAGAAGGGTCTCGTACTGAAGCGTCACCCATTCCTTCTCTCCAGAGATGCTGCCTATCCCGCTGAGTTACTCCAGCATTTTCAGATCCACCTTCGATTTAAACCAGCATCTGCAGTTCTTTCCTACACAACTCACGTTAGGAAAGAACTGCAGATGCTGGTTTACACCGAAGATAGACACACAATGCTGGAGTAACTCAGTGGGTCGGGAAGCATCTATGGAGAATAGGAATAGGTGACGTTTCGGGTCGATACCACTCTTCAGATAGTCACTGACCCGTCGGAAGAAGGGTCTCGACCCGAAACATCACCTATTCCTTCTCTCCAGAGATACTCCCTTACCCGCTGAGTTACTCTAGCATTCTGTGCCATGTTTTACGTTAGCAGACTAACTCCTTCAACCAACGGACATGAAAGCGTTCTTCCCAGAACTGCTGCGTTCGTTGAAACCCCAGGAGTTGTGGGTATTTATTAAATTGGGCAAAATAATGTGATTATCTTCCAAACAACGCGTCCCTGATTAAATTTACATGCGCCCCTTATATTCATTGTCCCCGGGAACATTCGCGGATACATTAAACGACGCTGATAAATGCACACTCACCCGTCCTCTCTCCATGAGTTTAGACAAGTTTAATGTCCTGACTTCCAATGATATCCTTTCAGCTGCGCACCGCCGGGTCAGGGGGACTCCCTGCAACAAGGGAAGCGGTCAAGTCCGGTTCCGGCACACAGTTCACACTCACGGCAACTTTATCTCTAACAACATGGTTTGCTATCGGGCAACCCTTTGGGTTACACCTGACTATTTGAACGCACCCGCCCTATTGCCCCCTCCCCTTCTCTCATCCGACGTGAAGCGGTACAGTTCTGCATGCGGTTTATTGCACCGCGCATCCCGCACACCGCGTGTTCTCCGCTATAGTGGAGAAACCAGACGCAGTTTGAGTGACCGCTCTGCTGAACTTTCAGTTCAGTCGGCAAGTGCGATGCGGAGCTGACTGGGGTCTACTCCATCTTCCCACTTCTTCAGCGAGGCTCACCCGCCCACTCGCTACATTGGCGCCAACCGGACGACGTCGAATTCAACCGCCTCCCCAGAACGACCAGATCCATTTACTTTGACTGTTCCTGTGCGCCAGACTTTAATTGTTTTCCTTCTGTCTACACCTCCTCCACATTACTCTGCTCCCCTTACACTGGCCCATGCTCCCTGTGACAATCCTGTCCCGCCCTGGTATTCTGACTAGTTTCACTGTCCTCCTGACTAATTGTACTGATTGCATGCCTCGTTGACACCAATCCCTCAGTCAACAATCAACCATTCTAAACTTCCTTGGTCAGCATCTGCCCTTCCATATCTCCAGTTTCCTTCTCCCCTAACTCAGTCTGAAGAATGGTCTTGACCCGAAACGTCACCAATTCCTTCTCTCCAGAGATGCTGCCTGTCCCGCTTAGTTACTCCGGCATTTAGTGTCCGCCCCCCACTCTCTGATCATTTCCCCTTTCTCTGCAGCCGGAGGCTCGCTTCTTTGCAAACGTTCTCAGCTGTGGAGAGGTCGTCGAGCTGAAACATTAACGCTGCTTGTCGCGCTACAGCGGCCGCCTGGCCCACTGACAGCTCAACCAGGGCCTGTTTCTGACAACATCACACTGATATTCACACTTCATTCACTTTAGTGCTACAATGCGCTTCTCTATTTGTACTTACCATTTCATTCAGCACAATCTGAGCTTGCTGATTAATTTCCTCCTGCACATGCGTACCCCGGCAGTCCTGCGCCAGGACCCCCGCCAACAAAAACACTGGTAAAACGCAGAGTCTCCATGCGTTCGCGAAGGACATGTTCAAGCAACCCAGGAACAGACGGCAGTTCTGAGCAGTGGCGAGACCAGGAATCAGGTCGGAATGCAATATCTGTCGAGATGACCTGCGTTGCTCTTGGATTGAAATGATCTGCTCGAGGCGATGGGCCCATTTTAAGGTGTACATCAGGATATTCCTTTGACGTTATAAAATCAAATCGCTTTTGCTTCTCACCGCAATAGTTGGAGGGAATCTTTAATTTCGTAGCGAGCTGAGTATAGCTGAAACCTTTCACTTTCTGCTCCATTCAAAGAACGACTTGCTTCTGACCAACATAGAGGCCGGCTGGTTCTCAGTATCTCAGGTGGGATGTTCTTAGATATAGGGATTCACAAAGCCAATTAGTAAAATTCCATATTATGAATGTTTCGTTTTCTATAAATGCAGAATGTTTTCAGTGTTGGGAATCATGGTACTATCTGATGATTAGACGGGGATTTTTGGGGGCGTTCAGGCTCTATTCATCCCTCTCTACTGCAAGGGGAAAACAAAGACATGTGCTTTGTACCTTTTCAGTACCTCCAGCTTCCATCTCCCATGACTCTCAGTCTGAAAGGTCTCTGCCCAAAACATCATCTGTTCCCCCCCCCCCCCCCCCTTAGTGCAGAATATTAAGTATTAATAAGGTTAGGTACATATTTCACTAGAAATTTAACAGCAGTACTTAAATGTTTGAGGTATCATGATGCAATTGATAGGAATTACCTACTTTCCCACAGCAGAGACATAAATGACCAAAGGCGTGGTTTTAAAGTAACGGTAGAATAAATACAGAGGAGTTGAGGAGTATGGGAAGAGTCAGCGACTCGATGCCTACAAGGGTAGAAGATGCAAAAACCATCATCCATTTTACAAGGTACTTGGATATGCAATTGAAGACCTGTAACTGGAAAGATTATGATGGGGATATTAGGATATTAGGAGTCTGTAACAGGATCTAGATAGATTGAATGAGTGAGGAATTTGGCAAATAACATTTGGTATGGAAAAGTGTGAGGTCGTGCACTTCCATAAGATGAATCTAAATGGAGAAAGATTGCAGATGATTGATGGTGTTCAGGTGTTCTTATATCTGAACCTACAAAAAGATAGCAGACAGGGGTGAACAAAAGGTAAATGGTATATAGGCCTTTATTATAAGAGGGTTTGATTGTAGATGTACGAACATTTTGTTCAAATTGTACGCAAAGTGGATGAGTACTGTACACAGTTTTTGTCCTTTTATTTAGACTTTACTTTAGTCTTTAGAGATACAGGTGCGAAAAGGGTCCTTTAGCCCACCGATTCCACATCAACCAGCAATCACCCCGTACACTAGCACTATCCTACACACTAGGGACAATTCCAATTTAAAGAAATCAATAAACCTACAAACCTGCACGTCTTTGGAATGTGGGAGGAAACCGGCGCCCCTGGAGAAACCCTACGTGGTCACAGGGGGAACATACGAACTCCGTACGGACTGCACCCATCGTCAGGATCGAACCCGAGCCCTTAGTGCTGTGATGCAGCAACTCTACCACTGCGCCACGATGCTATCCCATGACCATTATAAATTATATATTGTTAATGGGGACAATACAAAGGGAATTCATGAGACTAATTACGTTATCCCTGTGACTGCGTGGGTTTTCACTGAGATCTTCGGTTTCATCCCACACCAAGGACGTACAGATACAGTATGTATGTTAATTGGCTTGGTGTGTGTGTGAAATTGTCCGCAGTGTGAGTAGGATACTGTTAATGTGTGGGGGTCGCTGGTCGGTGCAGTCTCAGTGGGCCGAAGTGGCTGTTTTTGCGCTGTAACTCTAAACTAAACTAAACTCATTCCTGTAAATCATTAATTTCGTCTCAAACTACTATAGTGATATTCTCCTTAAGCAAAAATACACTCCCTTTTACTCTCTTTCTTCCAACTCTATCCCACCAGTAGCACCTGTAACCTTAAAAAGGAACACAATGATTATTTAGAAGATCATGGAACTGAGGGCTTCATGGAACTGGCACAGAAGAGGAGATGATTCATGGTCGTATAGTATGGCAGAGGACACACATACAGTATGGCAGAGTGGTCTGCTCCTGCTCCTTTGTCTGTGCTGGCATGTTCTGGTATAAACTGCCAAACACAGTGCTGGACTATCTCAGCAGGTCAAGCAGCATGTGTGGAGAACATGGATTGGTGACATTTTGAGTCAAAACTATTCTTCAGAGGAAATATGTAGGAAGGAACTGCAGATGCTGGTTAAAACCGACGATAGACACAAAATGCTGAAGTAACGCAGCGGACAGGTAGCGTCTCTGGAGTGAAGGAGTGGGTGATGTTTTGGACTTGGCATAATGAGGCTAATCGCAAATTGGAAGAACAGCATTTCATATTTTGCTTGGGCAGCTTTCAACCCAGTGGTATGAATATGATTTATCTAACTTCAAGTAACCCCTGCCTTCCCTTTCAGTCCATCCCTCCCCATCCAAGTCGCACCAGGTTCTCGTTCTCACCTAGCAAACAGCTAACAATGGCCTGTTTGTTTATTATCGTTACTTTTTTGCATATCTTTCATTCATTTGTTCTATATCTCTCTACATTACTGTCGTTCTATATCTCTCTACATCATCTATCGTTTCCCTTTCCGCTGACTAGTCTGAAGAAGGGTCTCGACCTGAAATGTTACTTATTCCTTCTCTCCAAAGATGCTGTCTGTCCTACTTCCGAGAGTCTATATTACACCTAAAACCACTTCCAAAGACACACCATTAATGTTTCCATGTTGAACTTTTTTATTTCATACTTATATGTTTATTATAATATCCATAATATACATACATATGTATTATTTATATGAGTTATAAATTAAAATTACTTGTACTGGTACTTTGAAATGAACAGGAAATTAAAGGACACTGGTTTTGAAAACAATTCTTCTAACCACATTTTTCTCGATGATCATGATTGATGTCCTGAGTATTTCCAATAGTTTCTCTTTTATTTTCAGATTTATTTTGTATGTAACTCTTTCTGATCCTTCAGCAGCTGTACCTACGTACGTAGCCTATCCATGGTCTCCTGAGATGCTGCCTGAACCACTGTGGAACTCCAACTCTTTGTGTCTACCTTTGGCTGTATCTCTACCGAGCTTTCATTCTTCCCTGGTTGCCAATAGATTTTGCTGTCCCTGTTATGTAAGGAACGAAGTTAGCCAAAGATAGACACAATGTGCTGTAGTAACTCATTAGGTCAGGCATATCTCTGGAGAAAAAGGATAGTGACATTTTAAGTTGGGACACCTCTTCAGAGGGACCCACCCCGAAACGTCACCTATCCTTTTTTTCCGGCGGCTACCTGACCCACTGAGTTACTCCAGCACTTTGTATCTCTCTTTGGTATATACCAGCATCTGCTGTTTTTGTTTCTACCTGAAGTTGGCCAAATTGGGTTGGAACCTAAACCAGGAAAAAAACAGTCTTATTGGAGGAGAACAGAACGAATAGGGGAGGTGATGGCTCTCAGGAATAGGTTTCAACTACTTACCAAAGCACAACAATCTCACAAGGGCGAAGATCCAAGACTCCAACTACTATGCTCTAATCCAGGTATCATTGTGGTAAATCTTCTTTGCACCTTTATAAAGCCTTCACATCCTTCCAGTACTTGTGTGACCATAACTGCATGCAATACTGCACATGGAGCCTAACCAAAGTCCTAAGATGCTGCATCATGACTTCCCAGCTTTTACACTCAATGCCTCGGCCAATGAAAGCAAGCATACAATACCTTTACCATTCTATCTTCTTGTGTTGTCACTTTTAAGGAGTTATGGGCTTGGAGCCCAAGATCCCTCGGTACATTAAAGAAGATAAGGGTCTTGCCATTAATTATATATTCTCTCCTTACATTGAATCTCCCAAAGTGCAACACCTTACACTTGCTTAGATTAAACTCCATCTGCAATTTCTCCGCCCAT
Organism: Rhinoraja longicauda; assembly: GCF_053455715.1. NCBI lineage: Eukaryota > Metazoa > Chordata > Chondrichthyes > Rajiformes > Arhynchobatidae > Rhinoraja > Rhinoraja longicauda. Next base: position 29,550,782 of record NC_135981.1, on the reverse strand, counting down.
TTCTGCAGCTGATCTATATCCCCCTGTCTAGTTTGATAGCCCTCCTCGATATATACGTGGGGAAATTCAAGCAGTTCATTTTTGTAGGAAGAACAAAATAACAGGGCATTATGTAAAATGGAGAAACACCAGAAAGCACCAGAACAAAAGGATTTGGATGTCCTTAAGTCGGGAAACATGTAAGATTGAGGACAAGAAAGAATAAATGCCAACACGACACTCACGGGAGAGTCCAGCACCAGAGGGATGGTCTCAGAATAAGGAGGAAAAGTTTATTCTCTCAGGGGGTTATCAATCTCTGGAAATGTTTGGACAGGAAGCTGTGTCAGAAAAGTTCCCTGTGTAGCGAGTCCAAATCGAGCGATGTTATCAAAAGACCAAGATTTTTTACCAAGAATAAAGTCTTTTGATAACATCGCTCGATTTGGACTCGCTACATTGGTGACCTCGAACGTAAGATCTGAAGCGAACACGCAGAATGTCACAGGTGGGAGCGAGCGCGGGCGAGGTTCACCTACCGCCGTTCTGGGCCCATCAGCCGCACCTGTGGTTTGTGCAGGCGGAATCCCAGTTCCATCTTAAGAGGGTGGAGAAAGACCAGGAGAAGTTCCACCACCTGGTGAGCTGTCTGCAGTCGGAGGTGGCTGCGCGGGTCAGTCAATACCTGACCAGTCCACCCCAAACGGAGCAGTACGTGGGGCTCAAGAGGCTCCTACTGAGGACTTTTGGCTGGAGCCAGAACCAGCGGGCTCTGAAGCTCCTCCATTTACCAGAGCTGGGGCAGCGGCTACCGTCGGAGTTGATGACCGAGATGCTGACCTTGGTGGGCGACCATCAGCCGTGCATGGTTTTCGAAGCGGCTTTTCGGGAGAAACTACCCCGGGACGTCCGGCTAGTGTTGGCCGACATCTCGTTTGAAGATCCGGTAGCGTTCGCCGAGAAAGCCGACGCGCTCGTCAGGGAGCGACACACCCGAGACGACTCAGTTAATCGGGTCTCGAGGCCCAGCGGCAGTCGGTGGAGCGGCCGAGAGAGCGACGCATCGGCCGCTATTTCGCAGTCAGCCCGCCAAGAAGGGGCTGCGGAACATGTTTATTGGTCGCGGGCTCGAGCAACAGGGCCGAATAGGCGCGGCTGGTGTTTCTTCCATCGGCGGTGGGGCAGTGAGGCTCGAAGCTGCAGAGCCCCGTGTTCGTATCTGGGAAATGCCTGGGCCGATCGAATGTAGAGGCAGTCTCGATTGGCCGTAATTGCCGCCTCTATTCGACGGACCAAGGTACCGGGGTCGTTTTTCTGGTGGATACGGGAGCGGTTGTGAGTATTGTGCCCCCCTATGACTGCGAAGTTCAAGCGGGGGGGGGGGGGGGGGGGAGGGGCCGCCCCTCATTGCGGTAAAAGGGCTATGTCCCTGTCCTTCGAGTCCAGGACCTACCGTTGGGATTTCATCGTTGCGGATGTGGGCCAGGCCATTTTGGGTGCGGATTTCCTATGGGCGTTTTCGTTGGTCGTAGACGTCCGCGGGAGGGGCCTGCAGCCCTCGGCTAGCGTACAGCCCCGAGGTACGGGGCCTGTGGCCCCTCCAAGCGCCACCCCACCCAGTTCAGCAATCCAGACCATTACAACGGCCCCCGGTCAGTTCGATGCGGTCCTAGCGTACTTCCCGCAGCTCCTCGTTCAGCGGTTCGATGCACCTTCCGAGAAGCATGGGGTCGTGCATTTCATTCCGACCGAGGGGCCGCCGGTTTTTGCCCGGGCACAGCGCCTCCCACCCGACAAGCTGGCCATGGCTCGAGAGGAGTTCCTAAACTTGGAGAGGCTGGGAATTGTGCGGCCTTCGAGTAGTCCGTGGGCCTTCCCCTTGCATATGGTTTCCAAAGCATCTGGGGGGTGGAGACCATGTGGGGATTTCCGACGACTTAACGCGGCAACACGGCCGGACCGCTACCCGATTCCGCACATACAGGACTTTTCAGCCAGCCTGGAGGGGGCTACAATTTTTTCTAAGATCGATTTAGTGCGGGGATATCATCAGATCCCGGTCCACCCACTGGACGTTCCAAAGACGGCTACCATTACTCCGTTCAGGTTGTTTGAGTGGTTGCACATGCCTTTCAGCCTTAAAAACGCAGCTCAGGCATTCCAGCGTCTGATGGACCGTGTGGGTCAATGTTTGCCGTTCGTGTTTATTTACCTCGATGTCATTTTGATTGGGCAGCCGTTCGGTCCAGGAGCACTTAGTCCACCTCCACACTGTATTCCAGAGGCTGCAAGACCACGGCCTGATTCTCCATCCGTCCAAATGCCAATTCGGCCTGTCGGTGATAGATTTTTTGGGTCACCGGGTTACACCAGCCGGTGCCACTCCTTTGCCAGCTAAGGTGGACGCAGTCCGCTCTTTTCCACGCCCTACTACCATCAAGAGTTTGCAGGAATTCGTGGGCATGGTGAACTTTTATCACCGGTTCGCGCCTGCAGCAGCTCGGGTCATGCGCCCCCTTTTTCAATGCCTCGTAGGTAACCCCGCTGAGTTAGTATGGTCCGCAGTTGCAGAGACGGCTTTTGTCGCGATCAAACAGGCCCTCGCCAATTCCACCATGCTGGTGCACCCGCGCTACTCCATCCCCACGGCTCTGATGGTGGACGCCTCAGACATGGCGGTGGGTGGGGTTTTGGAGCAGCAGGTCGAAGGTCGCTGGTAGCCACTGGCGTTTTTCAGCCAGCAGCTCTCGCGAGCCGAGCTCAAATATAGTGCGTTTGATAGGGAGCTCCTGGCCCTCTATTTAGCAGTCCGCCACTTCCGTTATTTTTTGGAAGGCCGCTCTTTTGTGGCCTACACGGATCACAAACCTCTGACATTCGCTTTTGCTAAGGTTTCTGATCCGTGGTTGGCTCGCCAGCAGCGGCACCTCACCCTGATTTCGGAGTTTACCACCGATGTCCGTCATATTGCGGGTAGGCTTAATGCTGTTGCTGATGCCCTGTCCCGGCCGGCCATTCCCTCTGTAGCCGTGGTAGGCAGACAGGTGGATTTCCAGGAGCTAGCGGAGGCTCAGCGCCTGGAAGGAACTGCCGCGGTGTACGCCTCCACAAACTCGGGACTTCGTTTGGAACAGGTGGCGTGTGGCCCCACAGGTACCAAGTTGTGGTGTGACGTTTCCTTTCCACGCCCTCGCCCGGAGGTGCCTGCCGCCCTGCGGCGTAAGGTTTTTGAGGCCATTCATGGCCTGGCACATCCGTCCATCAGAGCGACTTCAGCCATGGTGGCCGCCCGGTTTGTCTGGCACGGCCTGCGGAAGCAGGTGGCGGCCTGGGCACGTGCCTGCATTCCGTGCCGGACCTCCAAAGTTCATCGCCATGTCCAGCCCCCATACCAGAGATTCGAGGTTCCCCCCGTCCGTTTTTTCCACATCCACGCGGATTTGGAGGGGTCCATTGCCCTATTCCAGGGGTTATACTCATCTGCTGACGGTGGTTGATCGGTTTACACATTGGCCGGATGCGCTCCTGTTGCCGGACACCTCGGCGGCCTCCTGTGCACGGGCCCTGGCGTTGCATTGGGTGGCCTGTTTCGGCGTCCCGGCTATCATCACCACAGATCGGGGAGCCCAGTTCACCTCCTCCCTCTGGGCCGCACTGGCACAGCTGTATGGGTCTCGCTTACAGCAGACCACCGCCTACCATCCCTAATCCAACGGGATGGTTGAGCGTTTCCATCGGCAGCTGAAGGCGTCCCTCTGTGCCTGACTGACCGGCCACGATTGGGCAGACCAGTTGCCTTGGGTCCTCCTCGGCATTCGTACGGCCCCAAAGGCTGAGCTAGGCACATCCTCGGCCGAGCTCGTCTACGGTTCGCCCCTGCGGGTGCCGGGTGACATTCTCCCTTCCGCCCCCGCCTTGCCGCCGCCCGTCACATCGGTGTTGGGTTCCCTCCGGGCACGGGTGGGTTCTCTGGATCCAGTCCCGACCTCCAGGCACGGAAGCGGGACACACACTACTTAACTAGCTAATATATTCTAATCTAATCTGTCTAGTTTGGCGCCAGACACTCCTATACGTCGCGCTCCCGCACCACTTGACCCGTTAGCCCAACCGAGGGTTCGAGACCCCCCCGCCAATCCGTATGTCCCTACACCTGAATACATGTAAGATTGAGTTATATAGACTTGGTGAGGGAACCACAGGCTATGCGAAAAGAGAGGGGAATGGATTTGCGGAAATCAATCAGCCATGATCCTTTTGAATGGTCCAGCAGATCTTTTTGAATGCGTCAGAGTTCCTACTTCTTCTGGTTTTAAGAATTTTTAGGACCTCCCTCATTAAATGTTATTATTTAGAAAAAATAAATATTTTCCCAAACAGCCCACAGCAAACAGGGTGGAACAGTGGTGTAGTTGGTAGAGATGCTGCCTCACAGTGACATGGATTCAATCCTGACCTGTCTCCGTGGAGTTTGCACATTTCTATTGTGGCTCGTGGATTTTATCTGGGTGCTCCGGATTTTTCCCACATGTAAAAGTCATATGGTTTGATTACTATAAACTGTCCCTAGTATGTAGGTGAGTGGTATAACTTTGCGAAATATGAAGAGAAAAGATGTTAAGTTAGTATTGGATTAGTATAAATGGGTGGTTGAAGGTCAGGTTGGACGATGGGCAGGAGGACCTCTTTCTCTGCTGCAGTATTCCACACATTTCTGGGAATCTTTCCTTACAGGAATTGGGAATGGGATGATGTTGAGAGTGTGGCTTAGTTTAGTTTTTAGTTTAGTTTAGAGATACCACAAAGAAACAGTTCCTTTGGACCACTAAGTCTATGCCGATCAGTGGTCCTTACACACTAGTGCTTTCCTGCACATCAGGGACAACTTCCAATTTTTACCAATCCCATTTATCCCACAAACCTGTACACATTTGGATTGTGTAAGGAAACCAGAGCACCAGGAGAAAACCCAGCTGGTCACAGGGAGAACGCATAAACTCAGTACAGACAGTAACCGTAGTCAGGATCGAACCCGGTTACTGTAAGGAAGCAACTATTCCGCTGTGCCCACAGTGCCGTGTGGTGTGGAGGTGGAGGCTATGGAAGGGACTTAACCTAGAATTCTGAAGATTGCCCTCTTACGCCATTGTAACATTTTCCATTTCCTATAACCAGCCACTGTGTGTAAAGTATTTTTAAGTTCAGCAAGAAGCTGCAAACGTTGTGTGCGGAAACCTAACTTTCAGGGGTGTCACCACATCGCATTTGTTGGTGGTTTAAGCTTCCTTCCTGACCTATGCAGGAGAATGCTTTTGACCAACTACACACACTGACAAACCTCACTCCCCACAGTTGATTAAAATAAGATGAAAGTGATACTCAGACTGACAGCAACTGTGAAACTTGCAGAAGACTGGCGGTGATTAATGGAGGTCACCGCCACACCACCGTGAGAAAGAGAACCAAAGGCAAAGAAAAAAAATTAAGGAAACTATTCAAATACTCTTGCAGGAAATATATTAGGTTGTGGCAACATAGAGGGACATCTGACCAACTCATTCCATTATCAAGTAGGACTGTATTCCTTGGAACAAAGGAGGCTACAGCTGATCTATAGAGCATAAAATCATGAGAGGAACAGATAGGGAGATTGCAGTCTCCTTCATGAGGGGAACAGATAGGGAGATTGCAGTCTTCTTCCCATGGGAGAGCAATCAAGAACCAGAGGACAGGTTTAAGGTGTAAGTTGCAAGATTATAAAGGAACCTAAGAGGCACCTTTCCACACAGGTAATGGTGGATGTAATGTCCTGACAGTGGGTATATGGAATGTGGTGTCAGATGAGGTAGACGAGGCAAGTAATATAACAGCACTTAAAATACATTTGGACAGGTAGATGGAAGGGAAAGGGTTAGAGGGATACAAGGGAAATCTGGGCCGGGAGGCCAAGCCTAGATACGCCATTTTATTTGGGATGGATAAGTTGGGCCAAAGGGCCTTTTCCATGCTTTATGAAATTATGACTCTATAGTGTTAGTTAAGGCAAACCGCTACAGTGCACTTTACAGTTAGTTTACCTAGAGACTATTGTTCAAGGCTCTCTCCTTCATTCAGCAGGAGAATGTTAAAATAGGAAAGGAAAAAATGCTGAAAATGAGAAAATGAAGGAATACATCAAAGGAAAGAAAGCAAAAAAATCAAAGAATTTCAAAATCATATATCACAGCACTGAAAGATTTATTTAATTAGGTTCAATTTATTTGTAAAGATCTCCATTGCACGTACATATTTCATAGAGATAAAGAGTTATGTATTCAGACCGGACAGGAAAAGGGTCACTTGGACCAGCATGCCATGTTGACCATCAAGTAACCATCTACACTAATCCCACTGCCAGCACTTGGTCTGCAGCCTTCTGTCCCTTGGCAATTTATGTACTTGTCTAGGTGCTTTTAAAATGGTGTAAGAGTACCTGCAGCCACCACCTTCTCAGTAAATGGTTTCTAGATTGAAAACACCATCTCGGTAATCTTGATTCCCCTCAGATCCCCTTCAGTACTCACACGCATCACCTTAAACCAAGTCCCCTGTTTTTTCATATCTTCAATGTAAGGAAACGTTTCTCACTATCTATCCTACCGATGTCAGCATAATTTTGCAAATCTCAGTCAAGTCACTCTTCAGCTACCTCCACAGCAAAGCAAACAGACTAAGCTTTCCATGTTCCATGCTCCCATACTCCATATCTGGACAAATGAAGGTCAGAATCCTGTGTGATTTCTTAACCACCATGTCTAGCTATGCTACAGAGCACATACAACACAAGAACAGACCAGTCACCATCACCGTCACCATCCAAATACCCCGTTAGTCTTTTCAGGTGAGGCAGAGGTTCACTTGCACCTCCTCCAAACTCATCTACTGTATGCGCTGTTCCAGCTGTGGACTCCTATATACCGGTGAGACCAAATGCAGGCACCGCAATCGTTTCGCTGAACACCTCCGCTCAGTCCGCCTACAGCTACCTGATCTCCTTGTTGCTAAACACTTTAACTCCCCTTCCAATTCCCACACTGACCTTTCTGTCCTGGGCCTCCTCCATTGTCAGAGTGAGGCCCAGAGCAAATTGGAGGAACAACACCTCATATTTCGTTTGGGCAGCTTACACCCCAGTGGTATGAACATTGACTTCTCTCATTTCAAGTTGCCTTTGCTTTCCCTCTCTCTCTCTCTCCATCCTTCTCCCTTCCACAGTTCTCAGACCAGTCTGACTGTCCATGATTACATTTTATCTCTGTTTGCTTTATTGTTACCTTCTCCTTGCTAACAATCATCTATTCTACATTTCCCTTGATCTCCACCCCCTTTGATGTCTCATTCTCACATCTTACACTACCTTATCTGTGTATGTCCCCCTCCCCCTCCCCTAACTCTCAGGTTCTCGACCTAAAATGTCACCTATTCCTTCTCTCCTGAGATGCTGCCTGTCCCGCTGAGTTACTCCAGCATTTGTGTCTATAGTCCATTTAAAGCAGCATCTGCAGTTCCTTCCTACACAAGAACAGACCCTATGGCCCACAATGTCCATGCTGAACATAATGCCAAAACCATCACTTATCTTGCAAGGTGAGAACTTCAAAGTTTGTTTTAAAGTGCATTTTGGAAGCCCCAGTTAATTCCGCCATGCTTTGACCCTGAATATGAGCTTGAGCTTAGGTTATTGTCGCATGTACCAAAGTACAGTGAAAAGCTTTTGTCATGCACTAACATGCCAGCAGAAAGACAGTACATGATTACAATTGAGCCATCCACAGTGTACAGATACATGATAAAGGAAATAACGTGAATATCATTTCATGCAAGATAAAACAGATAAAGTCCGATCAGAGATAGTCCGAGTGTCTCCAAATAGGTAGATAGTAGTTCAGGACTGCTCTCTATTTGTGGTAGAATAGTTCAGTTACCTCATAACAGCAGGGAAGAAGCTGTTCCTGAACCTGGAGCTGGGCGTTTTCACACGATGGGAGAGGGGAGAAGAGGGAGTGGCCCTCTTCCTTGATTATGAGTTGAGTTTGAGTTGAGTTTAATCTATTGTCACGTGTACCGAGGTACAGTGAAAAGCTTTTGTTGCGTGCTAACCATTCAACAGAAAGACAATACATGATTTTGCCAAGACGATCACTGAGGTGTTTTTAAGCGAGATAAACACATTGCATTCTCTGTCGCCAAATTAAGTGGATGGAACCTGTGCCTTTGCTAGGTTTCCAGGCTGCCTACTGGTGAAAGATTCTGTTGACCACCATACCTACTTCATTTTAACTCCATTCTGTGCCAGATTCAGAATGACTCTAGTTCCATGATAGTAACCCTGGGTGTCACAGAACCTGATGAATCAAACAGATCAATGTTGGCATCTAGCGGTGATCAATATTATTTTGTGGCCGTGCCTTGATTTGATCAACATGATAAGCAGGTGTGTGCTTAAAAATCAATAAAAGGTATAAGCTGGTGATGTGGTACATGACTATAATACACAGGCCAGGCACGTGTTCGGAAGGCATATTCTTATTTCCAACTGACCCAGATCAACACAGACATTTGAAAATAATTAAAAATGAAAAGTCATTCCATTAAAAACACAATTTAATACAATATTAATGAACATAGGTCTTGATCTGGACTAACTGAATGTGTATGGCACAACATACTGAATATGCAGAGGTCATTGCAAATCAGGGAAAAGGGTTCTGGTTTGAAAATCCACACTTTGAATGCCGAATGGTGCTATTCAGAAAATGACAGAGATGACTGCTGGATGGGATACTGCTGGATGGGATACTGCTGGATGGGATACTGCTGGATGGGATACTGCTGGATGGGATACTGCTGGATGGGATACTGCTGGGTGGGATACTGCTGGGTGGGATACTGCTCGTCTGCTGAGTTGTCAATAACCAAAACAGAGATGCTGCCGTGGAAAACAAAAACAAAATGAAAGCTGCTATTCCCTTTCAGAGGTGTTCAATCCACCACTCTGACTCCAACTGTGACAACGAATCAAGTCAGCCCCTTTGGAAACTGACCATATATTTGATGTACAAAAAATATAACTTTATGAAATAAATTAATTAATTTAATATTATAATTTTCAATGAACATGTCACTTGAAAATATATGTATTGCTTTTGTTATTTTTGATTTGACATATATACAAATAAGTTGAATGAATTCATCAGAATCAGTTATCGAGTCATCAAGTCATAGAGACACACCACATGCAAACATACTCTTCGGCACAACTTGCACATTACGACTAAGATGCCACATCTACACGTCCCACCTGCCGCATTTGTCACATATCCCTCTAAACATTCCCAATGAATGTATTTGTCTAAATGTATTTTAAATGTTGTTATAATACCTGCCTCAACTACCTCCTCTGGCAGCATGTCCCACATAACCACAAGATAAATTGTGTGAAAAATATTGCCCCCAGGTTCCTCCATTTCCTCTCACCTTTAACCCATGCCCTCTACTTCTTGATTCCCTTCTGTCGATCAATGTGCATCTACCCGATATGATCTTACTTCGGTTATAGCGGACAAACAAGCCGGTTGCCTTGTGGGTCCGTTCTGTCCTTTAATTGAATCTGATTACGGATAAAGAATGAAAAGTGATTTCAGAGGCGTCGTCTTCATCAGAGGAGTGGATAATGATAATATCACCGCAGATAGTTTTCAGGAAATCGGACGCGCCTTGGCAAATAGCGAGCATGCTAATTACAGAATTCAGAAAAAATATGTCAGGGAAAATGGGAGGCATAATGGGGAAATGAAATTGAATAGGAATATATATTGAGTGAATCCGCTTGGAAAGACAGGGCCATCCAAATGGTTCTGTCTTGAGGGGAAGAAAAAGCAGAGTAACAGCGTTAGCTGCTATGTATTCTCAGATATTTAAGGGCAAGTTGATAAACGGGCAAGTAAACGCTGCAAATCGTTGACTTTGTAAGCAGGACCATTACAAGGTAAATATGGCAATCATATTAGCCATTTACAATTTACTCACCTGGCAATAGCTGTCGTGTTAGGTCAAAGTTATCCTCAAATCTGGCAATTTACTTTTTTTTTAAAGTATATCAACGCTTTGGAGAGAATGCTGATGCATTTTAGTAAGGTGAGATAAAGGGTAAATGATGGGCAGATATTTCAATCTTCACTCAAGCCCCACAAGGCAACCGGCTTGGTTGCCCGCGACAACCGAATAAAAATATAACCGCTTTAAGGCGCGGCGGGAGAGTTGCTGACTTACAGACCAGAGACCCAGATTTGAACCTGACTACGGGAGGTGTCTGCAAGGAGTTTGCACGTTTTCACGTGACCTGCGTGGGGTTTCTCCGGGTGCTCCGGTTTCCTCCCACACTCCAAAGGTGTGCAGGTTTGTAGGTTAATTGGCTTGGTAGTATTGTAAATCGTCCCCAGTGTGTGTAGGACAGTACTAGTGTACGGCGATCGTTGGCGCGACTCAGTAGCCGAAGGGCATGTTTCCACTCTGTATCTCTAAACTAAACTAAACATCTTCTGATATTTCGGATATTCATAATAAGTTTTAGTATCTCACTATTTATAAACCCACTAACCAGGCATCAACCAGCGCATTATAGCTATTTAAATTATTCGCTAATATTGTCTCAAGATTTTCAACAGTTGCAGTCAGGGGAAGAGGTTTGAAAAGGTACAAGGAACATGGCTTTGTTTTCCCCTTGCAGTGGAGTGAGGGATCAAAAAACATAGAAACATAAAAACATAGAAAATAGGTGCAGGAGTAGGCCATTCGGCCCTTCGAGCCTGCACCGCCATTCAATATGATCATGGCTCATCATCCCACTCAGTATCCTGTACCTGCCTTCTCTCCATACCCCATGATCCCTTTAGCCACAAGGGCCACATCTAACTCCCTCTTAAATATAGCCAATGAACTGGCGTCAACTACCTTCTGTGGCAGAGAATTCCACAGATTCACCATTCTCTGTGTGAAAAAAACCTTTTTCATCTCGGTCCTAAAAGACTTCCCCCTTATCCTTAAACTGTGACCCCTTGTTCTGGACTTCCCCAACATCGGGAACAATCTTCCTGCATCTAGCCTGTCCAACCCCTTAAGAATTTTGTAAGCTTCTATAAGATCCCCCCTCAAAAGCCTGAAACACCCAAAGAAAATCCCCTTCTAATCGTCAGACAGTACCTTGATTTCCAATACTGAAATCATTCTGCATTGGTAGAAAATTAAATATGCAAAAAATGGAATTTTACTCATTGGCTTTATGAATCACGGTATCTAAGAACATCGCCCCTGAGATACTGAAAACCAACCGACCTCAATTAAGTCTGTTGGTCAGAGGCAATTCACTCTTTGAATGGAGCAGAAAGTGAAAGGTTTCAGCTATACTCACTCAGCTCGCAACGAAATTAAAGATTCCCTCCAAGTATTGCGGTGAGAAGCAAAAGGGGTTTGATTTTGAAACGTCAAAGGAATATCCTGATGTACACCTTAAGATGGGCCCATCGCCTCGAGCAGAGGCTATCGTTTCAATCCAAGAGCAACGCAGGTCATCTCGACAGATATTGCATTCCGACCTGATTCCTGGTCTCGCCACTGCTCAGATTCCAGACTGCCGTCTGTCCCTGGGTTGGTTGAACATGTCCTTCGCGAACGCATGGAGATTCTGCGCTTTACCAGTGTTGTTGGCGGTGGTCCTGGCGCAGGGCTGCCGGGGTCCGCATGTGCAGGAAGAAATTAATCAGCAAGCTCAGATTGTGCTGAATGAAATGGTAAGTACAAATAGAGAAGCGCATTGTAGTACTAAAGTGAGTGAAGTGTGAATATCAGTGTGATGTTGTCAGAAACAGACCTCGGTGGAACTGTAAGTGGGCAGGCGGCCGCTGTAGCGCGACAAGCAGCGTTAATGTTTCAGCTCGACGACCTCTCCACAGCTGAGAACGTTTGCAACCAAGCGAGCCGCCGGCTGCAGAGAAAGGGGAAATGATCAGAGAGTGGGGGGCGGACACTAAATGCCGGAGTAACTCAGCGGGACAGGCAGCATCTCTGGAGAGAAGGAATTGGTGACATTTTGGGTCGAGACACTTCTTCAGACTAAGAGTCAGGGGAGAAGGAAACTGGAGATATGGAAGGGTGATATGTGAAAACGAAAGATGAAAGCACGCCTGACGAAGGAAATGTAGAATGGTTCGTTATTGGCTGAGGCGGAGGTGATAAGGAGGCATACAAACAGTAAAATTAATCAGGACAGTCAAACTATTCGGCGAATTAGGGCGGGACAGGATTGTCGCAGGGAGCATGGGCCAGTGTAAGGGGAGCAGAGTAATGTGGATGAGGTGTAGACAGAAGGAAAACAATTAAAGTCTGGCGCACAGGAACAGTTAAAGTAAATGGATCTGGTCGTTCTGGGGAGGCGGTTGAATTCGATGTCGTCTGGTTGGCGCCAATGTAGCGAGTGGGCAGGCGAGCCTCGCTGAAGAAGTGGGAAGATGGAGTAGACGCCACTTGCTGACTGAAAGAGCCGTCACTCAAACTGCGTCTCGTTTCTCCACTATAGCGGAGAACACGCGGTGTGCGGGATACGCGCTGCAATAAACCGCATGCAGAACTGTACCGCTTCACGGCGGATGAGAGAAGGGGAGGGGGCAATAGGGCGGGTGCGTTCAAATAGTCAGGTGTAACCCAAAGGGTTTCCCGATAGCAAACCATGTTGTTAGAGATAAAGTTGCTGTGCGTGTGAACTGTGTGCCGGAACCGGACTTGACCGCTTCCCCTGTTGCAGGGAGTCCCCCTGTCCCGGCGGTGCGCAGCTGAAAGGACATCATTGGAAGTCAGGACATTTAATTTGTCTAAACTCATGGAGAGAGGACGGGTGAGTTTGCATTGATCATCGTCGTTTAATGTATCCGCGAATGCTCTCGGGAACAATTAATATGCAGTACTCTTAATCTGGGACGCGTTTTTTTCAAATATAATTATATTATTGTGTCCATTTTAATAAAGACACAAAACAACTGGGTTTTAAACGAACGCAGCAGATCTGTGAAGGACGATTTAATGTCCTTTGATTGAAGGAGTTGGTCTGCTAAAGTATAACATGATATAAAATGCTGGAGTTGCTCAGCGGGTCAGGCATCACCTCTGAAGGAAAGGAATAGGTGACTGCGGATCGAGACTCGACGGGACAGTTTCTGTCTGTAGAAGGGCCTCGATCCAAAACGATATATGGTCACCTTGTCATTTTCTCTAGAGATGCTGTCTGACCCGCTGTTACTCCGCATTTTGTGTCCATCTTCGGTGTAAAGCTGCATCTGCAGTCTTCCGTACACAAACTAAAACATGAGTATCCTCACCGAGCTGTAAACGCTGTAAAGTTGCCAACAACAATGTTTAGACAAGGTTTTTCAAGCCAACTGCAAATCTGCATAATCCACTGATCATTATTGGATTTGGAAATGAGTGTAATATTGTCCCCTCCCGGCCGTTGTCACGGGTCCATGGGCGCGCTCATGTATCTCTGTGTTGTGTGCAGGCCCCGGACGCGGTCCGTGTTGTCCACCAAGTGTTGCGTCAGTTCAGCAAGATCTACAGCATGAACCTGGCCTCGGTCACATGGCCCCGGGACAAGGTGGAGAATCTCAGGCTTCTCCTGGATGCGCAGGTCAGAGAGCTGGAAAACTGTGTGAGGAACCGAGGCTCCGAGACCCGGCCACGGAGAAGCGCCGCGATTCACAACTACTTCAGGAAACTCAGCAAGTTTCTTAAACGGAAGGTGAGACGGTTGAAACTTATCATCTAACGAACCGCGGGGAATTGTTTCACTCAATCTAAATCTATTTATTCTCTGATGCGTGTTTCTGAACGTTTCTCGTTTGCAGAGATTCAGCGCCTGCGCCTGGGAGGTTACCCGCGCCGAGACCAGGGCGTCTTTCCAACAGTTGCCTGGCGTAATGGCAAGAATCAGCGAGGCGAACTGAAGATGTGGCCAATATACATTTAACCAGATTTATGTTATTTATTTACATAATTGAAAAGATAACCTATTTTTACAATATTAACATGGAAACATATACTGTCAGTATTTATTTTATGTTGAGGAAGTTTCCTGGAAGTTACCAATATACATTTAACCAGATTCATGTTATTTATTCACAGTTTAGTTGAACATGACACCTATTTTATAATATTAGCATGGAAAAATTTACTGTCAGTATTTATTTTATTTTGAGGATGTTTACTGGACGTCTGGTGCTTACTATGTAGAGAATATACACATTAATATAATTTAGAGAGTATTTATTTTAAACTGCTGTTTTTAATTGAAACGAGGTAATAAAGATTTTGTACTTGGACCGCTTTTGAAACTGTTATTTTTAGAAGTAGCAATAGCGCGACCCTCTGGCATTCAATCGGAAATATCTCCCACCTTCTACTTTCTCTACTCCCGAAAGAACTTTACTTAAGACAATTTGCGGCCCAGTTTTGATTTACTTTGGACTTTCGAGATACAACATGATAAAACTAGTCCTTCGCCTCACCGAGTCCGCGCCGACCAGCGATAAACCCCGTACACTTGCACTATCGTACGCTGATTTACGCCGAAGATATATACAAAATGCTGCAGTAACAGCGGGGCATGCAGTATCTCATTCCAGCACCAAGGCACATTCCTTGTATGTGTAGATACTTGGCCAATAAACTTATTCATTCATTCATTCATTCATTCATTCATTCATTCATTCATTCATTCATTCATTCATTCATTCATTCATTCATTCATTCATTTATTTATTCATTCTTCGTTCATTCACGCCACCCATTTCTTCTCTCCAGGATTCTGGAAGACACGCTTACTCCAGCATTTTGTGTCTTTCTTCCGTTATCACCTTGCAGTTCGAAGAGGTCGCTGGGTGCAATGTGACTGCATATCGTACATCAGGGGAACATACATTAGACCCATTCGGGTCTGACACTGTCCCTTCCCGTGGAAACATTGCATCCAAGTTCAGCATCACTCTGGGTAGAGTCCTCCACCTGTGCGTGTCAGCGCGCAGAATTCACTCCTGGACACACCTCATTTCAGAAGTTCAGCGAGATTCAGTGGATCGGAGGGCGTCTTTGACCATGTTCATGGACCTACCGCAGCAGTTGATAATGATTCTGTTGATATGAAACCTGCAACCTGCCCCCTTGATCCTGCCCCCACTGCCCTTCTGAAGGATGTCATTGCAATAGCCGGTCCCAGCATCCTCTCTATTATCAACAGTTCTCTGGCCACTGGCACTGTTCCAACCAGTTTCAAGCACGCGGTGGTCCAGCCTCTACTGAAAAAACCTAACC
Source organism: Rhinoraja longicauda (assembly GCF_053455715.1). Lineage (NCBI taxonomy): Eukaryota > Metazoa > Chordata > Chondrichthyes > Rajiformes > Arhynchobatidae > Rhinoraja > Rhinoraja longicauda. The sequence continues at coordinate 29,535,407 of NC_135981.1, read as the reverse complement.
TAGACCCCACCTTGCCTAGCAACTACAGACCCATTTCCAAACTGCCATTCCTGTCAAAAGTCCTTGAAAAGGCAATTCTAAACCAATTATTGCCCTACCTGCACCAATACACCATCCTGGAAAGTTTCCAGTCAGGTTTCAGAGCCCACCACAGCACAGAGTCTGCCTTGTTGAAGATACACAACGACCTGCTTCTCGCCATCGACACCGGCGACTGTGCAATCCTGCTCCTTCTCGACCTCAGCGCAGCGTTCGATACAGTGGACCACACCGTCCTTATTGACCGTCTCCGGTACGCGGTTGGCATTGATGACACTGCCCTGAGCTGGTTCGCTTCGTACCTCAAAGATAGGAGTTTCGCCATCAACATAGGCAGTTATTCCTCTGCTCCAGCTAGCCTCTCCTGCGGAGTTCCACAAGGCTCCATCCTAGGCCCCATTCTCTTCTCTCTATACATGCTCCCCCTTGGCCAAATCATTCAAAGGCACGGCATTTCTTTCCACTGCTATGCCGATGACACTCAGCTTTACCTCCCCCTGAAACCCAACAACCAGTCAAATTTAAACAGCCTCTTACACTGCCTTGAGGACATAAAATGTTGGATGGCACAGAACTTCCTCCAATTAAATGACAGCAAGTCTGAGGTCATCCTATTCGGCCCCCCCAATCCATCAAATCGATAACAGGCAGTCTTGGAAGTCTATCCTGCCTAGTCAAACCGCATGTCAAAAACCTCGGCATGATATTTGACTCTGCATTAAAATTTGATAAGCAAGTCAACGCTGTGGTAAAAGCCAGCTTCTTCCAACTTCGAACCATAGTTAAAATCAAACCTTTCCTCCAATTCGACGACACAGAAAAAATCATTCACGCTTTCATTTCCTCCCGCCTAGACTACTGCAACTCCCTATACACTGGGATCAGCCAATCTTCCCTGTCCCGCCTGCAACTGGTCCAAAACGCCGCAGCGAGACTCCTGACGGGTACCCGTAAAAGGGACCACATCACCCCGATTCTGGCCTCTCTCCACTGGCTCCCTGTACGGTACAGAATCAACTTCAAGCTCCTCCTATTCACGTATAAAGCCCTAAATGGACACCCCCCCCCCCTACATCAAAAATCTTCTAACCCCCCTCTCTAACTCCAGGTCCCTCAGGTCGGCCGACTTGGGGCTACTCACTATCCCGCGGTCTAGGCTTACGCTCAGGGGTGACCGCGCTTTTGCGGTTCAGCTCCTAGACTGTGGAACAGCATCCCTCTCCCCATCAGAACTGCCCCCTCCATCGACTCCTTTAAGTCCAGGCTCAAAACCTATTTCTACTCCCTAGCGTTTGTGTCTCATTGAGGAGGCGCTGTGAACTGTTTGCGTGCTACTGTATGTTTCTTTTTTTTTTCTTCTTTCTTTTTTTTTTTTTTTTCTTTCTTTTTTTTTCCATTGGAACCTAATCAGATGTACAGCACTTTGGTCAACGTGGGTTGTTTTTAAATGTGTTATACAAATAAAATTGACTTGACTTGACTTGACTTGATTCTGCAGAGGACAAAGGCATGGAATAGCACGAGCCATGAATCAGAATACTTATTAGGTTGAATGGAGTTTATTGCCATTGCACAAGTACGCTGGGGTACAGGTACAATGAAAAATCTTGTTTGCAGCAGCATCACAGCACAGGGACTCAGGAACAACACACACACAAATGATACATTAAGTATAAACAACTTATCGGCAAAACTTGTAAAATGAAGCGAACTCTGTAAAGGAACACGACATCAGTGCAAAAATACAGAAGAGTAAGTCCATGTAGCCCAAGAGATAGATTGAAGTGCTCTGTTGTCATGGGAGGGTTTGGGCTGCGTCAAGAACCTGATGTTTTGCAGGAAAATCATAGAAACATGGAAACATAGTGTAGATGGTGCATGCTAGTTCACCTTCACTATATATATATATATAGCATCACATTCACTATGCATGCTGCACATTCCACACACGATCCAGTTCGGATCTTCACTCCCACCTTGACTATGTACGCTGCCCGTCGCTGCCTTCCAGGCAGACCGCCAGACTGTGAAGACGATAGCACTTATTGTTACCTCCGCTTAAGGACAAATAAAACTATGAGTTGCAGCACTTGTGTATTGGCATGAATACACAACATGGTGTCAGACGTTTCTCGACCCACTACTTCAGTTTTTTTTTTTTTGCTTAGTTTGTTTTGATTTACTGTCTCTGGAGCGTTTCGCAAGCCTGACCCACTCGTATTCGATGGCGACCTCGCTGAACGCTGGCGCATCTTCGAGGAGGATTTCAGGATCTATATTCAGGCAGCACATAATGCTGCACCTCCAGCTACTCGTGCTGCTATTCTCCTCAACCTGGCGGGCAGTGAGGCCATTCGCCGTGCTCACCGGTTCCACTACGCGCCGGCCCAGGTAACTCCCGCGGGCGTTCAGGTCCCGGCGGAATCTATGGAGGACCCGGACTGCCTCCTGACAAAGTTCCGACAGCTTTGCCAGCTGCGCTCGAATCTCGTTATGGAGCGCCACAGATTTTTTTCTCGCAACCAGAAGCAAGGTGAGCCTGTTGAATCTTACATTAGCTCCCTGAGATATATTGCCAGCCGGTGCGCGTTCGACAATTTATGTGACAGTCTTGTTCGGGACAGACTGGTCTGTGGCATCCTTGATGACAAGGTGCGTGATGAACTACTACGTGATGCTGACCTCACCCTAGAGGTGGCTGAGTATCGTTGTCGAGTTGCTGAGCTAACTGCCTCACACACTAAATCCTTGGGGCCGGGACCCCACTCTGCGTTTGATGTGAATGTTGCCGGCACATATTACCGTGCTCAACGCCCACTTTCTGAAGTGCCCGGCAGATCCTGTGCCGGTCACATCAACAACTGTAGTAACTGTGGAGGCTCACACGCTGGGTTTCGGGAGCAGTGCCCTGCATTTGGGAAAGTCTGTAATTACTGCAAACGCAGAAACCATTTTGTCCGCTGCTGTCGTTCGCGTGGGAACAGAGTCGGGACAAAACAGTCGGTACATCTGCTACAGCCAGAGCCGTCTCACGCAGCACCTGCATCACTCCCTGTGTTTAACGAGCATGACCAAGCTGCTATCAACGGACTGAATATCAATATACATTCCTTATCAGACCCATCTGCAAAACATCTCGATCCCATGGTCACCCTCCTCATTAACGGAGTGCCTGTTACTGCAAAGCTCGACACAGGGGCTCGCTGCAACGTTATCACCTTATCAGAGCTCCACAGGATTTGTAATGCCAAGGGCATCAAGCCAACCATGGCCTCACTGCTTCCCTTTGGAGGATGCTCAATCAAGCCCGTCGGAACTGTTGAGCTGCAGTGCCAGCTAGCGTCCCGTGTTCACAAACTGTCTTTTTTGGTTGTCCGGGAAAACACTCCTTCCCTGCTAGGCATTGCTGCCTGCATCGACTTAGGCTTGGTTGCCTTCGACTCGGTGGTCCATCAACTGGCTTCTGCACATGCCCCCGCCCAGCGATTCCTCTCGCAGTATGGTGAGCTCTTTAACGACAAGCTCGGCAAGCTCCCGGTCACGTACAAGATCACGATTGACCCAGAGGTCTTACCGGTCGTCCGTCCCGCCCACCGGATTCCCCATACTATGCGGGACCGCGTGCTGAGTGAACTCAACAGGATGGTGGATCTGGGAGTGATTGCCCCTGTCACGGACCCGTCAGACTGGGTCTCTACCATGGTGGTTGCCTCTAAAAAAAACACGGAGGAGATACGGATTTGCATTAATCCCAGGGATTTAAACACCGCCATTAAACGGCCACACTATCCCATGTGCACGGTGGAAGATGTCGCAGTGCAACTGGGCAAGGCGACAGTTTTCTCCGTCCTCGACGCAAAAAGCTCCTTCTGGCAGATTCCGCTAGATGACAACTCCTCCAACCTGACCACTTTTTGTACACCGTTTGGACGTTTCAAATTTTTACGTATGCCCTTCGGCATAAACTCAGCTAGCGAGGTGTTTCAGCGCACCGTGGAACAGCTATTTGCCGGATACCCCTGCTCGATTGTGGTTGACGACATCCTCGTCACCGGTCAGAATGTCGAGGACCACGACGCGAATCTGAAGAAAGTCCTCGACCGCGCCAAAGAGATCAATCTCAAGCTCAACCCGCTTAAGTGTAAATTCCGGGTGAGCGAAGTCAACTACGTGGGCCACATATTCACGAGCGCCGGTCTCAAACCCGATCCATCTAAAACGATCGCGATCAACGAACTGCCAGCGCCCTCCGATGTGACAGGTCTGCAGCGCTTTCTCGGGATGGTCAACTACCTGGCAAAATTCATCCCGAACTTTAGTGAAATATCTGCCCCTTTACGCCTACTAACTCACAAAGACACTGTTTGGGGCTGGCATGAACAGCAACAGAGAGCGTTCGACACTGAAACAACAGATGTCTTGTGCCCCCACTCTCGCGTACTACGATGTCAAGCTGCCTGTCACGCTGTCCTGCGATGCCTCGCAGTATGGACTGGGTGCCGTCTGCCTTCAAAACAGCGGTGACGGCCACAGACCGGTTGCCTACGCCTCTCGTACTATGACAGACACCGAACAACGATATGCGCAAATCGAAAAAGAACTGCTAGCGGTCGTCTTCGCTTGCAGAAAATTCAATGATTTTATCTTCGGCAAGAAGGTCACGATCGAAACAGACCACCAGCCACTCATTAGCATTGTAAGCAAGCCAATACACGCCGCCCCTGCGCGGCTCCAGCGGATGATGCTGCAGCTTCAGAGGTACGACATCTCTCTAGTCTACAAGCGGGGCAAGGACATGCACCTGGCGAACACCCTTTCTCGAGCTCCGCGGGCAACCTGCGGCTCTCCTTCGTCAGGAGACGAGTTTGCCGTCATGATGGTCTCCTACGTCCCCTCGTCCTGCCTGGAGGACCTGGCAGCCCAGACTGCCGCCGACGAAACCCTCCTAGCACTATCCTCTGTCATAAGACATGGGTGGCCGGTCAAGCAGAACAGACTGCCGGCTGCCTTACGGCCCTTCTTCTCTGTCCGCGATGAGCTCATCCTGCAGGGTGGTATTGTCGTAAAGGGCCACAAACCTGTGATTCCTGCCTCCTTACATGGCAAGTACTTCGACAGCATCCATGGGGGACACCCAGGCACAGAAGCAACGATCTCGAGAGCTAAGAGCTTGTTCTTCTGGCTGGAATGTCTGACTATATTCGTCAAAAAGTAGAGTCCTGTGCGGTGTGCAACAGCCTGGCGCCGCACCAGCAGAAACAGCCGCTCCTTCCACACCCGGTTCCTGACCTCCCGTGGTCCATTGTGGCAGCTGACATTTTTGAGTGGAATGGGAAGCGGTACTTAGTCATAGTCGACTCGTACTCCGGGTGGTTCGAGATCGATCTGCTCCCGAGCCTCACCTCCGCGGCAGTGATCCAGAAGCTTGCACGCCATTTCTCCGTCCATGGGGCTCCTCATCGCCTACTCTCCGACAACGGCAGCCAATTCTCCAGCCTCCAATTCAAAGAATTTGCTGCACGCTGGGACTTTTGCCACATCACTAGTAGCCCCGAGTACCCTCAGTCTAATGGGCTAGCGGAGCGTGCCGTCTGGAGTGCCAAGCAGGTAATGGATCGTTCCCGCAGAGCGGGATCAGACGTTTTCCTCGACTTACTAAACCTGCGGAACATCTCCCGCGATCCGATCCTTGGTTCACCCGCGCAACGCCTAATGTCCAGGCAGACGAGAACCACTTTACCCATTGCTAAACATACACTGGAGCCACAAGTTCGCTTTCCATCTGATGTTCAGTCCCAGCTGCAACGGAAACGTGACATCGAAAAACGCTGGTACGACAAGACGAGCAGGCCTCTGCCACCACTGGCTAACGGTCAGGTGGTCCGCCTACGAAACGAAAAGGGTCACGACCGCCTGGGGGTGATATCTCGGCCAGCGCCCGAGCCTCGTTCATATTTAGTCGAAGCCGACGGCAGAATTTACAGACGCAACCGACAGCACATCCTGCCAGTGTGCGAACCGGCACCACATCTGTTCCTCCCCGACCACTCAAGTTTAACCCACCCGCACCCCTCTGGGGACACCGGCCTGTCTATGCCTCCGCTGCCCGGTCTGTCAGCTCTTCCGGCCTCGCCTGTGGCCTCGCCACCTCACCTCCCGCCATTGTCTCCCATCCCATCGCCAGCAATGTCACCGCACTCTCTGGGGCCGGTTCCATCGGTCTCGTCTCCAGCGGGACTGTACCGTACACGTGCAGGTCGTGCCTGCCGGCCCACCGTGAAGTACCAGGCCTAACACTTGAACTTTGAGTGACCTTCAATGGGCTACGTTTGGACTGCCTTTGTCAATATCAGTTTACCTGTACTTATGCCCTTCGCACATGAGCGGTGATATATATTATAAGAGCCACGGCGACTACTGTATCTTTATTTTATTATGTATTCTTTCCTTGAGAGGAAGGATGTAGTTTGTGCATGCTAGTTCACCTTCACTATATATATATAGCATCACATTCACTATGCATGCTGCACATTCCACACACGATCCAGTTCGGATCTTCACTCCCACCTTGACTATGTACGCTGCCGGTCGCTGCCTTCCAGGCAGACCGCGACCAGGCTGTGAAGACGATAACACTTATTGTTACCTCAGCTTAAGTACAAATAAAACTATGAGTTGCAGCACTTGTGTATTGGCATGAATACACAACACATAGGAACATAGAAACATAGAAAATAGGTGCAGGAGGAGGCCATTCGGCCCTTCGAGCCAGCACCGCCATTCATTGTGATCATGGCTGATCATCCACAATCAGCAACCCTTTTCCATTTTCATCCTCAAAAAATTACAGAAGATTAGACAAGCATGATTTCCCGTTCGTAAATCCATGCTGACTCGGACCGATCCTGTTACTGCTGCCCAAATGTTCCGCTACTTCATAGAAACATAGAAACATAGAAAATAGGTGCAGGAGGAGGCCATTCGGCCCTTCGGCAGGTTATAAATGGGTGGTTGAAGGTCAGGTTGGACGATGGGCAGAAGGACCTCTTTCTCTGCTGCAGTATTCCACACATTTCTGGGAATCTTTCCTTACAGGAATTGGGAATGGGATGATGTTGAAAGTGTGGCTTAGTTTAGTTTTTAGTTTAGTTTCGAGATACCACAGAGAAACAGTTCCTTTGGACCACTAAGTCTATGCCGATCAGTGGTCCTTACACACTAGTGCTATCCTGCACATCAGGGACAACTTCCAATTTTTACCAATGCTATTTATCCCACAAACCTTAACGCCTTTGGATTGTGTGAGGAAACCAGAGCACCAGGAGAAAACCCAGCTGGTCACAGGGAGAATGCATAAACTCAGTACAGACAGTAACCGTAGTCAGGATCGAACCCGGTTACTGTAAGGAAGCAACTATTCCGCTGTGCCCACAGTGCCGTGTGGTGTGGAGGTGGAGGCTATGGAAGGGACTTAACCTAGAATTCTGAAGATTGCCCTCTTACGCCATTGTAACATTTTCCATTTCCTATAACCAGCCACTGTGTGTAAAGTATTTTTAAGTTCAGCAAGAAGCTGCAAACGTTGTGTGCGGAAACCTAACTTTCAGGGGTGTCACCACATCGCATTTGTTGGTGGTTTAAGCTTCCTTCCTGACCTATGCAGGAGAATGCTTTTGACCAACTACACACACTGACAAATCGCACTCCCCACAGTTGATTAAAATAAGATGAAAGTGTTACTCAGACTGACAGCAACTGTGAAACTTGCAGAAGACTTGCAGAAGACTGGCGATGATTAATGGAGGTCACCGCCACACCACCGTGAGAAAGAGAACCAAAGGCAAAGAAAAAAAATTAAGGAAACTATTCAAATATTCTTGCAGGAAATATATTAGGTTGTGGCAACATAGAGGGACATCTGACCAACTCATTCCATTGTAAAGTAGGACTGTATTCCTTGGAACAAAGGAGGCTACAGGTGATCTATAGAGTATAAAATCATGAGGGGAACAGATAGGGAGATTGCAATCTTCTTCATGAGGGGAACAGATAGGGAGATTGCAGTCTTCTTCCCATGGGAGAGCAATCAAGAACCAGAAGACAGGTTTAAGGTGTAAGTTGCAAGAATATAAAGGAACCTAAGAGGCACCTTTCCACACAGGTAATGGTGGATGTAATGTCCTGACAGTGGGTATATGGAATGTGCTGTCAGATGAGGTAGTTGAGGCAGGTAATATAACAGCATTTAAAATACATTTGGAAGGGTAGATGGAAGGGAAAGGTTTAGAGGGATACGAGGGAAATCTCGGCCGGTCGGCCAAGCCTAGGTACGCCATTTTATTTGGCATGGACAAGTTGGGCCAAAGGGCCTTTACCATGCTTTATGAAATTATGACTCTAAAGTGTTAATTAAGGCAAACTGCTACAGTGCACTTTACAGTTTGTTTACCTAGAGACTATTGTTCAAGGCTCTCTCCTTCATTCAGCAGGAGAATGTTAAAATAGGAAAGGAAAAAATGCTGAAAATGAGAAAATGAAGGAATACATCAAAGGAAAGAAAGCAAAAAAATCAAAGAATTTCAAAATCATATATCACAGCACTTTGAAAGATTTATTTAATTAGGTTCAATTTATTTGTAAAGATCTCCATTCCACGTACTTATTTCATAGAGATAAAGAGTTATGTATTCAGACCGGACAGGAAAAGGGGTCACTTGGACCACCATGCCATGTTGACCATCAAGTAACCATCTACACTAATCCCACTGCCAGCACTTGGTCTGCAGCCTTCTGTCCCTTGGCAATTTATGTACATGTCTAGGTGCTTTTAAAATGGTGTAAGAGTACCTGCAGCCACCATCTTCTCAGTAAATGGTTTCTAGATTGAAAACACCATCTCGGTAATTTTGATTCCCCTCAGATCCCCTTCAGCACTCACACGCCTCACCTTAAACCAAGTCCCCTGTTTTTTCATATCTTCAATGTAAGGAAACGTTTCTCACTATCTATCCTACCGATGTCAGCATAAGTTTGCAAATCTCAGTCAAGTCACTCTTCAGCTACCTCCACAGCAAAGCAAACAGACTAAGCTTTGGATAATTATTTGGATAATCAAGGCCTGATTAGAAACAGTCAACATGGATTTGTGCCTGGAAGGTCATGTTTGACTAATCTTCTTGAATTTTTTGAAGAGGTTACCAGGGAAATTGATAAGGGCAAGGCTGTGGATGTTGTCTATATGGACTTCAGTAAGGCATTTGACAAGGTTCCACATGGAAGGTTGATTAAGAAGGTTAAATCGTTGGGTATTAATAGTGAGGTTGCAAGATGGATTCAACAATGGCTGAATGGGAGATACCAGAGGGTAACGGTTGACAATTGTATGTCAGGTTGGAGGCCAGTGTCTAGTGGAGTGCCCCAAGGATCTGTGTTGGGTCCACTGTTGTTTGTCATTTACATTAATGATCTGGATGATGGTGTGGCAAATTGGATTAGTAAATATGCAGATGATACTAAGATAGGTGGAGTAGTTGATAGTGAGGTAGATTTTCAAAGTCTACAGAGAGACTTGGGCCTTTTGGAAGGGTGGGCTGAAAGATGGCAGATGGAGTTTAATGCTGATAAGTGTGAGGTGCTGCATTTTGGTAGGACAAATCAAAATAGGACGTACAGGGTAAATGGTAGGGAATTGAGGAATGCAGTGGAACAGAGGGATCTGGGAATAACTGTGCATTGTTCCCTGAAGGTGGAATCTCATGTGGATAGGGTGGTGAAGAAGGCGTTTGGTATGCTTGCCTTTATAAATCAGAGCATCGAGTATAGAAGTTGGGATGTAATGTTGAAATTGTACAGGGCATTGGTGAGGCCAAATCTGGAGTATGGTGTGCAGTTCTGGTCGCCAAATTATAGGAAGGATATCGACAAAATGGAGAGGGTACAGAGGAGATTTACTAGAATGTTGCCTGGGTTTCAGCACTTAGGCTACAGAGAGAGGTTGAACAGGTTGGGTCTTTATTCTTTGGAGCGTAGAAGGTTGAGGGGGGACTTGATAGAGGTTTTTAAAATTTTGAGAGGGACGGACAGAGTTGACGTGGGTAGGCTTTTCCCTTTGAGAGTGGGGAAGATTCCAACAAGGGGACATAGCTTCAGAATTGAGGGACAAAGGTTTAGGGGTAACATGAGGGGGAACTTCTTTACTCAGAGGGTTGTGGCTGTATGGAATGGGCTTCCGGTGGAAGTGGTGGAGGCTGGCTCGATTTTATTATTTAAGAGTAAATTGGATAGGTATATGGATAGGAGGGGATTGGAGGGTTATGGTCTGAGTGCAGGTAGATGAGACTAGGTCAGGGAGAATGGTCGGCGTGGACTGGTAGGGCCGGACAGGCCTGTTTCCATGCTGTAGTTGTTATATGTTATATATGTTATATATGTTATATATGTTTCCATGTTCCATGCTCCCATACTCCATATCTGTACAAATGAAGTGATTTCTTAACCACTATGTCTAGCTATGCTACAGAGCACATACAACACAAGAACAGACCAGTCACCATCACCGTCACCGTCCAAATACCCCGTTAGTCTTTTCAGGTGAGGCAGAGGTTCACTTGCACCTCCTCCAAACTCATCTACTGTATCCGCTGATCCAGCTGTGGACTCCTAAATACCGGTGAGGCCAAATGCAGGCTCCGCAATCGTTTCGCTGAACACCTCCGCTCAGTCTGCCTACAGCTACCTGATCTCCTTGTTGCTAAACACTTTAACTCCCCCTCCAATTCCCACACTGACCTTTCTGTCCCGGGCCTCCTCCATTGTCAGAGTGAGGCCCAGAGCAAATATTTCGTTTGAACAGCTTACACCCCAGTGGTATGAACATTGACTTCTCTCATTTCAAGTTGCCTTTGCTTTCCCTCTCTCTCTCTCCATCCTTCTCCCTTCCACAGTTCTCAGACCAGTCTGACTGTCCATGATTACATTTTATCTCTGTTTGCTTTATTGTTACCTTCTCCTTGCTAACAATCATCTATTCTACATTTCCCTTGATCTCCACCCCCTTTGATGTCTCATTCTCACATCTTACACTACCTCATCTGTGTATGTCAGGTTCTCGACCCAAAATGACACATATTCCTTCTCTCCAGAGCTGCTGCCTGTCCCGCTGAGTTACTCCAGCATTTGTGTTTATAGTCCATTTAAAGCAGTATCTGCAGTTCCTTCCTACACAAGAACAGACCCTATGGCCCACAATGTCCATGCTGAACATAATGCCAAGACCATCACTTATCTGCCTGCATATAACCCGTATCCCTCCATTCCCTGCATATCCATTCAAAAGTCTTAAATGCCACTAACGTTGCTCCCCAGCAGCACATTCCAGGTACTCACTGCGGTCGGTGCAAAATACCTGCCTCCGTACATATCCGTTGCCCTCTCGCCTTAAAGCTCTGCCCTCTGGTACTTGATTTTTCCATGCTGGGAAAACAATTAGATTTCGATTTTTAGATTTAGAGATACAGCGCGGAAACAAGCCCTTCGGCCTACCGAGTCCGCGCCGCCCAGCGATCCCCGCACATTAACACTATCCTACACACACTAGGGACAATTTTTACATTTACCCAGTCAATTAACCTACATACCTGTACGTCTTTGGAGTGTGGGAGGAAACCGAAGATCTCGGAGAAAACCCGCGCCCGTAGTCAGGATCGAACCTGAATCTCCAAAGCTGCATTCGCTGTAAGGCAGCAACTCTACCGCTGCGCCACCGTGCTGACTTTCTACTCTATCTGCACCTCTCATAATTTTAGAAATGCACAGCTTGAATTCCACTGCAAGGTGAGAACTTCAAAGTTTGTTTTAAAGTGCATTTTTGGAAGCCCCAGTTAATTCCGCCATGCTTTGACCCTGAGTATGACCTCGAGCTTAGGTTATTGTCGCATGTACCAAAGTACAGTGAAAAGCTTTTGTAATGCACTAACATGCCAGCAGAAAGACAGTACATGATTACAATTGAGCCATCCACAGTGTACAGATACATGATAAAGGAAATAACGTGAATATCATTTCATGCAAGATAAAACAGATAAAGTCTGATCAGAGATAGTCTGAGTGTCTCCAAATAGGTAGATAGTAGTTCAGGACTGCTCTCTATTTGTGGTAGAATAGTTCAGTTACCTCATAACAGCAGGGAAGAAGCTGTTCCTGAACCGGAGCTGGGCGTTTTCACGCGATGGGAGAGGGGAGAAGAGGGAGTGTGATTATGAGTTGAGTTGGGTTTGAGTTTGAGTTGAGTTTAATCTATTGTCATGTGTACCGAGGTACAGTGAAAAGCTTTTGTTGCGTGCTAACCAGTCAACAGAAAGACAATACATGATTTTGCCAAGACGATCACTGAGGCGTTTTTAAGCGAGATAAGCACATTGCATTCTCTGTTGCGAAATTAAGTGGATGGAACCTGTGCCTTTGCTAGGTTTCCAGGCTGTCTACTGGTGAAAGATTCTGCTGACTACAAAACCTACTTCATTTTAACTCCATTCTGTGCCAGATTCAGAATGACTCTAGTTCCATGATAGTAACCCAGGGTGTCACAGAACCTGATGAATCGAACAGATCAATGTTGGCGTCTAGCGGTGATCAATATTATTTTGTGGCCGTGCCTTGATTTGATCAACATGATAAGCAGGTGTGTGCTTACATTACAATAAAAGGTATTAGCTGGTGATGTGGTACATGACTATAATACACAGCCCAAGCACGTGGTCGGAAGGCATATTCATATTTCCAACTGACCCAGATCAACACAGACATTTGAAAATAATTAAAAATGAAAAGTTATTCCATTAAAAACACAACTTAATACAATATTAATGAACATAGGTCTTGATCTGGACTAATATATTGTATAAGCTGCAAAGTTTCATTAGGTGAAGAAGACATTGCAATGAGTGAACTGAATGTGTCTGGCACAACATACTGTATATGCAGAGGTCATTGCAAATCAGGGAAAAGGGTTCTGGTTTGAAAATCCACACTTTGAATGCCTAATGGTACTCTTCAGAAAATGGCAGAGATGACTGCTGGATGGGATACTGCTGGATGGGATACTGCTGGATGGGATACTGCTGGATGGTATAATGCTGGATGGGATACTGCTGGATGGGATACTGCTGGATGGGATACTGCTGGATGGGATACTGCTGGATGGGATACTGCTGGATGGGATAATGCTGGACGGGATACTGCTGGATGGGATACTGCTGGATGGGACACTGTTGGATGGTATACTGCTGGGTGGGATACTGCTCGTCTGCTGACTTGTCAATAACCAAAACAGAGATGCTGCCGTGGAAAACAAAAACAAAATGAAAGCTGCTATTCCCTTTCAGAGGTGTTCAATCCACAACTCTGACTCCAACTTTAACAACGAATCAAGTCAGCCCCTTTGGAAACTGACCATATATTTGACGTGCAAAGAATATAACTTTATGAAATTAATTAATTAATTTAATATTATAATTTTCAATGAACATGTCACTTGAAAATATATGTATTGCTTTTGTTATTTTTGATTTGTCATATATACAAATAAGTTGAATGAATTCATCAGAATAAGTTATCGAGTCATCAAGTCATAGAGACACACCACATGCAAACATACTCTTCGGCACAACTTGCACATTACGACTAAGATGCCACATCTACACGTCCCACCTGCCGCATTTGTCAAATATCCCTCTAAACCTTTCCAATGAATGTATTTGTCTAAATGTATTTTAAATGTTGTTATAATACCTGCCTCGACTACCTCCTCTGGCAGCATGTTCCACATAACCACAAGGTAAATTGTGTGAAAAAAATTGCCCCCAGGTTCCTCCTTTTCCTCTCACCTTTAACATATGCCCTCTACTTCTTGATTCCCTACTGTGGATCAATGTGCATCTACCCGACATGATCTTACTTCGGTTATAGCGGACAAACAAGCCGGTTGCCTTGTGGGTCCGTTCTGTCCTTTAATTGAATCTGATTACGGATAAAGAATGAAAAGTGATTTCAGAGGCGTCGTCTTCATCAGAGGAGTGGATAAAGAAAATATCACCGCAGATAGTTTTCAGGAAATCGGACGTGCCTTGGCAAATAGCGAGCATGCTAATTACAGAATTCAGAAAAAAGATGTCAGGGAAAATGGGGGACATAATGGGGAAATGAAATTTAATAGGAATATATATTGAGTGAATCAGCTTGGAAAGGCAGGGCCATCCAAATGGTTCTGTCTTGAGGGGAAGAAAAAGCAGAGTAACAGCGTTGGCTGCTATATATTCACAGATATTTAAGGGCAAGTTGATAAACGGGCAAGTAAACGCTGCAAATCGTTGACTTTGTAAGCAGGACCATTACAAGGTAAATATGGCAATCATATTAGACATTTACAATTTACTCCCCTGGCATTAGCTGTCGTGTGAGGTAAAAGTTATCCTCAAATCTGGCAATTTACGTTTAAAAAAAAAGCATATCAACGCTTTGGAGAGAATGCTGATGCATTTTAGTAAGGTGAGATAAAGGGTAAATGATGGGCAGATATTTCAATCTTCACTCAAGCCCCACAAGGCAACCGGCTTGGTTGTCCGCGACAACCGAATATAAATATAACCGCTTTAAGGCGCGGCGGGAGAGTTGCTGACTTACAGACCAGAGACCCAGATTTGAACCTGACTACGGGAGCTGTCTGTAAGGAGTTTGCACGTTTTCACGTGACCTTCGTGGGGTTTCTCCGGGTGCTCCGATTTCCTCCCACACTCCAAAGGTTTGTAGGTTAATTGGCTTGGTAGTATTGTAAATCGTCCCCAGTGTGTGTAGGACAGTACTAGTGTACGGCGATCGTTGGCGCGACTCGGTAGCCGAAGGGCATGTTTCCACTCTGTATCTCTAAACTAAACTAAACATCTTCTAATATTTCGGATATTCATAATAAGTTTTAGTATCTCACTATTTATAAACCCACTAACCTGGCATCAACCAGCGCATTATAGCTATTTAAATTATTCGCTAATATTGTCTCAAGATTTTCAACAGTTGCAGTCAGGGAAATAGGTTTGAAAAGGTACAAGGAACATGGCTTTGTTTTCCCCTTGCAGTGGAATGATGGATCAAAAAACATAGAAACATAGAAACATAGAAAATAGGTGCAGGAGTAGGCCATTCGGCCCTTCGAGCCTGCACCGCCATTCAATATGATCATGGCTCATCATCCCACTCAGTATCCCGTACCTGCCTTCTCTCCATACCCCATGATCCCTTTAGCCACAAGGGCCACATCTAACTCCCTCTTAAATATAGCCAATGAACTGGCCTCAACTACCTTCTGTGGCAGAGAATTCCACAGATTCACCATTCTCTGTGTGAAAAAAAACTTTCCCATCTAGGTCCTAAAAGACTTACCCCTTATCCTTAAACTGTGACCCCTTGTTCTGGACTTCCCCAACATCGGGAACAATCTTCCTGCATCTAGCCTGTCCAACCCCTTAAGAATTTTGTACGCTTCTATAAGATCCCCCCTCAAAAGCTTGAAACACCCAAAGAAAATCGCCTTCTAATCATCAGACAGTACCTTGATTTCCAATACTGAAATCATTCTGCATTGGTAGAAAATTAAATATGCAAAAGATGGAATTTTACTCATTGGCTTTATGAATCACGGTATCTAAGAACATCGCCCCTGAGATACTGAAAACCAACCGACCTCAATTAAGTCTGTTGGTCAGAGGCAATTCACTCTTTGAATGGAGCAGAAAGTGAAAGGTTTCAGCTATACTCGGCTCGCAACGAAATTAAAGATTCCCTCCAAGTATTGCGGTGAGAAGCAAAAGGAGTTTGATTTTGAAACGTCAAAGGAATATCCTGATGTACACCTTAAGATGGGCCCATCGCCTCGAGCAGAGGCTATCGTTTCAATCCAAGAGCAACGCAGGTCATCTCGACAGATATTGCATTCCGACCTGATTCCTGGTCTCGCTAGTGCTCAGATTCCAGACTGCCGTCTGTCCCTGGGTTGGTTGAACATGTCCTTCGCGAACGCATGGAGACTCTGCGTTTTACCAGTGTTGTTGGCGGGGGTCCTGGCGCAGGGCTGCCGGGGTCCGCATGTGCAGGAAGAAATTAATCAGCAAGCTCAGATTGTGCTGAATGAAATGGTAAGTACAAATAGAGAAGCGCATTGTAGCACTAAAGTGAGTGAAGTGTGAATATCAGTGTGATGTTGTCAGAAACAGACCCCGGTGGAGCTGTCAGTGGGCAGGCGGCCGCTGTAGCGCGACAAGCAGCGTTAATGTTTCAGCTCGACGACCTCTCCACAGCTGAAAACGTTTGCAACCAAGCGAGCCTCCGGCTGCAGAGAAAGGGGAAAAGATCAGAGAGTGGGGGGCGGACACTAAATACCGGAGTAACTCAGCGGGACAGGCAGCATCTCTGGAGAGAAGGAATTGGTGACATTTTGGGTCGAGACACTTCTTCAGACTAAGAGTCAGGGGAGAAGGAAACTGGAGATATGGAAGGGTGATATGTGAAAACGAAAGATGAAAGCACGTCTGACGAAGTAAATGTAGAATGGTTCGTTGTTGGCTGAGGCGGAGGTGATAACGAGGCATACAAACAGTAAAATTAATCAGGACAGTAAAACTATTCGGCGAATTAGGGTGGGACAGGACTGTCACAGGGAGCATGGGCCAGTGTAAGGGGAGCAGAGTAATGTGGATGAGGTGTAGACAGAAGGAAAACAATTAAAGTCTGGCGCACAGGAACAGTTAAAGTAAATGGATCTGGTCGTTCTGGGGAGGCGGTTGAATTCGATGTCGTCTGGTTGGCGCCAATGTAGCGAGTGGGCAGGTGAGCCTCGCTGAAGAACTGGGAAGATGGAGTAGACGCCACTTGCTGACTGAACTGAAAGAGCCGTCACTCAAACTGCGTCTCGTTTCTCCACTATAGCGGAGAACACGCGGTGTGCGGGATACGCGCTGCAATAAACCGCATGCAGAACTGTACCGCTTCACGGCGGATGAGAGAAAGGGAGGGGGCAATAGGGCGGGTGCGTTCAAATAGTCAGGTGTAACCCAAAGGGTTTCCCGATAGCAAACCATGTTGTTAGAGATAAAGTTGCTGTGCGTGTGAACTGTGTGCCGGAACCGGACTTGACCGCTTCCCCTGTTGCAGGGAGACCCCCTGTCCCGGCGGTGCGCAGCTGAAAGGACATCATTGGAAGTCAGGACATTTAATTTGTCTAAACTCATGAAGAGAGGACGGGTGAGTGTGCATTTATCATCGTCGTTTAATGTATCCGCGAATGCTCTCGGGAACAATTAATATGCGGTATAAGAAAATAACTGCAGATGCTGGTACAAATCGATTTATTCAGAAAATGCTGGAGTAACAGCAGCTCAGGCAGCATCTAGGGAAAGAAGGAATGGGTGACGTTTCGGGTCGAGACCCTTCTTCTTCTTTAATATGCAGTACTCTTAATCTGGGACGCGTTTTTTTCAAATATAATTATATTATTGTGTCCATTTTAATAAAGACACAAAACAACTGGGTTTTAAACGAACGCAGCAGATCTGTGAAGGACGATTTAATGTCCTTTGATTGAAGGAGTTGGTCTGCTAAAGTATAACATGATATAAAATGCTGGAGTTGCTCAGCGGGTCAGGCATCACCTCTGAAGGAAAGGAATAGGTGACTGCGGATCGAGACTCGACGGGACAGTTTCTGTCTGTAGAAGGGCCTCGATCAAAAACGATATATGGTCACCTTGTCATTTTCTCTAGAGATGCTGTCTGACCCGCTGTTACTCCGCATTTTGTGTCCATCTTCGGTGTAAAGCTGCATCTGCAGTCTTCCGTACAGAAACTAAAACATGAGTATCCTCACCGAGCTGTAAACGCTGTAAAGTTGCCAACAACAATGTTTAGACAAGGTTTTTCAAGCCAACTGCAAATCTGCATAATCCACTGATCACTATTGGATTTGGAAATGAGTGTAATATTGTCCCCTCCCGGCCGTTGTCACGGGTCCATGGGCGCGCTCATGTATCTCTGTGTTGTGTGCAGGCCCCGGACGCGGTCCGTGTTGTCCACCAAGTGTTGCGTCAGTTCAGCAAGATCTACAGCATGAACCTGGCCTCGGTCACATGGCCCCGGGACAAGGTGGAGAATCTCAGGCTTCTCCTGGATGCGCAGGTCAGAGAGCTGGAAAACTGTGTGAGGAATCGAGGCTCCGAGACCCGGCCACGGAGAAGCGCCGCGATTCACAACTACTTTAGGAAACTCAGCAAGTTTCTTAAACGGAAGGTGAGACGGTTGAAACTTATCATCTAACGAACCGCGGGGAACTATTTCACTCAATCTAAATCTATTTATTCTCTGATGCGTGTTTCTGAACGTTTCTCTTTTGCAGAAATTCAGCGCCTGCGCCTGGGAGGTTACCCGCGCCGAGACCAGGGCGTCTTTCCAACAGTTGCCTGGCGTAATGGCAAGAATCAGCGAGGCGAACTGAAGATGTGGCCGATATACATTTAACCAGATTTATGTTATTTATTTACATAGTTGAAAAGATAACCTATTTTTACAATATTAACATGCAAACATATACTGTCAGTATTTATTTTATTTTGCGGATGTTTACTGGACGTCTGGTGCTTATTATGTCGAGAATATACACATTAATATAATTTCGAGAGTATTTATTTTAAACTGCTGTTTTTAATTGAAACGAGGTAATAAAGATTTTATACTTGGAACACTTTTGAAACTGTTATTTTTAGAAGTCGTTGTGCCTCTTGTCCGTCTGTGAGTGTTGAAATTAGTAGATTCTTGGTCGTTGAAGTTTCGCCCAAAATAGCGCGACCCTCTGGCATTCAATCGGAAATATCTTCTACTTTCTCTACTCCCGAAAGAACTTTACTTAAGACAATTTGCGGCCCAGTTTTGATTTACTCTGGACTTTCGAGATATAACATGATAAAACTTGTCCTTCGACTCACCGAGTCCGCGCCGATCAGCGATAAACCCCGTTGCATTATCCTACGCTGATTTACGCCGAAGATATATACAAAATGCTGCAGTAACAGCGGAGCATGCAGTATCTCATTCCAGCACCAAGGCACATTCCTTGTATGTGTAGATACTTGGCCAATAAACTTGTTCATTCATTCATTCATTCATTCATTCATTCACTCATTCATTCATTCATTCATTCATTCATTCATTCATTCATTCATTCATTCATTCATTCATTCATTCATTCATTCATTCATTCGTTCATTCATTCATTCATTCATTTATTTATTCATTCTTCGTTCATTCACGCCACCCATTTCTTCTCTCCAGGAGTCTGGAAGACCCGCTTACTCCAGCATTTTGTGTCTTTCTTCCGTTATCACCTTGCAGTCCGAAGAGGTCGCTGGGTGCAATGTGACTGCATATCGTACATCAGGGGAACATACATTAGACCCATTCGGGTCTGACACCGTCCCTTCCCGTGGAAACATTGCATCCAAGTTCAGCATCACTCTGGGTAGATTCCTCCACCTGTGCGTGTCAGCGCGCAGAATTCACTCCTGGACACACCTCATTTCAGAAGTTCAACGAGATTCAGTGGATCGGAGGGCGTCTTTGACCATGTTCATGGCCCTACCGCAGCAGTTGATAATGATTCTGCAGAGAACAAAGGCATGGAATAGCGTGAGCCATGAATCAGAATACTTATTAGGTTGAATGGAGTTTATTGCCATTGCACAAGTACGCTGGGGTACAGGTACAATGAAAAATCTTGTTTGCAGTAGCATCACAGCACAGAGACTCAGGAACAACACACACACAAATGATACATTAAGTATAAACAACTTATCGGCAAAACTTGTAAAATAAAGCGAACGATGTAAAGGAACACGACATCAGTGCAAAAATACAGAAGAGTAAGTCCATGTAGCCCAAGAGATAGATTGAAGTGCTCTGTTGTCATGGGAGGGTTTGCGTTACGTCAAGAACCTGATGTTTTGCAGGAAAATCATAGAAACATGGAAACATAGGAACATAGAAAATAGGTGCAGGAGAAGGCCATTCGGCCCTTCGAGCCAGCACCGCCATTCATTGTGATCATGGCTGATCATCCACAATCAGCAACCCTTTTCCATTTTCCTAGTTACATCCCCAAAAATTTGCAGAAGATTAGACAAGCATGATTTCCCGTTCGTAAATCCATGCTGACTCGGACCGATCCTGTTACTGCTGTCCAAATGTTCCGCTACTTCATAGAAACATAGAAACATAGAAAATAGGTGCAGGAGGAGGACATTCGGCCCTTCGAGCCAGCACCGCCATTCATTGTGATCATGGCAGATCGGCCCCAATCAATAAACCCGTGCCTGCCTTCTCCCCATATCCCTTGATTCCACTAGCCCCTAGAGCTCTATCTAACTCTCTCTTAAATCCCTCCAGTGATTTGGCTTCCACTGCCCTCTGTGGCAGAGAATTCCACAGATTTACAGCTCTCTGGGTGAAAAGGTTTCTTCGCACCTCAGTTTTAAATGGCCTCCCTTTTATTCTACGACTGTGGCCCCTGGTTCTGGACTCGCCCAACATTGGGAACATTTTGCCTACATCCAGCTTGTCCAGTCCTTTTATTTTGTCCAGTCCAGAGGAATACAGCATGGAAACAGGCCCCTCAGCCCATCTTGCCCACACCGGCCAACATGTCCCAGCTACACTAGTTCCAACTGCCCACATTTGGCCCTTATCCCTCCAAACCTATCCGAGCCATGTACCTGTCTAACTGTTTTATCAACGTTGGGATAGTCCCTGCCTCAACTACATCCTCTGGTCCTGCCCATATTTGAGTTCCCAAAATGCAACACCTCACATTTCTCTGTATTAAATTCCATCAACCATTCCTCAGTCCACCTGGACAATTGATCAAGATCCTGCTGCAATTTTTCACCACCAAATTAATTATCTGCAAAACCACCCGCTTTTGTATCATCTGCAAACTTGCTAAAGGATAGTTTCTTTCTCATTGCTATATTACAGGAAGAATGCAATAGAGGTGGTGTGGGTGAAAGTAACGATGGGACTAATTTAAATGGGGCATCTTAGTCGGCATGGATGAGTTAGCTGAAGGGCCTGTTTCTGTGCAGTGTGACCCATGTCTCCATGAGTGCAGAATATTAGGTATTAATAAGTTTAGGTACATATTTCACTAGAAATGTAACAGCAGTACATAAATGTTTGAAGTGTCATGATGCAATTGAATGGAATTGCATACTTTCCCACCGCAGAGACATAAATGATCAAATGCGTGGATTTAAAGTAATGGTAGAATAAATAGAGAGGAGTTGAGGAGTACGGAAAGAGTCAGTGACTCAATGCCTACAAGGGTAGAAGATGCAAAAACCCTCATCAATTTTACAAGGTACTTGGATATGCAATTGAAGACCTGTAACTGGAAAGGTTATGATGGGGATATTAGGATATTAGGAGTCTGTAACAGGATCTAGATAGATTGAATGAGTGAGGAATTTGTCAAATAACATTTGGTATGGAAAAGTGTAAGGTCGTGCACTTCCGTAAGATGAATCCACTAATAAACTATTATCTAAATGGAGAAAGATTGCAGATGATTGATGGTGTTCAGGTGTTCTTATATCTGAACCTACAAAAAGATAGCAGACAGGGGGGAACAAAAGGTAAATGGTATATAGGTCTTTATTATAAGAGGGTTTGATTGTAGATAAACAAACATTTTGTTCAAATTGTACGCAAAGTGGATGAGTTCTGTACTTAGTTTATGTCCTTTTATTTAGATTTTACTTTGGTCTTTAGAGATACAGGTGCGAAAAGGGTCCTTTGGCCCACCGATTCCACATCAACCAGCAATCACCCCGTACACTACCACTATCCTACACACTAGGGACAATTCCAATTTAAAGAAATCAATAAACCTATTCTTAAGCAAATATTCTTAAGCAAAAATACACTCCTTTTACTCTCTTTCTTCCAACTGTATCCCACCAGTAGCACCAGTAACCTTAAAAAGGAACACAATCATTATTTAGAAGATCAGGGAACTGAGGGCTTCATGGAACTGGCATGGAAGAGGAGATGATTCATGATCGTACAGTATGGCAGAGGACACACATACAGTATGGCAGAGTGGCCTGCTCCTGCTCCTTTATCTCTGCTGGCATGTTCTGGTATAAAAGATATAAAAGGTTCTGACCAAAACCTTGTAAATGAAATTCAGCTACCACAGGCATGAGGAATGGTTTTATATGCTGCTATGGTTTTGTGAACCTTGGGGACCTGCAGACAGACATGTGCTTGAAGGGACCTAACTCATGGGATTCTTGAGGAGAGGAGCCATATTACACTGCCAAACACAGTGCTGGACTATCTCAGCAGGTCAAGCAGCATGTGTGAAGAACATGGATTGGTGACATTTTGAGTCAGGACTATTCTTCAGAGGAAATATGTAGGAAGGAACTGCAGATGCTGGTTAAAACCAACGATAGACACAAAATGCTGAAGTAACTCAGCGGACAGGTAGCGTCTCTGGAGTGAAGGATGGGGTGATGTTTTGGGCTTGGCATAATGAGGCTACTCGCAAATTGGAAGAACAGCATTTCATATTTTGCTTGGGCAGCTTTCAACCCAGTGGTATGAATTTGATTTATCTAACTTCAAGAAACCCCTGCCTTCCCTTTCAGTCCATCCCTCCCCCATCCAAGTCACATCAGGTTCTCGTTCTCACCTAGCAAACAGCTAA
Organism: Rhinoraja longicauda; assembly: GCF_053455715.1. Lineage (NCBI taxonomy): Eukaryota > Metazoa > Chordata > Chondrichthyes > Rajiformes > Arhynchobatidae > Rhinoraja > Rhinoraja longicauda. The sequence goes on along the minus strand of NC_135981.1, from coordinate 29,512,568 downwards.
CAATGGCCTGTTTGCTTTATTATCGTTACTTTTTTGCACATCTTTCATTCATTTGTTCTATATCTCTCTACATCACTGTCTATATCTCTCGTTTCCCTTTCCGCTGACTAGTCTGAAGAAGGGCCTCGACCTGAAATGTCACTCATTCCTTCTCTCCAAAGATGCTGTCTGTCCTTCTTCAGAGTCTATATTACGCTGCAAACCACTTCCAACGATACACCATTAATGATCTGTTTCCATGCTGAACTTTTTTATTTCATACTTATATGTTTATTATAATATCCATAATATAAATACATATGCATTATTTATATGAGTTATAAATTAAAATTACTTGTACTGGTACTTGAAATGAACAGGAAATTAAAGAACAATGGTTTTGAAAACAATTCTTCTAACCACATTTTTCTCTATGATCAAGATTGATGTTCTGAGCATTTCCAATAGTTTCTCTTTTATTTTCAGATTTGTTTTGTATGTAACTCTTTCTGATCCTTCAGCAGCTGTACCTACGTATGTCGCCTGTCCATGGTCTCCTGGGATGCTGCCTGACCCACTGTGGAACTCCAACACTTTGTGTCTATCTTTGGCTATATCTCTACCGAGCTTTCATTCTTCCCTGGTTGCCAATAGATTTTGCTGTTCCTGTTATGTAAGGAACGAAGTTACCCAAAGATAGACACAAAGTGCTGTAGTAACTCATTTAGACAGGCATATCTCTGGAGAAAAAGGATAGTGACATTTTAGGTTGGGAAACTCTTCAGAGGGTCCCACACCGAAACGTCACCTATCCCTTTTTCCAGGGTGGCTACCTGACCCACTGTTACTCCAGCACTTTGTGTCTCTCTTTGGTATATACCAGCATCTGCTGTTTTTGTTTCTACATGAAGTTGGCCAAATTGGGTTGGAACCTAAACCAGGAAAAAAAACAGTCTTATTGGAGGAGAACAGAAGGAATAGGGGGGGGGGGGGGGGTGATGGCTCTCAGGAATAGGTTTCAACTACTTACCAAAACACAACAATCTCACAAGGGCGAAGATCCAAGACTCCAACTACTATGCTCTAATCCAGGTATCATTGTGGTAAATCTTCTTTGCACCTTTATAAAGCCTTCACATCCTTCCAGTACTTGTGTGACCAGAACTGCACGCAACACTGCTCATGGAGCCTAACCAAAGTCCTAAGATGCTGTTATGGACTTAGAGCCCAAGATCCCTCGGTACATTAAAGAAGATAAGGGTCTTGCCATTAATTATATATTCTCTCCTTACATTTAACATCCCAAAGTGCAACACCTTACACTTGCTTAGATTAAACTCCATCTGCAATTTATCTGCCCATTTCTGCAGCTGATCTATATCCCCCTGTCTAGTTTGATAGCCCTCCTCGATATATACGTGGGGAAATTCAAGCAGTTCATTTTGGTAGGAAGAACAAAATAACAGGGATAAACACCAGAAAGCAGCAGAACAAAAGGATTTGGATGTCCTTAAGTCGGGAAACATGTAAGATTGAGGACAAGAAAGAATAAATGCCAACACGACACTCACGGGAGAATCCAGCACCAGAGGGATGGTCTCAGAATAAGGAGGAAAAGTTTATTCTCTCAGGGGGTTATCAATCTCTGGAAATGTTTGGACAGGAAGCTGTGTCAGGAAAGTTCCCTGAATACATGTAAGATTGAGTTATATAGACTTGGTGGGGAACCACAGGCTATGCGAAAAGGGAGGGGAATGGATTTGAGGAAATCAATCAGCCATGATCCTTTTGAATGGTCCAGCAGATCTTTTTGAATGGGTCAGAGTTGCTTTTCCCTGTTCCTACTTCTTCTGGTTTTAAGAATTTCTAGGACCTCCCTCATTAAATGTTATTATTTAGAAAAAAGAAATATTTTCCCAAACAGCCCACAGCAAAGGGGGTGGAACAGTGGTGCAGTTGGTAGAGATGCTGCCTCACAGTGACATGGATTCAATCCTGACCTGTCTCCGTGGAGTTTGCACATTTCTATTGTGGCTCGTGGGTTTTATCTGGGTGCTCCGGATTTTTCCCACATGTAAAAGTCATATGGTTTGATTACTATAAACTGTCCCTAGTATGCAGGTGAGTGGTATAACTTTGGGAAATATGAAGAGAAAATACATTAAGTTAGTATTGGATTAGTATAAATGGGTGGTTGAATGTCAGGTTGGACGATGGGCAGAAGGACCTCTTTCTCTGCTGCAGTATTCCACACATTTCTGGGAATCTTTCCTTAAAGGAATTGGGAATGGGATGATGTTGAGAGTGTGGCTTATTTTAGTTTTTAGTTTAGTTTAGAGATACCACAGAGAAACAGTTCCTTTGGACCACTAAGTCTATGCCGATCAGTGGTCCTTACACACTAGTGCTATCCTGCACATCAGGGACAACTTCCAATTTTTACCAATGCCATTTATCCCACAAACCTGTACGCCTTTGGATTGTGTGATGAAACCAGAGCACCAGGAGAAAACCCAGCTGGTCACAGGGAGAACGCATAAATTCAGTACAGACAGTAACCGTAGTCAGGATCGAACCCGGTTACTGTAAGGAAGCAACTATTCCGCTGTGCTCACAGTGCCATGTGGTGTGGAGGTGGAGGCTATGGCAGGGACTTAAACTAGAATTCTGAAGATTGCCCTCTTACGCCATTGTAACATTTTACATTTCCTAAGAATTTTTAAGTTCAGCAAGAAGCTGCAAACGTTGTGTGCGGAAATCTAACTTTCAGGGGTGTCACCACATCGCATTTGTTGGTGGTTTAAGCTTCCTTCCTTACCTATGCAGGAGAATGCTTTTGACCAACTACACACTGACAAATCTCACTCCCCACAGTTGATTAAAATAAGATGAAAGTGATACTCAGACTGAAAGCAACTGTGAAACTTGCAGAAGACTGGCGATGATTAATCATGGATAGTCAGACTGGTCTGAGAACTGTGGAAGGGAGAAGGATGCAAAGGCAACTTGAAATGAGAGAAGTCAATGTTCATACCACTGGGGCGTAAACTGTCCAAACGAAATATGAGGTGTTAATCATCAGACAGTACCTTGATTTCCAATAGTGAAATCATTCTGCATTGGTAGAAAATTAAATATGCAAAAAATGGAATTTTACTCATTGGCTTTATGAATCACGGTATCTAAGAACATCGCCCCTGAGATACTGAAAACCAACCCACCTCAATTAAGTCTGTTGGTCAGAGGCAATTCACTCTTTGGATGGAGCAGAAAGTGAAAGGTTTCAGCTATACTCAGCTCCCAACGAAATTAAAGATTCCCTCCAAGTATTGCGGTGAGAAACAAAAGGGGTTTGATTTTGAAACGTCAAAGGAATATCCTGATGTACACCTTAAGATGGGCCCATCGCCTCGAGCAGAGGCTATCGGTTCAATCCAAGAGCAACGCAGGTCATCTCGACAGATATTGCATTCCGACCTGATTCCTGGTCTCGCCACTGCTCAGATTCCATACTGCCGTCTGTCCCTGGGTTGGTTGAACATGTCCTTCGCGAACTCATGGAGACTCTGCGTTTTACCAGTGTTGTTGGCGGGGGTCCTGGCGCAGGGCTGCCGGGGTCCGCATGTGCAGGAGGAAATTAATCAGCAAGCTCAGATTGTGCTGAATGAAATGGTAAGTACAAATAGAGAAGCGTATTGTAGCACTAAAGTGAATGAAGTGTGAATATCAGTGTGATGTTGTCAGAAACAGACCCCGGTGGAGCTGTCAGTGGGCAGGCGGCGGCTATAGCGCGACAAGCAGCGTTAATGTTTCAGCTGGACGATCTCTCCACAGCTGAGAACGTTTGCAACGAAGCGAGCCTCCGGCTGCAGAGAAAGGGGAAATGATCAGAGAGTGGGGGGCGGACACTAAATGCCGGAGTAACTCAGCGGGACAGGCAGCATCTCTGGAGAGAAGGAATTGGTGACATTTTGGGTCGAGACACTTCTTCAGACTAAGAGTCAGGGGAGAAGGAAACTGGAGATATAGAAGGGTGATATGTGAAAACGAAAGATGAAAGCACGTCTGACGAAGGAAATGTAGAATGGTTCGTTATTGGCTGAGGCGGAGGTGATAACGAGGCATACAAACAGTAAAATTAATCAGGACAGTAAAACTATTCGGCGAATTAGGGCGGGACAGGATTGTCGCATGGAGCATGGGCCAGTGTAAGGGGAGCAGAGTAATGTGGATGAGGTGTAGACAGAAGGAAAACAATTAAAGTCTGGCGCACAGGAAAATTTAACGTAAATGGATCTGGTCGTTCTGGGGAGGCGGTTGAATTCGATGTCGTCTGGTTGGCGCCAGTGTTGCCCTCGCTGCCCTCGCAGCTGCGGCTTGCCTGCAGTCCGTCTGTCTTTTGTGCTTTTTGTTGTTTTTGTATGAATTCTAGTTTTTAATATGGTGTAGTGTTTGTGTGTTATGTGGGGGGGGGGGGAGTGGGAGGGAACGGGAACTGTAACATTCTCTCTCCCGAACGGAGACGCGACCTTAGTTTCTGTGTCGTGTCTCCGTTCCCGCTGCGGCCCACCACCGGCCATGCACCTGGGACCACCTGGACGTCCACGCGGCCCGGACTCACCACCTGCGGCGCTCGCTGCCTTCGGATGCTGCGGGAGCGGCTGCGACTCGTCTCCGGAGGCCCCTGGGTGGGGGACGACATCGGGAGCTCCGGCAGCGGCAGCGGCAGAGTCTTCGCCCGCCCCGTATCGCGGGGCTTGGGTTGGCCCGCCTCGGACCTTTCACCGTCCGGCGCGGCCTAAAATAGGCCGCGGGATTTTCTCCGCCCGGCTGGGCTTCAATGTCGGGAGCCCCGACCCCCCCGACGTGGCAACTTCAACAGCCTGACCACGGGAGAAGACGGCAGGGGAAGAGAAAAAGACATTCTGGCCTTCCATCACGGTGAGGAGGGACTGGAGGAGACTCACTGTGATGGATGTTTCTTTTTGTTTGGTGTTAGTTTATGATTGTACGTGTTATTGCATTTTTATTGATTATTCTTATTGGTCTTATTGTTGAACTGCGAGTAATGTTTCATTTCACTACACATTTATGTGTATGTGACAAATAAACGACTATTGATTGACTATTGAGTGTGGCGAGTGGGCGGGTGAGCCTCGCTGAAGAAGTGGGAAGATGTAGTAGACGCCACTTGCCGACTGAACTGAAAGAACGGTCACTCAAACTGCGTCTCGTTACTCCACTGTAGCGGAGAACACGCGGTGTGCGGGATACGCGGTGCAATAAACCGCATGCAGAACTGTACCGCTTCACGGCGGATGAGAGAAGGGGAGGGGGCAATAGGGCGGGTGCGTTCAAATAGTCAGGTGTAACCCAAAGGGTTGCCCGATAGCAAACCATGATAAAGTTGCCGTGAGTGTGAACTGTGTGCCGGAGCTGAACTTGACCGCTTCCCCTGTTGCAGGGAGACCCCCTGACCCTGCTGTGCGCAGCTGAAAGGACATCATTGGAAGTCAGGACATTGAATTTGTCTAAACTCATGGAGAGAGGACGGGTGAGTGTGCATTTATCAGCGTCGTTTAATCTTTCCGCGAATGCTCTCGGGAACAATTAATATGCGGTACTCTTAATCTGGGACGCGTTTTTTTCCAAATATAATTATGTTATTGTGTCCATTATAATAAAGGCACAAAACAACTGGGTTTTCAACGAACGCAGCAGATCTGTGAAGGACGATTTAATGTCCTTTGATTGAAGGAGTTGGTCTGCTAATGTATAACATGATATAAAATGCTGGAGTAGCTCAACGGGTCAGGCATCGCCTCTGAAGGAAATGAATAGGTGACTGCGGATCGAGACTCGACGGGACAGTTTCTGTCTGTAGAAGGGCCTCGATCCAAAACGTCACCTTCTCATTTTCTCCAGAGATGCTGTCTGACCCGCTGTTACTCCGCATTTTGTGTCCATCTTCGTTCTAAAGCTGCATCTGCAGTCTTCCGTACACAAACTAAAACATGAGTATCCTCACCGAGCTGTAAACGCTGTAAAGTTGCCAACAACAATGTTTAGACAAGGTTTTTCAAGCCAACTGCAAATATGCATAATCCACTGATCATTATTGGATTTGGAAATGAGTGTAATATTGTCCCCTCCCGGCCGTTGTCACGGGTCCATGGGCGCGCTCATGTATCTCTGTGTTGTGTGCAGGCCCCGGACGCGGTCCGTGTTGTCCACCAAGTGTTGCGTCAGTTCAGCAAGATCTACAGCATGAACGTGGCCTCGGTCACATGGCCCCGGGACAAGGTGGAGAATCTCAGGCTTCTCCTGGATGCGCAGGTCAGAGAGCTGGAAAACTGTGTGAGGAACCGAGGCTCCGAGACCCGGCCACGGAGAAGCGCCGCGATTCACAACTACTTCAGGAAACTCAGCAAGTTTCTTAAACGGAAGGTGAGACGGTTGAAACTTATCATCTAACGAACCGCGGGGAATTATTTCACTCAATCTAAATCTATTTATTCTCTGATGCGTGTTTTTGAACGATTCTCTTTTGCAGAGATTCAGCGCCTGCGCCTGGGAGGTTACCCGCGCCGAGACCAGGGCGTCTTTCCAACAGTTGCCTGGCGTAATGGCAAGAATCAGCGAGGCGAACTGAAGATGTGGCCAATATACATTTAACCAGATTTATGTTATTTATTTACATAGTTGAAAAGATAACCTATTTTCACAATATTAACATGGAAACATATACTGTCAGTATTTATTTTATGTGAGGAAGTTTCCTGGAAGTTACCAATGTACATTTAACCAGATTCATGTTATTTATTCACAGTTTAGTTGAAAATGACACCTATTTTATAATATTAGCATGCAAAAATTTACTGTCAGTATTTATTTTATTTTGAGGATGTTTACTGGTGCTTACTATGTAGAGAATATACACATTAATATAACTTAGAGTATTTATTTTAAACTGCTGTTTTTAATTGAAACGAGGTAATAAAGATTTGATACTTGGACCACTTTTGAAACTGTTATTTTTAGAAGTCTTTGTGCCTCTTGTCCGTCTGTGAGTGTTGAGATTAGTAGATTCTTGGTCGTTTAAGTTTCGCCCAAAATAGCGCGGCCCTCTGGCATTCAATGGGAAATATCTCCCACCTTCCACTTTCTCTACTCCCGAAAGTGTACTGCAAGATTTGCGGCCCAGTTTTTATTTACTTTGGACTTTCGAGATACAACATGATAAAACAAGCCCTTCGCCTCACCGAGTCCGCGCCGACCAGCGATAAACCGCATACACTTGCACTATCCCACATACCTGAGCTGCCATCTTCCTCGTCGTGTTGTATCGGATGCTGCTGTTGTGAGCAACCAGAATATTCAAATGAATTAAATATAGAATGTTTAGGCATGTATGAATTGTAATGAATTTTATAAATGAGAATGAGTTCAGACCTGAAAGACACAGTGCGGAAACAGGCCCTTCGGCCCACCGAGTCCGTGCCGACCAGTACACTAGCACTATTACACCCGTACACTAGCACTATTACACCAGTACACTTGCACTATTACACCAGTACACTAGCACTATTACACCAGTATACTTGCACTATTACACCAGTACACTCGCACTATTACACCAGTACACTAGCACTATTACACCAGTACACTAGCACTATTACACCAGTACACTAGCACTATTACATCAGTACACTACGCACTATTACACCAGTACACTAGCACTGTCTACATATGGAGACAATTTACTTTTTTTTTAACCGAAGCTAATTAACCCACAAACCTGTAGGTCGGAACTGTAGATGCTGGTTTACGCCGAAGATAGATACCTTCTGACTATGTGCCTAGACTGTGTATTAAAGCCATGTACCACATCACCAGCTTACACCTTTTATTAATTTGTAAGCACACACCTGCTTATCATGTTGATCAACTCAAGGCGCGGCCACAAAATAATATTGATCACCGCTAGATGCCAACATTGATCTGTTCGATTCATCACGTTCTGTGACACACTGGCTTACTATCATGAAACTAGAGTCATTCTGAATCTGGCACATAGTGGAGTTAAAATGAAGTAACTTTTGTGGTCAGCAGGATCTTTCACCAGTAGGCAGCCTGGAAACCTAGCAAAGGCACAGGTTCCATCCACTTAATTTGACAACAGAGAATGCAATGTGTTTAATATAATATAAGAAAATAACTGCAGATGCTGGTACAAATCGATTTATTCACAAAATGCTGGAGTAACTCAGCAGGTCAGGCAGCATCTCAGGAGAGAAGGAATGGGTGACGTTTCGGGTCGAGACCCTTCTTCAGACAATGCAATGTGTTTATTTCACTTAAAAACGTCCCAGTGATCGTCTTGGCAAAATCATGTATTGTCGTTCTGTTGACTAGTTAGCACGCAACAAAAGCGTTTCACTGTACCTCGGGACACGTGACAATAAACTAAACTTAACTCGAACTCAATTCAACTCAACTCAACTCATAATCAAGGATGAGTCGAACTCTGGCCACTCCCTCTTATCCTCCAGGTTCCTGGAAAGTTTCTTCCCAGACAACTGAACCATTCTAACACAACTAGAGTGTGGTCCTGAATTACTATCTACCTAATTGGAGACCCTCGGACTATCTTTCTTTTGGCTTTACTGGCTTTACCTTGCACTAAACGATATTCCGATATTCACATTTTTTAATTTATCATGTCACTGTGGGTGGCTCAATTGTAATTATGAATTGTTTTTCTGCTGACTGGATCATGCACAACAAAGGCTTTTCACTGTACCTCGATACATGTGACAATAAACTAAACTTAAAATCATACTCTAAATTGTTACCTCAGGGTCAAAATATGGCGGAATTAACTGGGGTTTCCAACAATGACACTTTTTAACAAACTATCAAGTTCACATTTTACATTGGAATTAAAGCTGTACATTTATAAAATTATGAGAGGTGTAGATTTTTAGATTTTAGATTTAGAGATACAGCGCAGAAACAGGCCCTTCGGATGGCCAGATAACTGCTGGACAGGATACTGCTTGTCAATAATCAAAAGGAAGACACTGCCTCTGAAAGCAAGATGAAAATTAAAGCTTCTATTCCTTTCCAGAGAGGTTTTAATCTGTAACCCTGATTATAATTGTTGCCACTAAACCAAGTTACCCTCATTAAAAATTTGATAATACATTTCATATGCAAAAAAATATGTTTAAAATAAATGAATGAACATAACATTATAATTCTCGATAAATTTGTAATTTGAAAATATGTCTTGCTTTTGTAATTTTTGACTTTGCATATTGTACAAATATATTGAATGAATTCATCAGAATCAGTTATCGACTCATGGAGTCATCAAGTCACACGGCATGAACAAATGCCCTTCATGCCAACTTGCCCATGCCAACCAAAATGCCACATCTGCAGGAGCCCCACCTGTCTTTGTTTGCCCCATATCCCTCTAAATCTTTCCTATCCATGTTGTTATGTCACCTACCTCAACTACCTGCTCGGCCGCGGGGCCTTCCATCGCCCGGTACGGCTCGGCCGCGGGGCCTTCCATCGCCCGGTGCGGCTCGGCCGCGGGGCCTTCCATCGTCCGGTACGGCCGCGAGACTTTCCAGCGCCCGGTGCGGCTCGGCCGCGGGACCTTCCATCTCCTTGCGGGGGCTGAGCGGGTCGGTCGCCTCGGTAAGGGTCGAGCTATCTGTACGTGGGAGGGGCATGGGGGAAGAGAGAGGAAGTTTTTTTGCCTTCCATCACAGTGAGGGGGTGTTTGGAGTCACTGTGATGGATGTTTGTGTTGGGGTTGTGTGTCTTGTGTTCTTTTTTTTTGCTCTGTGACTGCTGGCAAATGAATTTCGTTCGGTATCGAATGACAATAAAGGTATTCTGTATTCTGTATTCTGTATTCTACCTCCTTCGGAAGCTTGTTCCATATGCCAATCACCATTGGTGTGAAAAAGTTGACGCTCAGGTTGCTACTGAGTCTTTCCCCTCTCATTTTAAACCTATGTCCTCTGGTTCTTGATTCCGTTACCTTAGGTAAAAGACTTTGTGCATGTACCATACCCATTCCCCTCATGATCTTATATACCTGACTATAAGATCATCCCTCATCCTCCTGAATTCCAAAGAATAAAGTACTAGCCTGTCCAATCCTCAAGTCCTGGCAACAACCTTGTAAATCATCTCTGCGCTCTTTCCAGTTTAACATCTTTCCTATGGCAGGGTGACCAAAACTGAACACTATATTTTAAATGTGGCCACACCAATGTTTTGTACACCTGTATCGTAATATCCCAGCTTCAATACTCAATACCCTGACTGATGTGGCCAATGTGCCCAAACATTCGACCACCCCATCTATTTTTGCTGCCACTGTCTAGAATGCCTGCATGCCTAGAATCCTCTGTTCTACTATACTCTCCAGAAACCAAGCATTCACTATGAAGATGTTGCCCTGGTTTAACCAAAATACAACACCTCGCACTTATCTGCATCAAACTCAATTAACCATTCCCCGCCCACTTGCCCAACTGATCAAGATACTGGTGTACTTTTTGATAACCATCTTATGATACTGCCCACTTTAGTGTCATCTGCTCACTTCAAAGGAGGAACAAAATTGGTATCGACCACAACATAGCCTGACTGTGGAAAACGAACGTGTGGAATAAGGTGTCCAGAGTGAAGCTGAAATGAAACTTTTTGTAACAGCTGCTGGAGAGGAAATAAAATCTTTCATAAACTTCCTTCAATAAATGCTATCACAGCAAAATACACAGCAACAAGTTGAAATGATAATCAAATATGGGGAAATAATATATATTTTTTAAATCAATCACTCACCAGCATCAAATTGTGCTATTGCAGCTAAGTAATAGAAAATTATTAAGGCACTGTTACTTTCATTATTAAATATATATACATCTGATTATCATTCTCAATCACCAATGGGCTGGAAAATCTATTTACTTTCCCTGATGGTGGCTAATGCGAGAAAGCACAGTTGCAAATCAGTTCTTGTCTCAAAGAAGGTTACTTTTCATGCACAACCACTGGATCGACAAAAAGAAGTATTCAAGAAATTTCCAGAAATAATGTGAAAATCTTAAATTATGTGAGAGAAACTTTGTTGGTAATCATATGAGAAATAAATTGTCCCGCCTTTTGTAAAATGGTGTGTTTTCCAAACTTTTTGTTAAATGTGCCATTTCTTATCAATTTTGTCACCATGGCTGATTTCCACATGCATCTTTCCAGCACCCTGATCTGACATTCAGAATGGTTACAGCATTGTGTTGGACCATTCAGCCTTTTCAGTCTATATCACCGCTATGTAGCAGTATGTCAACAAATCCCACTCTCACACTCTCTCCTACAGCTCTTCAAATTCATCCGTTTCAGACATTAACAGCACCTTGCTGAATGGTACAATGGAATCTGTCTCCTTTGTTACAGACAGTGCTTTCCAGACTCTGACCACCTGCTACATAAATTCATCATGTCACTTTTGGTTCCCTTGCCTATTACTGCACTTTCATTCCACATCTCCTGCTTATAGATGCCTCTCACAACAGGGACTGTTTCTCTTTCGTTATCCTTCATGATTTTAAATGCCCCCATCAAATCCCCTTGGAAACTCTTCTATTCTAAGAAGAACATGCCAGAGTCATCACTCTATCGTCATAATTAATGCTCCACATCTGTGAATTATTTAATTGTGCTTTTGCTGGTCTTTATATCTTTCCTGGACTGTGGTGCAATAATCCAAAGTGGAATCTACCACCTATATACTAAAACTCTTGTTTGTTTGTAGTCCTGAACTACAGCCAAACGGTACACGATAGCGACAATTTTAGGCCCACCGCACTCACCATCGTCCCTTTGGTGCTAATGGAAGTTTCATTGAAATCGGTGTGATATATTTAAAGTTATTCACATTTTAAAGTTTAAATCTATTTCCCAGGGAAGGGGGGGGGAGGGAGGGAGGGGGGGAGGAGGGAGGATAAGGGGGTTGTGGTGGAATGGAGTGGGGGATGGGGGAGGGGGAGGGGAGGGGGTGGAGGAGGGGAGGGAGGGGAGGGGAGGAGGGGAGGAGGGTAGGACTAGAGGGAGGAGGGGAGGGGGGGAGGAAGGGTGTGGAGGGAGCAGAGGAAGGGGGTGGAAGGAGGGAGAGGATGGGAGGGAGGGGAGAGGAAGGAGGGGAGGGGAGGGAGGGGGAGGGGAGAGGGGGAGGAGAGGGTGCTGCACCAATGTGGACTTGGTCTAGTTATTTTATAAAGGTTCACCATGACTTCTCTTTTGTACTCTATCTCTTTTTTTTTATCATACTCAGGATCTAAATTGTCCCACCTTTTGTAAAATGGTGTGTTTTCTAAACTTTTTGTTAAATGTGCCATTTCTTATCAATTTTGTTACCATGGCTGGTTTAATCACTTCCTTACACCACTTTGCCAGTTCCAAACTTTCCTCCACAAATCCCCAGAACTCTCTTACCTTGTGAGTTTTTCAAAAATATGCTCTCTTGTTTTTACTGGATCTTCTCTTCCTACTAAAATGTAACATTTCACATTCCATCTGCCACCAATCATCCATCCATTTCATCTCTTGTTAATCCAGGAGAAGATGGAACAGCTCCACTGACTCCTGGTTTCAGGACTCAGCACATGTTCATGTCATGGATGTCACACTTGTGTAGTTTAGTTTAAAGATACAGTGTGGAAACCAGCACTTCGGCCCACCTCATCCGCGCCAATAGTCAGGGTTGAACCTGGGTCTCCGGCACTGTAAGGCAGCAAATCTACAGCTGTGCCACTGTGCTGCCCCGAAGGTTAAGATATTTAGAGATACAGATAGAGACTCCAATGCATTTACCTACTCATAAATGTATGCATGCTGAGAAATAGATTGAGGTAGTGACTGCTCTGGTTTTATTTTTCCAATCCTCTTCAGATATGGAGGAATAAACTTGGCCACTGCAGGTCAGTGAGCCTCATGTTAACAGTGCCATTGGTTTTAGAGACAATGATTTGAGACAAAGTTATTATTAGTTAGTAAAAAATATTTTAATTTGGACAGATATATGGAAAGGAAGGGATTGGATGGTATCTGGATCAAATGCAGGCAAATGGGACAAGTCCTGCATGCCAATATCATTGGCATGGACAAAGTGGGACAAACTATTCAAATGCATTAATGTGACTAGTGTTAAATTGGTTTAATTTGGTTGAGATATTTAGAGATACAGATAGAGATTCCAATGCATTTACCTCCTCATTGACCTATCCATATATTGCTGTTATTCTCCAAACATTACCTGATTTCACATTCTACCTTCTGTCTTGGCCTTCTGCTCTCACCCACTGAATGCCCTTTATCTTCATAACAGCACTATCTGTTATCTGTGGGAAGATTACTATCTTCCTTTCACTATCTGTGGGAAGTTTTGGGCTTACCCCAGCCTCATTCAAGAGGAGAATACAAAGATAAATACCAAAATATGAAATCAGTCCCCCATCCAGGAAATGGGAGATTGGGCCAAATAATTTCAAAGTGCGATCAGAGGATTTGACTGATCGATATCATTGGACATTACAGGGGGAGAACAAAATGAGAGGAACAGCCTTTAACAGGGAGCAAGAGGAAATTAGAAAATTTATACACAGTAAGGAAGCCAATAGGCACAGATAAAAGTGTAACTCAGTACAAAAACATTATCGATTGTAAACACTCAATATATATTAATAACTTAACAAGGAATTTCAACTCTACAGAACAGAGGACATAATAACACTGGATAAATATAAAATAAGATACCAGAGATGAATTGATGCTCTGAAGGAACAAGCACTTAAGCAGTCTGGAAGGACAAATGGCAATCCTAAAACAATCAAATTAGGTAGAACGGGTAACAGGACTTCTGGTTATAGACAATAGACAATAGACAACAATAGGTGCAGGAGTAGGCCATTCAGCCCTTCGAGCCAGCACCGCCATTCAATGTGATCATGGCTGATCACTCCCAATCAGTACCCCGTTCCTGCCTTCTCCCCATACCCCCTCACTCCGCTATCCTTAAGAGCTCTATCCAGCTCTCTCTTGAAAGCATCCAACGAACTGGCCTCCACTGCCTTCTGAGGCAGAGAATTCCACACCTTCACCACTCTCTGACTGAAAAAGTTCTTCCTCATCTCCGTTCTAAATGGCCTACCCCTTATTCTTAAACTGTGGCCCCTTGTTCTGGACTCCCCCAACATTGGGAACGTGTTTCCTGCCTCTAATGTGTCCAATCCCCTAATTATCTTATATGTTTCAATAAGATCCCCCCTCATCCTTCTAAATTCCAGTGTATACAAGCCTAATTGCTCCAGCCTTTCAACATACGACAGTCCCGCCATTCCGGGAATTAACCTAGTGAACCTACCCTGCACGCCCTCAATAGCAAGAATATCCTTCCTCAAATTTGGAGACCAAAACTGCACACAGTATTCCAGGTGCGGTCTCACCAGGGCCCAGTACAACTGTAGAAGGACCTCTTTGCTCCTATACTCAACTCCTCTTGTTACGAAGGCCAACATTCCATTGGCTTTCTTCACTGCCTGCTGTACCTGCATGCTTCCTTTCAGTGACTGATGCACGAGGACACCCAGATCTCGTTGAACATCCCCTCTTCCTAACTTGAGTTGTATTTGTTATCTGCCATGGGGTGGGATTGAGTTGTATTTGTTGATCTGTCCTTTGGAGGTGCATGGTTTATAATTGTTATAAGACCAATTCTGAAGAAGAAAAAATGCTTAAGTGCCTGAAACAGCATGCAACACATTAAAGAGAGATTCTGTATACTAGGAACAGATGAATCTTTGTTCGGTGAGCAATCTGTTGGATTGCTCCCAGTGATCGCTGTATTTGATGCTCTTAAATAAGTCTTGATTGCCTTCCCGAACTTTGTGGTGTGTTTTAATGTTTTCTTTTACAGCAGCTGGGGTGAGATTAAGTCTCATTAGTCTGCAAATTCAACCTGCACGTGCCCACAGTACTCTTAAAAGAAATAAGAGGCTGAGTGAAGGTTTGAAAATTCCAAAGGCACATTCCCATTGGAATAGTAGTGATTCAATCAGAAGCTTCAGAGAACTAAATAGAAATTAAGGAAATGGTCTTTGAAAAGCCACATAAATCTGTCACTCCAATTCATAATGTCACTACAAAATCAAGACAGAAACATTCAGAAAATAATCGTCCACCATGCACTTAAAACTACAGTCTTTAAAATAACCTATCATAATGCTCAATAGAAATTAAAGATGCTTTCTTGTTTTAGTCATTTTTGACTTTGCATATTGTACAAAAACAGTAACATTACATTGGTATAAAACCATTGAATGCTAAACATCACTTAGTTCACTGTAGAGGATGAAGTAAGTAGCATCAACCAATACAGCTGGAATGAACAGAAGAACAGCAAGACAGATAAGATGACCACAGGGCACTTCTCGTGAAACTTTGAGTTGCTGCATAGGCCAGTCTATCCGAGCAGTAGTTGGACAAAACAGGATCATTCACTGAATTTCCTTACAGAATAATAATAAAGCAATGAATAATAAGTTAAAATTAACTCTGTTAAATACGTTAATAAGTAAGAATAAGTTAAAATTAACTCTAAAATAGTATATTTTATGTATATTTATATATCTGTTTATATATATATGTGTCTGTGTGTGTGTGTGTGTGTGTGTGTGTGTGTGTGTGTGTGTGTATGTGTGTGTGTTCATTCACAAAATGCTGGAGTAACTCAGCAGGTCAGCAGCATCTCGGGAGAGAAGGAATGGGTGACGTTTCGGGTTAAGACCCTTCTTCAGACTGATGTCAGGGGGGCGGGACAAAGGAAGGATATAGGTGGAGACAGGAAGATAGACGGAGATCTGGGAAGGAGGAGGGGACGGGAGGGACAGAGGAACTATCTAAAGTTGGAGAAGTCGATGTTCATACCACTGGGCTGCAAACTGCCCAGGCGAAATATAAGGTGCAGTTCCTCCAATTTCCGGTGGGCCTCACTATGGCACTGGAGGAGGCCCATGACAGAAAGGTCAGACTGGGAATGGGAGGGGGAGTTGAAGTGCTTGGCCACCGGGAGATCAGTTTGGTTAATGTGGACCGAGTGCAGGTGTTCAGCGAAGCGATCGCCGAGCCTGCGCTTGGTTTCGCCGATGTAAATACGTTGACATCTAGAGCAGCGGATGCAATAGATGAGGTTGGAGGAGGTGCAGGTGAACCTTTATCTCACCTGGAAAGACTGTTTGGGTCCTTGGATGGAGTTGAGGGGGGAGGTAAAGGGACAGGTGTTGCATCTCGTGCGGTTGCAGGGGAAAGTGCCCGGGGTTGGGGTGGTTTGGGTAGGAAGGGACGAGTGGACCAGGGAGTTATGGAGGCAACAGTCTCTGCGGAACGCAGAGAGGGGAGGGGATGGGAAGATATGGCCAGTGGTGGGGGTCCCGTTGTAGGTGACGGAAATGTTGGTGGATGATTTGTTGGATCCGCTGGCTGGTGGGGTGGAAGGTGAGAACGAGGGGGATTCTGTCCTTGTTGCGAGTGGGGGGAGGGGGAGCAAGAGCGGAGCTGCGGGAAGTAGAAGAGAACCTAGTGAGAGCCTCATCTATAATGGAGGAGGGGAAGCCCCGTTTCCTGAAGAACGAGGGCATCTCTGAAGCCCTAGTGTGAAACACCTCATCCCGGGCGCAGATGCGGCGTAGAGAGAGGAATTGGGAGTAGGGGATAGACTTTTTGCAGGGGACCGGGTGGGAAGAAGTGTAGTCCAGATAGCTGTGCGAGTCGGTGGGTTTGTAGTAAATGTCCGTCACTAGTCTGTCTCCTGTGATGGACATGGTGAGGTAGGTCCAGAAACGGGAGGGAGATGTCAGAGATAGTCCAGGTATATTTAAGGGCAGGATGGAAATTGGAGGTGAAGGCAGCTCTCCCATTGACGGCCCTCGGGCGGCTGGAGCCGGCCGGGGAAAGGAGGGGGGACGGGGGAGCTGAGGGCAGTCCCAGCGCCAGGCCCAGGCCTCCACCAACACCCGGCCTCGCCGCTGCTGCTGCTGACGCCTATCCCCCTGCCTGACCCACCTCAGGCTCACAGTTACCCGATCACATCCAGGCCCAGGCCCAGGCTCCGGCTGCTTCCCCCAGCACCAGGTCTGGCTCTCCCGCCGCTACGGAGCCGGCAAACCCATCCCCAAGAGACAAGCGCCACATGGAGGTCCAGCGGAAGATGGGTGACGTTTCGGGTCGAGATACTTCAGAAGGGTAGGCAAAACAAACTACAGATTGTGGTTTAAATCGAGGGAAGGCACAAAATGCTGGAGTCACTCAGTGGGTCCGGCAGCATCTCTGGGGAGAAGGAATGGGTGACGTTTCGGGTCGAGATCTTCTCCCCTCGGAAGGGTCTGGACCCGAAACGTCACCCATTTCTTGTCGCCTGAGATGCTGCCTGACCCGCTGAGGTACTCCAGCATTTTGTGAATAAATATCTTCGATTTGTACCAGCATCTGCAGTTATTTTCTTACCTTACTCCCAAATCCTCCGTCTACGCCGCATCTGCGCACAAGATGAGGTGTTTCATATCAGGACATCCAAGATGTCCTCATTCTTTAGGGAACGGGGGTGCTCCTCTTCCATCATAGATGAGGCCCACGCACATGTCTCCTTCGTGTAGTGAGGGAAGATTAGAATGGAAATTACACAAATGCACAAACTAAATAATTGTTTGGTAAGTACTGGAAATGTGGCAGGGCAAGGAATAATAGAGCCAGGCCTTTCAAAGAGCTCCTCCTTTCATGCTACATAGTTACAGTAATATGGGACTTTGCAGTGCAGGCGACACCAACCTGATACTTTAAAATGGTAAGGCAACATGTAGAATCTTAAAGCATTTTGCAGCTATATGGACCATAGAATGGATTTGCATGAATGTAGAATAATGGAATAGTAGAGTGAGATTTTAGAACACATTTGCAACAGGGTAGGCCTCTGAGAACAGATGTAGCAACGTGAAATATCAGAGCACATTTTGCGGAACGGTAGTGCTTTAGAATGGATTTTCAACAATGTAGGTTTCGGGAGAACAGAGCTGGGAGCAAATCCCGTTGAAAACACAGCCCTTGAAACTGTTGAACCTTGCAAATGGGTTGACGGTGAGTGATTGGATTTTTACTTCATTCTAGTCCACCATTCGCCTTATTTAGAACCTTCATCGACTCAGAGCGTGAATTCCTTTTGGATCTGCAAACAATTGTGAAACTCCTTTCTCAAATCCCATTATGGTTGGCGCAGACATGGTGGGACAAAGGGCCTTCTGCATTGCTGTACTGATGATGTTCAATGTTCTGTGTAAGAAACAAGGAAGCAAAAGGTGTGCCGGACTTCGATTCAATGAGGTCGGGTTACTAAAGCGGGGTCGCCCGATTGTAATTGTGGAAAGACTTTGATCGAAAAATCGGTGTCCATTTTATTTTTCGTACCCAATGAAAGAGGGAAATTGCTGGCATTTTGCACTTAGGCCCTTCAGTCTCTGTCGGCCCCTCCTGCTGAAGTAAGATAGCCATTGATTGAATAAGCTAAGTGTTGACTAATTCTGATAGAGTTTGATTCCCACTGAATTTTAGAGTGGATAAGGGAGTATGGTTCCCACTTTGGGATCATCTAGATGTCAGGGGTCAGCGTTTACAAAGATGTGATCGTCCTTGCATACTGAAAGTAGGCATCTTATTTCCTCAGATGGTTGCATATCTTTGAATATATTATCCAGGCAGTGTCTTTGAAAGTATTTAAAGCTGAGTATTTTATACAAAAAAGACACTGAAAGGGTGACATGGGTAAACTGAAATGAGGAATTCACGTTTCAGTCCGATCAGTCATTCTGTTCTTAAATGTCAGAGCAATTTGTACGACCGTTTAGCCGACTCCTGCTTTTAATTCGTTACTTTGTTTAACCATCATCATGTCGCATCCACCCCAAAGCAAATGTGTGCATAATTTCAACGTGAAATATCTTCGTTCCGGGCAGGAGAAGCCCCCGGAATGCCGTTGGTTGTGAATCACTGACTATGCTCAAGGCTTATGCAGATGCTGAGGAGTAGTTCTATTGTGGACAGCGAGCGGGGATGACTTTGAGCTCACAAGCTGAGTAAATGGTAGAATGGGCCTTGGGATTTACTTTTGTTGCGATATCTTTTGCGCCCTTCTATCTTACTCACACTAACACGATGGGAGAGAGAAAACGGAATTATACACCAGTTAACCTGACATCGGTGTTGGGGAAGAAACTGGAGTCAATTATAAAAGATGAAAAAGCGGAGCATTTGGACAGCAATAACAGGATCGGTCCGAGTCAGCATGGATTTACGAAGGGGAAATCATGCTTTACTAATCTTCTGGAATTTTTTGAGGAAAATGGAGAAGGGAGAGCCAGTGGATGTAGTGTACGTGAACTTTCAGAAAGCCTTTGATAAGGTCCCACTTAGGAGATTAGTGGGCAAAATTAGAGCAAATGGTATTGGGGGTAGGATACTGACATGGATAGAATATTAGTTGGCAGACAGGAAACAAAGAGTGGGGATTAACGGGTCCCTTTCAGAATGACAAGGCTCGGTGTTGGGACCGCAGCGATTTGCAATATACATTAATGACTTATAACCATATAACCATATAACAACTACAGCACGGAAACAGGCCCGTTCAGCCCTACCAGTCCACGCCGACCACTCTCTCTGACCTAGTCTCATCTACCTGCTCTCAGACCATAACCCTCCAATCCCCTCTCATCCATATACCTATCCAATTTACTCTTAAATAATAAAATCGAGCCTGCCTCCACCACTTCCACCGGAAGCCCATTCCATACAGCCACCACCCTCTGAATAAAGAAATTACCCCTCATGTTACCCCTAAACTTTTGTCCCTCAATTCTAAAGTTATGTCCCCTTGTTGGAATCTTCCCCAATCTCAAGGGGAAAAGCCTACCCACGTCAACTCTGTCCGTCCCTCTTAAAATTTTAAAAACCTCTATCAAGTCCCCCCTCAACCTTCTACGCTCCAAAGAATAAAGACCCAACCTGTTCAACCTCTCTCTGTAGCTTAAGTGCTGAAACCTAGGCAACATTCTTGTAAATCTCCTCTGTACCCTCTCCATTTTGTCGACATCCTTCCTATAATTTGGCGACCAGAACTGCACACCATACTCCAGATTCGGCCTCACCAATGCCCTGTACAATTTTAACATTACATCCCAACTTCTATACTCGATGCTCTGATTTATAAAGGCAAGCATACCAAACGCCTTCTTCACCACCCTATCCACATGAGATTCCACCTTCAGGGAACAATGCACAGTTATTCCCAGATCCCTCTGTTCCACTGCATTCCTCAATTCCCTACCATTTACCCTGTACGTCCTATTTTGATTTGTCCTACCAAAATGCAGCACCTCACACTTATCAGCATTAAACTCCATCTGCCATCTTTCAGCCCACCCTTCCAAAAGGCCCAAGTCTCTCTGTAGACTTTGAAACTCTACTTCATTATTAACTACACCACCTATCTTAGTATCATCTGCATATTTACTAATCCAATTAGCCACACCGTCATCCAGATCATTAATGTAAATGACAAACAACAGTGGACCCAACACAGATCCTTGGGGTACTCCACTAGACACTGGCCTCCAACCTGACATACAGTTGTCAACCATTACCCTCTGGTATCTCCCATTCAGCCATTGTTGAATCCATCTTGCAACCTCACTATTAATACCCAACGATTTAACCTTCTTAATCAACCTACCATGTGGAACCTTGTCAAATGCCTTACTAAAGTCCATATAGACAACATCCACAGCCTTGCCCTTATCAATTTCCCTGGTAACTTCTTCAAAAACTTCAAGAAGATTAGTCAAACATGACCTTCCAGGCACAAATCCATGTTGACTGTTTCCAATCAGGCCTTGTTTATCCATATAATTATATATATTGTCCCTAAGTATCTTTTCCATTAATTTTCCCACCACAGTCGTCAAACTAACAGGTCTATAATTGCTAGGTTTACTTTTAGAACCTTTTTTAAACAAAGGCACAACATGCGCAATGCGCCAATCTTCCGGCACCATACCCGTTTCTAATGACGTTTGAAATATTTCCGTCATAGCCCCTGCTATTTCTGCACTAACTTCCCTCAATGTCCTAGGGAATATCCTATCAGGACCTGGAGACTTATCCACTTTTATATTTTTCAAAAGTGTCCGTACCTCCTCTTCTTTAATCCTCATAATTTCCATCACTACTCTACTTGTTTCGCTTACCTCACAGAATTCAATATCCTTCTCCTCGGTCAATACCGAAGAAAAGAAATTGTTTAATATCTCCCCCATTTCTTCAGGCTCAGCACATAGCTGTCCACTCTGACTCTCTAATGGACCAATTTTATCCCTCGCTATCCTTTTGCTATTGACATATCTGTAGAACCCCTTGGGGTTTACTTTTACATTACTTGCCAAAGCAACCTCATACCTTTTTTTCGCTTTTCTAATTTCCTTCTTAAGATTCCTTTTACATTCTTTATATTCCTCAAGAACCTCATTTACTCCCTGCCGTTTATATTTATTGTATATCTCCCTCCTTTTCCGAACCAAGTGTCCAATTTCCCTGGAAAACCACGGCTCTTTCAAATTATTATTCTTTCCTTTCCACCGAACAGGGACATAAAGACTTAGATGAAGGGATTAAAGTAACATTAGCAAATTTGTGGATGTCACAAAGCTGGGTGGCAGTGTGAACTATGAGAAGGATGCTATGAGGATGCATGGTGAGTTGGACAGGTTGTGTGAGTGGACAGATGCATGGCAGATGCAGTTTAATGTGGATAAATGTGAGGTTATCCACTTTGGTGGCAAGAACAGGAAGGCAGATTATTATCTGAATGGTGTCAAGTTAGGAAAAGGGTGTCTTTGTTCATCAGTCACTGAAAGTAAGCATGCAGGTACAGCAGGCAGTGAAGAAAGCTTATGTCATGTTGGCCTTCATAACAAGAGGAGTTCATTTCTCGGAGCAAAGAGGTAATTCTGTAGTTGTACAGGTCCCTAGTGAGACCACATCTGGAGTACTGTGTGCAGTTTTGGTCTCCGAATTTGAGGAAGGACATTCTTGCTATTGAGGGAGTGCAGCATAGGTTCACGAGATTAATTCCGCGGGATGGCGGGACGGTTGTATGTTAAAAGAATGGAGCGACTGGGCTTGTATGCACTGTATTTTGGAAGGGTGAGAGGGGATCTTAGACATAGACATAGACATAGAAAATAGGTGCAGGAGGAAGCCATTCGGCCCTTTGAGCCAGCACCGCCATTCAGAGTGATAATGACCGATCGTCCCCAATCAATAACCCGTGCCTGCCTTCTCCCCATATCCCTCGATTCCACTAGCCCCTAGAGCTCTATCTAACTCTATCTGAAATCCATCCAGTGATTTGGCTTCCACTGCCCTCTGCGGCAGAGAATTCCACAAATTCACAACTCTCTGGGTGAAAAGTTTTTTCTCACCTCAGTTTTAAAGGGCCTCCCCTTTATTCTAAGTCTGTGGCCCCTGATTCTGGACTCGCCCAACATTGGGATCATTTTTCCTGCATCTGTATGGAGTTTGTACGTTCTCCCCGTGACCTGCGTGGGTTTTCTCCGAGATCTTCGGTTTCCTCCCACACTCCAAAAACGTGCAGGTTTGTAGGTTAATTGACTGGGTAAATGTAAAAATTGTCCCTGGTGTGTGTAGGATAGTGTTAATGTGCGGGGATCGCTGGGCGGCGCGGACTTGGTGGGCCGAAAGGGCCTGTTTCCGCGCTGTAGAATCTAAATCTAATTTTTTTTTTTTAAATCTAGCTTGTCTAGTCCTTTTATAATTTTATATGTTTCTATAAGATCCCCTCTCATCCTTCTAAACTCCAGTGAATACAAGCCTAGTCTTTTCAATCTTTCCTCATATGACAGTCCCGCCATCCCAGGGATCAATCTCGTGAACCTACGCTGCACTGCCTCAATTACAAGGATGTCCTTCCTCAAATTAGGAGACCAAAACTGGAAAATGACCACATGTGGTCCAGATGTGGTCTTACCAGGGCCCTATACAACAGCAGAAGAACCTCTTTACTCCTATACTGAAATCCTCTTGTTATTAAGGTCAACATTCCATTAGCTTTCTTCACTGCCTGCTGTACCTGCATGCCAACTTTCAATGACTGGTGTACAAGGACACCCAGGTCTCGCTGCACCTCCCCCTTACCTAACCTAACTCCATTTAGAAAATAATCTGCCTCCTTGTTTTTGCCACCAAAGTGGATAACCTCACATTTATTTATATTATACTGCATCTGCCACGCATCTGCCCACTCACTCAACCTGTCCAGGTCACCCTGCAACCTCCTAACATCCGCTTCCCAGTTTACACTGCCATCCAGCTTTGTTACATCCGCAAACGTGCTAGTGTTGCTTCTAATTCCCTCTTCCAAATCATTAATATATATGGTAAACAGTTGCGGCTCCAACACCGAGCCTTGCGGCACTCCACTCGCCACTGCCTGCCATTCTGAAAAGGACCCGTTTACTCCTACTCTTTGCTTCCTGTCTGCCAACCAATTTTCTATCCATGTCAACACCCTACCCCCCAATACCATGTGCTCTAATTTTAGTCACCAATCTCCCGTGCGGGACCTTATCAAAGGCTTTCTGAAAGTCTACATCCACTGGCTCCCCTTCATTCATTTTAGTTGCCACATCCTCAAAATTCCAGAAGATTAGTCAAACATGATTTCCCTTTCATTAATGCATGCTGATCTGGACTTATCCTTTTACTGCTATCCAAATGCACCGTTATTACCTCTAATAATTGACTCCAGCATCTTTCCCACCACCGAAATCAGGCTGACTGCTATGTAATTCCCCATTTTCTCTCTCGCTCCTTTCTTGAAAAGTGGGATAACATTAGCTATCCTCCAATCCATAGGAACTGATTCTGAATCTATTGAACATTGGAAAATGATCACCAATGCGTCCATTATTTCTAGAGCCACCTCCCTGAGGACCCTGGGATGCAGACCATCAGGCCCACGGGATTTATCATCCTTCAGTCCCATTAGTCTACCCAATACTATTTCTCGCCTAATGAAAATTTCTTTCAGTTCCTCTACCCTCCTAGATCCTCTGTCCTCCAATACATCTGGGAGATTGTTTGTGTCTTCCTTAGTGAAGACAGATCCAAAGTACGTGTTCAACTCTTCTGCCATTTCCTTGTTACCCATAATAATTTCACTTGTGTCTGCTTTCAAGGGACCCACATTTGATTTTGCTACTCTTTTTCTCTTAACATATCTAAAGAAGCTTTTACTGTCCTTCTTTATATTCTTGGCCAGCTTCCCTTCGTACTTCATCCTTTCAGCCCGTATTGCCCGTTTTGTTACCTTCTGTTGTCCTATGAAAGTTTCCCAATCCTCTGGCTTCCGGCTACTCTTTGCTGTGTTATACGTTTTCTTTTCGTTTTATTCCATCCTTAACTTCCCTTGTCAGCCACGGTTGCCTCCTACTCCCCTTAGAATCTTTCTTCCTTTTTGGAATGAAATGATCCTGCATCTTCCGGATTATGCCCAGAAATGCCTGCCACTGGTGTTCCACCGTCATTCCTGCGAGGATCCCTTTCCAGTCTACCTTGGCCAGCTCCTCTCTCATGCCTTCATAATCCCCTTTGTTCAACTACAACACTGACACTTCCGATTTAACCTCCTTCTCAAATTGCAGTTTAAAACTAATCATATTATGATCACTACCTCCTTTAACTCGAGTTCTCTTATCAAATCTGGTTCATTGGACAACACTAAATCCAGAATTGCTTTTTCTCTGAAAGGCTGCATTACAAGCTGCTCTAAGAATCCATCTCGGAGGCACTCTACAAACTCTCTTTCTTTGGGTCCAGAACCAACCTGATTTTCCCAGTCTACCTGCATATTGAAATCCCCCATCACCACAGTTGCATTACCTTTCTTACATGCCAGTTTTAACTCCTGCTGCATCTTACACCCTACATCCGGGCTACTATTTGGGGGTCTGTAGATAGCGCTAATTAGTATCTTCGTGCCTTTACAATTCCTCAACTCAATCCACAGTGACTCTACCTCGTCAGTCCCTATGTCTTCCCTCGCAAGGGACTGAATTTCATCCCTCACCAGCAGAGCTACCCCACCGCCTCTGCCCACCCGCCTGTCCTTTCTATAGGATGTATAACCCTGAATATTAAGTGTCCAGTCCCAATCCTCCTGCAGCCACATTTCTGTAATCCCCACAATGTCGTATCTAACAACCTCTAACTGAGCCTCAAGCTCATCTACTTTATTTCTTATACTTCGCGCATTCATATACAATACTTTCAATTCCTTACTCATCTCACCCTTCACATCGATCCCTATTACACTTGGCCATACTCTCCTATCCCTTTGTGAGCTTACTTTCTCGTTAATTCTGGGGTCATTAACTATCCCTTTACTCTCTTTCCCTTTAACTCCATCCTTGACTATCCCATTTGACCCCCCCCCCTCGTTTAGTTTAAAACCACCCGTGTAGCAGTGGTTTCAAATTTCACTCAGAGAGTTGTGAACCTGTGGAATTCTCTGCCTCAGAAGGCAGTGGAGGCCAATTCTCTGGATGCTTTCAAGAGAGACTTAAATACAGCTCTTAAAGATAGCGGAGTCAAGGTATATGTGGAGAAGGCAGGAACGGGGTACTGATTGTGGATGATCAGCCATGTTCACTGTGAATGGCGGTGTTGTCTAGTATCTCACACATTTAGTCTTTCTAAACCGATGGACTGAATCTTAGTCCATTTCAAACGTTTAATGCTCTCTAATCGCCTGGGAATATCATATCTTTCTCCCGTTAACAGTTTGGCGCGGTCTCACCTCCTCAATTCAATGTCATGAACATGACACAGTGCCAGTTAAGTGATATAATCCTGGAATTGTTAGAGCAGGTTCCTTAACATTGAAGAGCAGATAAGTTACACGTTCCTTTCTGGATCATCCTTCCATCTTTATGTGGGAGTTATATTTCCACTCATTCCATCTACTGGAATTACTCCAATATCCAAAGCAGGCGGGTACATTAAGAACCATATTTTTCCTTTCTTTACCTTACTAGTTATCTTAAATGAATTATAATAAAGCTAGGTAAATGTGTACTTTGAATACTGCAAAACCTTTAAAGAAATTCATCATTTTCATCGTTGTGAACATCTCGAATACTTTCCAGTAATGTGACATTGTTTCTTCCTTTACTTCGTGTACATTACATCCCGAAGGTCATTTTTCTTTTCAACTGAAATGTTGTAAATGTTATTTTCCTATTAATGTGCATACACAAATCACTTGAATTCGCTTTTTGTTATAAAGTTTATGTGTTCATTGATTCTTTGAGGTTCTTGTTGTCTGACAGCAAGTCGCCACGATGTTTTTGCTTGTCTTTTATTATGAGGCTGAAGTATGGATGTCTCTAGTAATTCTGGGAAATATTACTTTTTTTAAACTGCTTCGCCAAAATTTTGACTCTGCGCCCAAAAAACTTCTCATCTATATACTAAAACTCTCGTTTGTTTGTTTGTTCCTGAACTACAGCCAAAACGGTACACGATAGCGCGACAATTTTAGGCCCAAATTACTCACCGTCATCCCTTTGGTACTAATGGAAGAGGTTTCATTAAAATCGGTGTTATATTTTTTAAGTTATTCACATTTTAAAGCTTAAATCTATCTCGAAGGGAGGGAGGGAGGGTAGGAGGGCGGGTGAGAGGGGGGGAGGAGGGACATAAGGGGGGTTGAGGGGGATGGAGTGGGGTGGAGGGGAAGGGGAGAGGGAGGGGAAGGGGGAGGGGTGGTGGGGGGGAGGGGGAGGGGAGAGGGTGGGAGGGTTGGACGGGGGAGGGGGTGGAGGGAGGAGGGGGAGGGGAGGGGAGGGGGGGAAGGAAAGGGTGCTGCACCAATGCAGGAGAGGTTTCGGCCCAACGGGTCCACTTGGTCTAATTATCTTCTAAACCCTAACATTGCTCGTTTGCTTTCTCTCGTAAATATGCGTTTTCCACCCTCTGGGCAAGTTCCCAGGTCAATTAAAACTAAACCTCCCCCAGTTCATTTGTTTCAGGTTTCGTTCCTTTCCATAACTGTTACAGACCCCTATCGCCGACAAGACCGCTCTAATCCACCTTGTCTCCTCTCCGCAGGCTCTGGAGAAGATCCAGATTGTCCTTCAAACACAGAGGCAAACAACAAAAGTATATCCCAAGGCCCATTCTACCATTTACTCAGCTTGTGAGCTCAGAGTCACCCCCGCTCGCTGTCCACAATAGAGCTACTCCTCAGCATCTGTATAAGCCATGAGCATAGTCAGTGATTCACAACCAACGGCATTGCGGGTGCTTCTCCGGCCCGGAACCAAGACATTTCACGTTGAAATTATGCACACATTTCCTTTGGGGTTGTGTGACGTGATGATAGTTAAACAAAGTAACGAATTAGAATTAGGTATCACAGGTTAAGATCAGTTTACCCACGGCACCCTTTCAGTGTCTTTTTTGTTTAAAATACTCTGCCTTAAATACATTCAAAGACTCTGCCTGGAGAATATATTCAAAGATATGCAACCATCTGAGGAAATAAGATGCCTACTTTCAGTATTCAAGGACGATCACATATTTGTAAACACTGACCCCAGACATCTAGATGGTCCCAAAAGTGGAACCATATTCCCTTACCCACTCTAAAATTCAGTGGGAATCAAAATCTATCAGAATTAGTCAAAACTGGGCTTATTCAATCAACGGCTTATCCTACTTCAGCAGGAGGGGCCGACAGAGACTGAAGGACCTAAGTACAAAATGCAGCAATTTCCCTCTTTCGTTGGGTACGAAAAATAAAATGGACACCTAATATTCAATGTTATGCTGTATCAAAATCTTTCCACAATTACAACCGGGCGACCTCGTTTTAGTAACCCGACCTCATTGAATCGTTTATTACACAGAACATTGAACATCATCAGTACAGCAAATGCAGGAGGCCCTTCGTCCCATCATGTCTGCGACAACCATAATGGGATTTGAGAAAGGAGTTCCACAATTGTTTGCAGATCCAAAAGGAATTCACGTTATGAGTCGAAGGTTCTAAATAAGGCGAATGGTGGACTAGAATGAAATAAAAATCCAACCACTCACCGTCAACCCATTTGCAAGGTTCACCAGTTTCAAGGGCTGTGTTTTCAACGGGACCTTCTCTCTGACACAATGCCATGGAAAGGGGCCGCCCTGGGGGAAGAGGGTAAATTATGTTCTAGAGAATCCAGTAAATGACAGACAAGCGACGAGCGGATATCAGACAGGGAACCCGTCAAAGCTTCAAACTATTGCACCGCTTCTGACCAGGGAAATAAATAATCAAAGATCGCCGAGAGTGTCGGATCGGTCTCTGGCAGCGGGTACTACTCACCATTTCATTCAGTTTGCCCAGAGTGTCCGTGTTGAGATCCTGTAGTAACTGCAGCCTCTCACAGCCCCGGCTCAGGGTCCCGGACAACAACACCCACACAATCAAAACTCTCCAAACACTGCCCACAGCCATCTTCCAATGCAGCGTCTATGGAAATGCAGCGGCTTGTGATTCAGGAGCGGCCGCCTGTGCTGCCGAGACCGGTGCCTATGGATTCTGTCAGCAGTACCTGCCATGCTGCCGGCTTTAAAGTGCGGCATTACATTCGGAAACTGAAAATGGGCGGGAGGTGTTTTGTAAATAGTGTGGCAATGTGATTGTTTCCGCTCTGAGGCGCTGAATACAAAAGCGGGAGGTTCCCGACCAGCGATAGTGAAAATTCCCGATCAGAGTTCAATGCCACGCTCGCTCCGGCTCAGGACTGTGTGGGTCAGTCCACCTGGGACAAAGGCGGAACAGAGCGAGGGGCTGCGCTTTGTCCACCGATTGTGGCCCACGTTTATAATCAGGGTTCTGGTGACAGCGACTGAAACTGTGCTGCCGACATTAGTGCGGACGTGCGGCTCCATGCAGAGAAACACTTTGAATTCTACTCAAGCAACTTTTCACCATTAGCCCCTGCTTCCTTCCATGAAGCCAATTTTCCATCCATTCAGCTATCTCTCTTTGGTTCCCATGTAATCTAACCTTCCAGAGGAACTTACCACATGGAACCTTGTTGAATTATTTACTGGAATCCATAAATCCGTTTACAGCTCTGCCCTCATGAACATTTTTGGTCATATCTTCAAAAAAACTCAATCAGATTCGTGAGACATGAGCTCCCTCGAACAGATCCATGCTCTACATCCCTAATCAGCACGTGCGTCAAAATGCATGCTTTTCTTATCCCTTACAATACTCTCCAGTAACTTTCCGACCACAGATGTTAGGCCTGTAGTTACCAAGCTGTTCCCTGCAGCCCTTCTTGAATAGAGGCATGCCATTTGCGCCCTCATGTCTTCAGGCAACTCACATGTATTTAATGAGGACGTAAAGGTCAGCAAGGGCACCTGCAATTTCCTAAGTACTTTCTCACAGTGTGCTCGGATATATCTGGTCAGGCTCGGATTTGTCTACCTTCAGACACATCAGATCCTTCAGCACCACTGCAACCATAATACTGACTGCTCTCAAGCCACTTCCATTGATTGCCCCACGTTCCCTTGTCCTCCTCATGTCTTTCTTCAAGGTAAAAACAGAGGAGCAATATTTATTGAAGACCCTGCCCATCTCATCTGGCTCCCCATGCAGATCATGCGGAGAACAAGCCAACTCTTTGTAGATATTACCGATAGTCAGGATCAAATCTGGAGGAAATTTATTATACATATTGCTGCAGGAAATGTTCCTGAAGGCATTTGACAAATTTTGCCCCATTCAAACCTGTTACACTATGACATTCCCAGTCAATATTGGGAAAGTTAAAATCCCTTACTACAACTACCTTATTAGACCTGCAGCTGCCTGACATATCCTGACATATTTGATCGTCTAATTCCCATTAACTATGTGTGAGCCTACAGTACACTCCGAACGAGGGGATCATCCCTTTCTTCTTCCTCTGCTTCACCCACATCGCCTCACTGACAAACTGCCTATAATGCCACCTCTGATCACTGCCGTGACATCCTCTTGACCAATGATGCCACACCCCCTCCGCTTTTAACCTCACCTGAAGCATCTGTAGCATGGAAAATTGAGTTGACAGTCCTGCCCCACTCTTAACCAGGTTTCCATAATAGCTAAAATGTCCCAGTTG
This sequence comes from Rhinoraja longicauda, assembly GCF_053455715.1. Taxonomy (NCBI): domain Eukaryota; kingdom Metazoa; phylum Chordata; class Chondrichthyes; order Rajiformes; family Arhynchobatidae; genus Rhinoraja; species Rhinoraja longicauda. The sequence goes on along the minus strand of NC_135981.1, from coordinate 29,482,212 downwards.
TATGTACCTATCCATGCCCAAAGCTTATCTACTTTAACTGTCAGGCCTGCATGAGAAATAAGTCAAATTTTAACCTCAAATCCTTCCTCACTCCATGCCTTTCTCCTGCCTACTCTGTCCACCAAACTTTCTCTCATCACCCTCCATACCAACTTGTAACCACTCATCTTCCTCTGTCCCGTAGGAGATCCCACCCTCCTGCCAATCTAGTTTAAACCCAGCCGTGTAGCACTAGCACATCTGCCTGCCAGGATATTGGTACCTCTGCAGTTAAGGTCACTAGTGCAAATCACCGCTGCCCTAGAAGAGATCACAATGGTCTAGAAATCTGAATTCCTGCCTCCTGCACCAACTCCTCAGGCATACATTCACCTCCCCTATCTTTCTGTTCCCATGCTCACGAGGTACTGGAAGCAATCTATAGATCACAACTTTAAATAGTTCCTCTGTCCCTCCCGTCCCCTCCTCCTTCCCAGATCTCACTCTATCTTCCTGTCTCCACCTATATCCTTCCTTGGTCCCGCCCCCTGACATCAGTCTGAAGAAGGGTCTCGACCCGAAACGTCACCCATTCCTTCTCTCCCGAGATGCTGCCTGACCTGCTGAGTTACTCCAGCATTTTGTGGGTAAATACTATAGATCACAACCTTGGATCTCCTGCCTTTTAGCCTTTTACCCAACTCCCCATACTCCCAATGCAGAACCCCTTTCCTTTTCCTACCTCTATCAATTGTGCCAACATGCACAATGACTTCCGGCTGCTCCCAGCTCCTACAAATCCCCTTGAGGATGCTATGCAGTTACTACAAGATGCACTTGACCCTGGCACGAGGAAGGCAGCACACCTTCATGGTGTCTCAACTGCTGCTGCAGAGTCCACCACTAACTATAGATTCGACTATCACTACGGCTCTGTCTGAAGTCGCTCTTCTCCGCTGTTGCTCAATGCAGGTCTGATTTCACAGTCCTGACTGATACTGCCTCTGATGTACATACCCATCTTGCCCCAAGAAGTAAAAAACTTGCCCCACACATCTCCATTCCATTTTGCCCCATTCTTCTTAAAGCTATGTCCTTCAGTCTTTGACATTTCTTTCCTGGGAAAAAGGTTCTGTCTATCCTTTCCAAGCAAAGATTGTCCAACCTTTCCTGATAACTGATAAACTTTAGTCCATGCAGCAGTCTGATAAACCCATTCCGCAGACTCTCCAAAGCTTCCCCATTGTAATGTGGAGTTCAGAACTGTATGCAATACTCCAAATGTGGTATCACACAAGTCCTAAAAAAAATGGCATCATGACCCCCGGAGAGTCCTAAAAAAATGGCATCATATCCAACGAGAGCAAAGAGACTAAACCTCTTCTTTACCACTTTGTCGGCACCCTTTATGCAAATTTGCACCTTATGTGAAGACCCTTTGCATACCTTGGGTATGTAAACAAAGAATATTACTGTGACTTGTCACATGTGAGAATAAAGTATCATTCATTCATTCATTCATTCATTCACTCACTTCAAAATGTATTGACATACTTTGTCTATGCAATGTAAAATTACAGAGGGAAAAATATATTTGAGGATCTTGTCTGGAAATGCACAAATTCCCATTCATTAGTTAGATTGGGAAAAATAAATACAATGCTAAAAATATGCAATAATGAAAACACAAAACACATCCACTTTAATGGAAAAATATTTTATTTTTGAAAACATATTCACTGCTTATCTCTAAAATACAATAAATTAACAAATATTTTGACCTCCATATATATATGCTTAAAAATATCAGTGCAAATATAAATAAACTGAAATTAATTTATTCACTAAATGAATTGAATGAATTCACTGAATTTGTCAGTCTTTGAAAGAGGGGATCATTCACCGGATTCACAGTTCACCACAGGATAATGGTACAAAAATAAATATCAATAAATTAAATCAACACTTAAACACACAGAAATATACAAATGTTATTTGTTCTCCATGACTCTCAATCAAGTCAAAATAACACAATAATACATTGTAAAATGCTGGACATGCACCATAGTTCAGACAAAAGCCGAGTGGAGAGAATGTAGCTAATGTTTGTGAAGGAATACGAACAATTAATTAGTTTTTAAAAATGTTAACATTTCTTGATCTTGAGCATTCATGATGCTAGTTTATCTGATTTGGGATAACTCAGTTTTCCACTCCACACGTACTGAATTGTTTGAAAGTTTTCCATTTCATTTATCACGTTTCCAGCACAAGAAGACTAAAGAAGGGAGCCAATTCGAAACATCACCTAACCATATTTTACAGATCTGCTGAGTTACTCCAGCACTTTTTGTCCTTCCAGCAATTGATAGATTTTGCTTCTGGAATGTAATATTAATATGATAAGACATTTTTTCTCTGTAACAAAAAGGTATATTAAAGTCATCAATTTTAGTCTCTTTTGATTCAGTCTCTGAAATATTCTCAGTTATCCCTGCTGATTGTTGCCATGATGAGAAGGAGCTGTTGTAAATGTGCCCTGGTCTCAGCGCGGGTTATTTCCCAGGCACAGTCACTGAATCCCTGAAAAAGGGAAAATATCAACAAAATTTATTAGATAATGAACAGAAACAATATGTCTGCAAAATCTGTTAGTATTCACATCGCTTAATGTCAATTAGCTCACCTTCTGTTTCAGAAACTTTCTCAGTTTCCTGAAGTATTTAAGAACTGTGGCATTCTTCCTTGCCCTGGACCGTGTCCTTGGTTTCCTGACACAGACTTCCAGCTCTCTGAGCTGCCGATCCAAGAGAAGCCTGAAGTGTTCCACTGTGGCCGGGACCCACGTTACTGAGCTCAGGTTCATGCTGTAGATCCTACGGAGGTGATGCAGTGTTTGATGGACAATCTGGATCCTGTCCTGGGCCTGTGCAAAACATAAATGGTGACATTAGACAGATCCTGGATCAAATCAGGTTAGAATAGGATGTCACAATCAGGCATAATTTTCAAACAATTAATTCTCAACTGAAGGTTTGCTAACCACACAGAACTGAGAGAAGGTCAGATCCAGTTGAATTGTAATCTTCAGTTAGAAGTTTAAAAAGTGCATGATCAATTAACAAGCAGTACTGCCTCAGGTGCAGGACACAGTGTCACCGTCTTTCCTGGAATTCGAACAGTTTGCAAGAATACAATCTATGCTATAGGTCCTCAGTTAAAGTGAGAAATAGGAGAAGATCCAACTAATCTCTTCAAACCAGTATAGCTTTCAATGTGCAGGCAATCCAAGTACTGCACAAGGCAGTGCACTCCAGCTATAGACTGGACAATTGTTTCCTTTCCAAGCAAACTAAACTCTGACATTTTTCTTCAAACTCATGGCCTCGTGTTACAGATATCTCTGCTAAAGCGGAAATGTAAAAAGCTGTCTACCCTATCCAAGACACATAATGTTGTACACCTCTCCTCGGTCCACCTGTGCTTTCTCCTCCTTGAACCCAGTGGACATGCTGAGATGTGGAAGTATTTAACCATACCAGTGGTGAACCTCAGCATCCCTCACTGCTCTCTGTCATCAGCATGTTAGAGAGGTGTCAATGGTGATATCGCCTATGGTGGACACAGGTTGAGAGATGGTTTGAGAGGAGGAGAGTATTCCCAGGAGATCAAATCAAGTGGTAAACTAAATTGGTGAGTGAGATAACTGGAAAAGGTAAACCAGGAAGAGAGGGATTAAGAGTGCACAGCAGAAATTTAAGATCTTGTGTGAACTACGTTTAAGTAAAATGCCGAGTTTACTCACCTCAACCCCCATGGACAGTTTCACCAGGTCCAAGGGCTTGGTTTTCAGCGACCGCCGCTCAGTCCAACACTGTCTGGGTTGGTGGCCACCCTGAAACACAAGATGTCAACGTTACTCACAGCCCCAAATCTTCCCTTGCTATCCATTCGAATCGGATAATCCTGTTGCAAAGGCAATCAAGCCAAACTCAAGTACAACGGGGAGAGCGAAGGGGGAGATACAGAGAGCAGAATATAAACAACCTCAAGCAGAGAAATACGGGAGAACAGGCTCCAGGTAATCACTAACTATATAACAACAAATCTCCGTCTCTGGAAGCCGGTACAACTCACCATTTCATTCAGTTTGCCCAGAGTATCCGTGTTGAGAACTTGCAGTAACTGCAGCCTCTCACAGCCCAGGCTCAGGGTCCCGGACAACAACACCCACACAATGCAAACTCTGCAGACACTGCCCAAAGCCATCTTCAACCCACACTGAGTAAAGCACCGATCTGAGACCAGAATCAGCTGCGATAACGGTCCCTGGTCGCTGACGGTGTCTGTGGATTCTGTGAGCTGTCTCTGCCATGCTGCCCGCTTTAATATGATACAATCCGAAAATAGGTGATGTTTGAAAAGTGAAATGATTCCACTGGAAATTTGGAAGGTGTCGGGAGAGAGCGGTCTCCGTTCTGAAGTAAGGAATGTGAAAGTGGGAGAGTCCCGCAGCAGCGACGGGGAAAATCCGCGGAGCCACGGACCCTCGGAGCCACGGACAGAGATTGTGTTAAAGCCGCCCCTCCACTCACCCAACTGCGGTGAAGCCACATCTCACGGGGACAGTGCGGAGAGCCGGCTCACGGCCGCTTGGTTGGTGGCGACTGGCCCACACTCTGCTCTCCGAGGGAAAGTGCTTCTGGCCTCTCTGTTCTTTACACCAGACATTTCTGCTTTTCTCCGAAATTAAACGGCTTCCAGCCGAGTGTGAAGTCGGTCCCGATCCCTTTCCTCTCTTCTCGCCGCCGCGGGAAGTCTCCGGATCGGTCTGCCGGGGGGAAGCGGCCGCGCCGCGACTTCAGCCAAAGCGAAAGTGTTCTGGGGAAAGAAACGGGCTCGTCACATCAGAGAGTGGGCGTGTGTGTGAACCGCTCGGGTCCCGCTGAGAGGCTGAAGGGAAACGGGATCAACTGGTATTGGGTTATTGTTGCCACGCGCACTAAAATATTGTGAAAACATTTGTTTTACCGTCACTCAGTCAAATCTAACTTTGCAGGAGAACAACACGTTTAGTTTAATTCAGAGATACAGCTTGGAAACATAACATAACATAACATAACATAACAACACTTTATTGTCACTCGGCTTTTTACACCGAACGAAATTTCAGCAGTCACACAAAACACAGCAAAAAAGAAAAGAACACAGGACACCCGACCCCAACACAAACATCCATCACAGTGACTCCAAACACTCCCTCACTGTGATGGAGGCAACAAAACTTCCCCTCTCTTCCCCCCGCACCCACGGACAGACAGCTCGACCCCTACCGAGGCAAACGACACGCACAGCCCCCGCAAGGGGATGGAAGGCCCCGCGGCTGAGCCGCCCTGGGCACCGAAACGTCCTGCGGCCGCACCGGGCGATGTTAAGTCCAGCGGCCGAGCCGCACCGGGCACCGAAACGTCCCGCGGTCGAACCGCACCGGGCACCGAAACGTCCCGCGGCCGAGCCGCACCGGGCACTGAAACGTCCCGCGGCCGAGCCGCCCTGGGCACCGAAACGTCCCGCGGCCGCACCGGGCGATGTTAAGTCCAGCGGCCGAGCCGCCCTGGGCACCGAAACGTCCCGCGGCCGAGCCGCACCGGGCGATGTTAAGTCCAGCGGCCGAGCCGCACCGGGCACTGAAACGTCCCGCGGCCGAGCCGCGCACGCGATGTTAAGTCCAGCGGCCAAGCCGCGCCGGGCACCGAAACGTCCCGCGGCCGAGCCGCGCTGTCGATGTTAAGTCCAGCGGCCGAGCCGCACCGGGCACTGAAACGTCCCGCGGCCGAGCCGCGCTGGCGATGTTAAGTCCCGCAGCCGAGCCGCGCCGGCGATGGAAGGCCCCGCGGGCGAGCTGCGCCCCGGGGAAGAGACCTAATAAAAGAAAGGTTTCCCACGCCCCACCCCCCCCCCCCCACACCCCCCCCCCCCACCACACATACACAGCCAAAAACAGAAACAAAAACCATCCCAACACCGACACAAACAAAAAAAAAGAAAAAAAGACAAACAGACTGCCAGAGAGCCGCAGCCGTTAGGCGCAGCCAACTCCTCTCATGCCGGTCGGCCACCGAATCCACACTGACCATCCATCACTTGTTCACGGTAGCTCTATGTTATCGTGCTTTCTCATCCATTCACTGCACACCAGGGAATTTTGAAATTCAAAATACCTGCAGCTTGTGATTTAGGCCGATAGTTGTAAGCTGCCTACGTGCTCTGTTGCGTTTGCCTGTGTTCGCCAGGCGCAGTTTGCTCCGTATTAGATATTTGAACAAGTTCCACAATTATTACCACATCCACACTGGGCCAAAAAGAATTCACATTAATAGACTTTGAATATTATGAATGTGCCTTTGACAAGACGACGTCTAGAAAACAATGAAGTAGAAATCCAATTATTTAGAAGCTGTGAGGTTGAACCTCTTTCTCACCTGGTAGGACAGTGGACGTCTCTGGTAAAAGTGAGAGAGGAAGTGGAGAGTCAGGTGTTGCATCGCCTGCAGTTGCAGGGGGAAGTACGTGGGGAGAACGCGGTTTGGGAGGGGAGTGGTGAAACAAGGGGTTGCGGAGATGGGGGTCTCTGTGTAAAGAGGAAAAGGGCGGGGAGTGCGATTGGTGGTGGGATCACGTTGAATGTGGCGGAATTGTAGGAGAATGATGTGTTGGATGCAGAGGCTGGTGGGGTGAACGCCAAGGACCAGGGGAAGTCTATTCTTGTTCCGTCTGGGAGATGAAAGTGAGATCCAGCCATAGACTGCACGCAGGGCCGGATTAAGCGAGTAGCACATGTCATAAAGGGGCCTTAAATACGGGACAAGGTGACGTCACCGCCCGCGCCCCACGTAACCTCACCCAGCCAGCGGCCACGTGCTCCCGCTCCACTAATGACGGCAGCCCAGGCCAGGAATGGAACCTTCCACAAGGTACTAACTAACCAGCAACATGGCTTCAGACAGGGTCGATCATGTGAAACCCACTGGCGGGACTCATCGATGATCTAGTCAGGTCACACGATAACAAGGGTCAGACTGACCAGATTATATTAGACCATTAAAGCTTTTAATGAGGTTCCCCACATGCGGATCCTGTACAAGATCAACCATGTAGAAATGGACGGTAACCTCTTAAAATGGACCTCTTAAAATGGATTGAGATCTTTTGACACGGAGACACCAGCGAGTTCTCTTGGAGGAGAAACGTCTATTGAAACTCTTGTGACATCAGGTGTGCCACGGGGGACTGTCGTGGGTCCATTGCTCTTCCTACTGTATATCAATGACATTCCAAATGCATTTTCGTCCAGAGTTCGACTCTTCGCAGATGATGCCATAATTTATAGGGAGATTAAAACACAAAAAGACAGGTTGATCCAGAAGGAACTGGATGTTCTCCATGAGTGGGGGGAAAACAGGCAGATGTCATTCAATAAAACCAAATGTCATACCATGAATGTCTCACACAAGACGTTTATTGGAATACAACATGGGTAGCCATACATTGCTGCCGACCATCACCCATATTCAGGAGTCAAATTAAGCAAAGATTTAGAACTGAGTTGAGGAAAAACTTTTTCAGTCAGAGTTGTGAATCTGTGGAATTCTCTGCCTCAGAAGGCAGTGGAGGCCAATTCTCTGAAAGCATTCAAGAGAGAGCTAGATAGATCTCTTAAGGATAGCGGAGTCAGGGGGTATGGGGAGAAGGCAGGCATGGGGTACTAATTGAGAATGATCAGCCATGATCACATTGAATGGAGAGAATGGCTGGCTTGAAGGGCCGAATGGACTCTTCCTGCACCTATTGTCTATTGTCTATTGATTTAAGTTGGGCAACACATATTAGTCAAGTGTCTTTAAAAAGGGGATTGCGCAACTAGATCTCCTCAACGTGGTCAGAAAGGCCCACCTCAAAATTTAATCGCTACTCTACTCACTCCGACCTGCCCCAGATAACCACTTATTATGTGTTTGCGCAGTAATAAACCAGAACCAGAACAAGGAGGCGAGTTGCAACCTTTGTTCAGCGAACACACTCGGCTCCGCTCCCCGCACACAATCGCCCCGCTCCCCAAACACACTCGGCATCACTCCCCAAACACACTCGGCATCTCTCCCCGAACTCCGTTAACGTTAACGTGTTTCGTTAGCTGACACTGTCGGGGCATACGGCGGCCCACGGGCCTAATATGGGACTCTCAGAGAGTGTGTAATGGAGGGGTTTAGTTAAGAACTACAGCGCAAAAACAGGCCATTTGGCCCACCGTCTGTACTGACCAGCGATCCCCGCACACACTAGGGACAATTTTACACATACACCAAGCCAATTAACCTACAAACCTGTACGTCTTTGGAGTGTGGGAGGAAACCGAAGATCTCAGAGAAAACTCAAACGGTCACGGGGAGAACGTACAAACTCTATACAGACAGAACTCGCGCTTGGGATGGAACCCGGGTCTCCGGTGCTGCAAGCGCTGTAAGGCAGCAACTCTACCGCTGCACCACCGTGGGGAGAATGATTGAGGATTGCGAGCAGAGGGCCGGAAGAGTGGGAGCGCAGGGTCCCAGACAAGTAGAGACAGGGAGGGCCGGAGGAAGGTGTGAAAGGTAGGGCCGGAGGAGTGAATAGAGGCAGGACTGGAGGTAGAGGGGTGAGAGGGACGGGGTTGGGGTGGGGAGTGCTGGAGCAGTCGATGATGAGAGGCATGCAAGGGGTGGGTAGAGGAGGTGGTAGAAGAGTGGAGGAGGAGACAGGACCCGGGAAGTGAGGAGAGAAGGCCGGGGGTTGGTGAGAAAGAGGGCCGGAGCTTTTGGGATGGGTGAGAGGGAGTCGCAGGATTTTGGGAGTATGGGCTAGAAGAATAGAGAGAGAGAGAGAGAGAGAGAGAGAGAGAGAGAGAGAGAGAGAGAGAGACGTGCGGACAGGTAAGGCCGAAAGTGTGAGGGGAAAGTCCCTATAGAAATGGAAAGAAAAGGCGGGGGGGGGGGCACGGAGGGAGTTGTGGCGGAAAGAAGTTGGGAGGAAACAGGGAGAGTGTAATGGAGATACGTAGGGTGGGGAGTGGAATGGAGAAGAGGAGAGAGAGTGGGACAGAAGACTGGGAATAAAGGGGGGAGGTAGATTGGCGGAAGAGAGGACCGGAACAGTAGCTATTTGGAGGAACGAAAGTCTGGGAGGCGAGAGGGAAGGGGATTGGGGAGAGAGACGCCCAGTGGAGTGGGGAGAAGGAGAGAGCCAGAGGAGTGGGGGGAGAGAGAAGGCCCTAGCAAGGAGAGGGAGGGTCGAGGGGTACGGAAAGAGCAGGCGAGAGGTACGTGGAAGAGAGAACAGCGGAGTATTCAGGGGAGCAAGTGCCAGGGGAGTGGGTTGAGAGCACCGGAGGAGTAGGGAGAAGGAGGGCCGGAGGAGTGGGAGAGTTAGGGGGGGGGGGGTCATGAAAGTGGGCAGGGGACTTTGAAAGCGCGTTGAAAGCGCGGGGCCGTTGAAAGCGCTGGGCCCGTAGCAAATGTTAATCCGGCCCTGACGGCAGGGAGAGGAGTATAACACATTTGCGTTCGTAAACAACTGACATCCACAAACATTAATAATAATATCAGTTCAGAACAGATGTGAGTTTCTGAACTATTTATTGATCGTAAATTTGAATCCTTCAGTGTAAAATATTCCAGTGCAAAAAATCACATCTCAATGAATATCTATAAATAACTATGTTACAAAAATAATTTATATACTTGCATTTGCACAAAATAACAATTTCGTGGGCTGAATAATCAGCACATTTCAGATAAACCACAGAAATGAATGAATAAATAGATAAAAGTTAAATAAACCAAAATAAATACATCAATAAACCGATATAATCCACAGTTTTGAAACAGGAATATGCTTTTACAAATTACGGCCAGCCGCTGAATGTTTTTCATCAGTTTCCTGTCGTGTGGCGTCGACAGCTCGCCCCCAAACACGGCAACATTCATCACAACCGAGCCCTGAGCTCAGTTTGGACAGTTGGAGCTGCAACGCCAGTGGGTGGGATAATAGGCCCAACACGGTGACACGGAATGGAAATATGTTCCTCGTTGCTGCTCCGGCGCACAGACGCTGGGATGTTAACAATACTGTAAAACCAACACCGAGTGAAACATTTCATTGGATACAAACAGAACGAAATCCCATCAGAATGAACAGTAAATAGGGAATAACATCCACACGTAATTCCCACTTTCTCAACTCCCGGTTGAAAACATTTACAAATAAAATATTGTTCATTTAATTCTTCTTTCCCCGTAGATAGATACAAAGTGCTGGAGTCTCTCAGCGGGTCAGGCAGCATGTCTGGAGAAAAGGAACAGGTGTGGTTTCAGGTCGAGAGCCTTCTTGTGCTGCCGGCGCCCGGGCAAATGTTCAGTTTCAGCTCCTCATGTTCGCCGTTACGAGAAGGATCTGCTGTAAATGGGCTCTTGTCTCGGCGCGGATAATTTCCCAGGCACAGTCGCCAAATTTCTAGACAAAGGAAGGAATCAGGAAAATACATTGAGCAATGGACAGATTGAATTTGGGTGAAATGCAATATCTGCAAATTAACACGGATTATAAGCACATCCAACTCACATGATGTTTCCGAAAGCTTCGCAGTTTCCGAAAGTATTTGTGAACAGCAATGTTCCTCCTTTGCTGAGATTCCGGCGCTGGTTTCCTCGCGCATTCCTCCAGCTCTCTGATCTGCAGATACAGGAGAAGCCGGAAGCTTTGCACCTCTTCTCGGGGCCACGGGACCGAGCCCGAATCCTCGCTGTAGATCTCGCTGGTTTGCCTCAGTGTTTGAAGGACAATCTGGATCTTCTCCAGAGCCTGCGGAGAGGAGAAAAGGATGTAATGTACACGAAATAAAGGAAGAAACAATGTCACATTACTGGAAAGTATTCGAGATGTTCACAACGATGAAAATGATGAATTTCTTTAAAAACACTATTCAAAGTACACATTTATCGAGCTTCATTAGAATTCAATTAAGAAAACTAGTAAGGTAAAGAAAGGAAAAATATGGTTCTTAATGCACCCGCCTGCTTTGGATATTGGAAATTAATTCACTAGATGGAATGAGTGGAAATATAACTCTCAACTTCCATAAAGGTGGAAGGATGATCCAGAAAGGAACGTGCAACTTATCTGCTCTTCAATGTTAAGGATCCTGCTCTAACAATTCCAGGATTATATCACTTAACTGGCACTGTGTCATGTTCATGACATTGAATTGAGGAGGTGAGACCGCCCAAACTGTTAACGGGAGAAAGATATGACATTTCCAGGCGATTAGAGAGCATTAAACGTTTGAAATGGACAGTAAAATTCAGTCCAACGGGTTAGAAAGACTAAATGTGTGAGATAATAGACAATAGACAATAAACAATAAATGCAGGAGAAGGCCATTCGGCCTTTCGAGCCAGCGCCGACATTCACTGTGATCATGGCTGATCATCCACAATCAGTACCCCGTTCCTGCCTTCTCCCCACATTCCTTGACTCCGCTATCTTTAAGAGCTGTATCTAAGTCTCTCTTGAAAGCATCCAGAGAATTGGCCTCCACTGCATTCTGAAGCAGAGAATGTCGGCACGGTAGCGCAGCGGTAGTTGCTGCTTTACAGCGAATGCAGCGCCGGAGACTCAGGTTCGATCCTGACTACGGGTGCTGCACTGTAAGGAGTTTGTACGTTCTCCCCGTGACCTGCGTGGGTTTTCTCCGAGATCTTCGGTTTCCTCCCACACTCCAAAGACGTACAGGTATGTAGGTTAATTGGCTGGGTAAATGTGAAAATTGTCCCTAGTGGGTGTAGGATAGTGTTAATGTACGGGGATCGCTGGGCGGCACGGGCTTGGTGGGCCGAAAAGGCCTGTTTCCGGCTGTATATATATGATATGATATGATATGATATGAATTCCACAGGTTCACATCTCTCTGCGTGAAAAGTTTTTCATCTCCGTTCTAAATGGCCTACTCCTTATTCTTAAACTGTGGCCCCTGGTTCTGGACTCCCCCAACACCGGGAACATGTTTCCTGCCTCTAGCGTGTCCAATACCTTAATAATCTTACATGTTTCACTAAGATCCCCTCTCACCCTTCTAAATTCCAGTGTATACATGCCCAGTCGGTCCATTCTTTTAACGTAACACAGTCCCGCCATCCCAGGGAATTAACCTCGTGAACCTACGCTGCACTCCCTCAATAGGAAGAATGCCCTTCCTCAAATTTGGAGACCAAAACTGCCCGCGATACTCCAGATGTGGTCTCACTAGAGCCCTTTACAACTGCAGAAGGACCTCTTTGCTCCTAGAATCAAGTCCTCTTGGTATGAAGGCCAACATGCTTTCTTCACTGCCTTCCTGTTCTTGCCACCAACGTGGATAACCTTAATTTTATCCACATTAAACTGCATCTGCCTTGCATCTGCCCACTCACACAACCTGTCCGAGTCATCCTGCATCCTCATAGCATCCTTCTCATAGTTCACACTGCCACCCAACTTGTGGCATCTGCAAATTTGCTAATGTTACTTTTAAACCCCTTTATCTAAGTCATTAATGTATATTGTAAATCGCTGCGGTCCGAGCACCGAACCTTGCGGTACCCTTCCAGTCACTGCATGTAATTCTGAAAGGGACCCGTTAATCCCAACTCTTTGTTTCCTGTCTGCCAACCAATATTCTATCCATGTCAGTACCCTACCCCCAATACCATGTGCTCTAATTTTGCCCACTTATCTCCTATGTGGGACCTTATCAAAGGCTTTCTGAAAGTCCAGCTAAACTACATCCACTGGCTCTCCCTTTTCCATTTTCCTAGTTACATCCTCAAAAAAATCCAGAATATTATTCAAGTATGATTTCTCCTTCGTAAATCCATGCTGACTCGGACCGATCCTGTAACTGCTGTCCAAATGTTCCGCTACTTCATCTTTTATAATTGACTCCAGTTTCTTCCCCAACACCGATGTCAGGCTAACCTGTCTATAATTCCCTGTTTTCTCTCTCCCATCGTGCTAGTGTGAGTAAGATAGAAAGGCGCAAAAGATATCGCAAGAAAAGTATATCCAAAAGCCCATTTACTCAGCTTGTGAGCTCAGAGTCATCCCCGCTCGCTATCCACAATAGAACTACTTCTCAGCATCTGCATAAGCCATGAGCATAGTCAGTGATTCAATAGACAATAGACAATAGGTGCAGGAGTAGGCCATTCGGCCCTTCGAGCCAGCACCGCCATTCAATGTGATCATGGCTGATCATTTTCAATCGGTACCCCGTTCCTGCCTTCTCCCCATACCCCATGACTCCGATATCCTTAAGAGCTCTATCTAGCTCTCTCTTGAATGCATTCAGAGAATTGGCCTCCACTGCCTTCTGAGGCCGAGAATTCCACAGTATCACAACTCTCTGACTGAAAAGGTTTTTCCTCATCTCAGTTCTAAGTTCTACCCCTTATTCTGAAACTGTGGCCCCTTGTTCTGGACTCCCCCAACATTGGGAACATGTTTCCTGCCTCTAACGTGTCCAACCCCTTAATAATCTTACACGTTTCGATAAGATCTCCTCTCATCCTTCTAAATTCCAGTTTATACAAGCCTAGTCGCTCCAGTCTTTCAACATATGACAGTCCCGCCATTCCGGGAATTAACCTAGTAACACTACGCTGCACGCCCTCAATAGCAAGAATATCCTTCCTCAAATTTGGAGACTAAAACTGCACACAGTACTCCAGGTGCGGTCTCACTAGGGCCCTGCACAACTGCAGAAGGACCTCTTTGCTCCTATACTCAACTCCTCTTGTTATGAAGGCCAACATTCCATTCGCTTTCGTCACTGCCTGCTGTACCTGCATGCTTCCTTTCAGTGACTTGTGCACTAGGACACCCAGATCTCGTTGTACGTCCCCTTTTCCTAACTTGACACCATTCCGATAATACTCTGCCTTCCTATTCTTACCACCAAAGTGGATAACCTCACACTTATCCACATTAAACTGCATCTGCCATGCATCCGCCCACTCACACAACCTGTCCAAGTCACCCAGCAACCTCATAGCATCCTTCTCATAGTTCACACTACCACCCAGCTTTGTATCATCTGCAAATTTGCTAATGATACTTTTATGATTCGATAAATGTTCTAGATATGGCGAATGGTGAACTAGAATGAAGTAAAAATCCAACCACTCACCGTCAACCCATTTGCAAGGTTCACCAGTTTCAAGGGCTGTGTTTTCAAAGGGACCTTCTCTCTGACACAATGCCATGGAAAGGGGCCGCCCTGGAGGAAGAGGGTAAATTATGTTCTAGAGAATCCAGTAAATGACAGATAAGGGACGCGCGGATATCAGACAAGGAACCCGTCAAAGCTTCAAACTATTGCACCGCTTCTATCAGGGAAATAAATAATCAAAGATCGCCGAGAGTGTCGGATCAGTCTCTGACTACTCACCATTTCATTCAGTTTGCCCAAAGTGTCCGTGTTGAGATCCTGTAGTAACTGCCGCCTCTCACAGCCCAGGCTCAGGGTCCCGGACAACAACACCCACACAATCCAATCTCTCCAAACACTGCCCAAAGCCATCTTCCAATGCAGCGTGTAAAGGAAAGCAGCGGATTGTGATCGAGGAGCGGCCGCCTGTGCTGCCGAGACCGGTGCCTGTGGATTCTGTCAGCTGTACCTGCCATGCTGCCGGCTTTAAAGTGCGGCATTACATTCGGAAACTGAAAATGGGCGGGAGTTGTTTTGTAAATAGTGTGGCAATGTGATTGTTTCCGCTCTGAGGCGGTGAATCCAAAAGCGGGAGGTTCCCGACCAGCGAAAGTGAACATTCCCGATCAGAGTTCAATGCCACGCTCGCTCCGGCTCAGGACTGTGTGGGTCAGTCCACCTGGGACAAAGGCGGAGACGGATTGTGGCCCACGTTTATAATCAGGGTTCTGGTAACAGCGACTGAAACTGTGCTGCCGCCATTTGTGCGGACGTGCGGCTCCATGCAGAGAAACACTTTGAATTCTACTCCATCAGTGAATTATATAACTGCAGCATGACCTCCCAAATAAATCCTAAATTCTCTGACGTTTGGCTAATGTGCCACATGCCTTGTTAATCACCCTGTCTACCGGTAACGCCACATTCAAGGAACTATGTCGCTGCATTCTTGGATCCCTCTGCTCGACAACAGTCCACAGAGCGCTTTTTTCACTGTGTAGGTCATGCCCATGTTAGAATGCACGAAAGGCAACGCCTCACATTTCTCTGTATTAAATCCCATCAATTATACCTCGGCCCACATGCCCAACCGATCAAGATCCTGCTGCAATTTTTCACAACCACCTTCACTATCTACAATACCATCTACTTTTGTATCATCTGCAGACTTGCTAACCACGCCATGTATGTTCTCGTCCAAATCATAGATACAGATGCCAAAATTTTATGGGCCCAGCACTGAGCTCTGAGGCACACCACTAGTCATGGGCCTCCAGTCTGAGAAGCAACCTTTCGCCATTAGCCCCTGCTTCCTTCCATGAAGCCAATTTTCCATCCATTCAGCTATCTCTCTTTGGTTCCCATGCAATCTAACATTCCACAGGAACTTACCACATGGAACCTTGTTGAATTATTTACTGGAATCCATAAATCCGTCTACAGCTCTGCCCTCATGAATATTTTTGGTCACATCTTCAAAAAAACTCAATCAGATTCGTGAGACATGAGCTCCCTCGTACAGATCCATGCTCTATATCCCTAATCAGCACGTGCGTCAAAAATGCATGCTTTTCTTATCCCTTACAATACTCTCCAGTAACTTTCCGACCACAGATGTTAGGCCTGTAGTTGCCAGGCTTTTCTCTGCAGCCCTGCTTGAATAGAGGCATGCCATTTGCGCCCTCATGTCTTCAGGCACCTCATCTGTATTTAATGTAGACGTAAAGCTCAGCAAGGGCACCTGCAATTTCCTATCTACTTTCTCACAGTTTTCTCGGATATATCTGATCAGGCTCGGATTTGTCTACCTTCAGACACATCAGATCCTTCAGCACCACTACAACCATAATACTGACTGCTCTCAAGCCACTTCCATTGATTGCCCCAAGTTCCCCTCTCATCCTCATGTCTTTCTTCATGGTAAAAACAGAGGAGCAATATTAATTGAAGACCCTGCCCATCTCATGTGGCTCCCCAAAGAGTTGACTGCTTTGATTCCTGAGGGGTTCCATTCTCCCCCTGGTTAGTCTTTTTCTCTTTGTGTACTTATAAAATCTCTTGGGATTAATCTTAATTCCCTGATTTCCTTATTTTTTCTTATTCCTGAAACTTCTCCAAGGATACACTCGATCCCAGCTGCTTATACCTGCCCCATTCCTCCTTACTCTTGACCAGTGCCTCAATTTTCCGCATCATCCAAGCTTCCTTACACTCACCTGTCTTCCCCTTCACTAATGTGCATGTTTAGTTTAGTTTGGAGGTACAGCGCTGAAACATGCCTTTCTGTGCACCGAGTTCACACCAACCAACAATCCTTCTGCACACCAGTGATGAATTACAATTTTTATCAAAGCCAAATTAACCTGTAAACCTGCACATCTTTGGAGTGTGGGAGGAAACCGGAGCACCCAAAGAAAACCCATGCAGATCATGGGGAGAACAAGCCAACTCTTTGTAGACATTACCCATAGTTAGGATCAAATCCGGAGGAAATTTATTAAACATATTGCTGCAGGAAATGTTCTTGAAGACATTTGACAAATTTTGCCCCATTCAAACCTGTTACACTATCACATTCCCAGTCAATATTGGGAAAGTTAAAATCCCTTACTACAACAACCTTATTAGACCTGCAGCTGCCTGCCACCTCCTGACATATTTGATCGTCTAATTCCCATTAACTATGTGTGAGCCTACAGTACACTCCGAACAAGGGGATCATCCCTTTCTTCTTCCTCTGCTTCACCCACATCGCCTCACTGACAAACTGCCTATAATGCCACCTCTGATCACTGCCGTGACATCCTCTTCACCAATAATGCAACACCCCCTCCACTTTTAACCTCACCTGTAGCATGGAAAATTGAGTAGACAGTCCTGCCCCACTCTTAACCAGGTTTCCATAATAGCTACAATGTCCCAGTTGTATGTACCTATCCATGCCCAAAGCTCATCTACCTTACCTGTCAGGCCTCCTGCATGAGAAATAAGTCAAATTTTAACCTCAAATCCTTCCTCACTCCCTGCCTTTCTCCTGCCTACTCTGTCCACTAAAATTTCTCTCATCACCCTCCATACCAACTTGTAACCACTCATCTTCCTCTGTCCTGTAGGAGATCCCACCCTCCTGCCAATCTGGTTTACACCCAGCCGTGTAGCACTAGCAAATCTGCCTGCCAGGATATTGGTACCTCTGCAGTAAAGGTCACTAGTGCAGATCACCGCTGCCCTAGAAGAGATCACAATGGTGTAGAAATCTGAATTCCTGCCTCCAGCACCAACTCCTCAGCCATACATTTACCTCCCCTATCTTTCTGTTCCTATGCTCACGAGGTAATGGAAGCAATCTATAGATCACAACCCCGGAACTCCTGCCTTTTAGCCTTTTACCCAACTCCCCGTACTCCCAATGCAGAACCCCTTTCCTTTTCCTACCTCTATCATTTGTGCCAACATGCACAATGACTTCCGGTTGCTCCCAGCTCCAAAAACCCCCTTGAGGATGCCATGCAGTCACTACAAAATGCACTTGACCCTGGCACCAGGAAGGGAGCACACCTTCATGGTGTCTCAACTGCTGCTGCAGAGCCCACCACTAACTATAGAGTCGACTACCTCTACGCCTCTGTCTGAAGTCGCCCTTCTCTGCTGTCACTCGATGCAGGGCTGATTTCACAGTCTTGACTGATACTGCCTCTGATGTACACTCCACAGCCCCCCCCACCCCCCCCCCCCCCCCCCCCCCCCAACTACTCCAAAGAGGGTGTGCCTGTTATGAAGCGGGATGGCCACTGGGGTCACATGCACTCAAGGTCTAATTCCCTTCTTTGTAGTCACCCACATTCTCTCTTCCTGGACCGTCGATGTGACAATCTTGCTGAGATGCCCCAATCACCAGGTGCAGTAACCGAAAGCTGATCCATTTTCTCATCTAACGGAGACAAATCAAGAGGCTTTGACCAGTCCCTAGGACAAAATGGTGATCAGAACTGTATGCAATACTCCAAATGTGGTATCACATAAGTCCTAAAAAAATGGCATCATGACCCCCGGGGAGTCCTAAAAAAATGGCATCATATCCAACGAGAGCAAAGAGACTAAACCTCTTCTTTACCACTTTGTCGGCATCCTTTATGCAAATTTGCCCCTTATGTGAAGACCCTTTGCATACCTTGGGTATGTAAACAAAGAATATTACTGTGACTTGTCACATGTGAGAATAAAGTATCATTCATTCATTCATTCATTCATTCATTCACTCACTTCAAAATGTATTGACATACTTTGTCTATGCTTTGTGAAATTACAGAGGGAAAAATATATTTGAGGATCTTGTCTGGAAATGCGCAAATTCCCATTCATAAGCTAGATTGGCAAAAATAAATACAATGCTAAAAATATGCAATAATGAAAACACAAAACACATCCACTTTAATAAAAAAAGATTTTATTTTTGAAAAAATATTCACTGCTTATCTCTAAAATACAATAAATTAACAGATTTTGACCTACATATATATATGCTTAAAAATATCAGTGCAGATATAAATAAACTGAAATTAATTTAGTCACTAAATGAATGGAATGAATTCACTGAATTTGTCAGTCTTTGAAAGAGGGGATCATTCACCAGATTCACAGTTCACCACAGGATAATGGCACAAAAATAAATATCAATAAATTAAATCAACACTTAAACACACAGAAATATCCAAATGTTCTTTGTTCTCCATGACTCTCAATCAAGTCAAAATAACAGAATAATACATTGTAAAATGCTGGACATGCACCACAGTTCAGACAAAAGCCGAGGGGAGAGAATGTAGCTAATGTTTGTGAAGGAATACTAACAATTAATTAGTTTTTTTAAATGTTAACATTTCTGGTTCTTGAGCATTCATGATGCTAGTTTATCTGATTTGGGATAACTCAGTTTTCCACTCCACACATACTGAATTGTTTGAACGTTTTCCATTTCATTTATCACGTTTCCAGCACAAGAAGTCTAAAGAAGGGAGACAATTCGAAACATCACCTAACCATATTCTACAGATCTGCTGAGTTACTCCAGCACATTTGTCCTTCCAGCAATTAATAATAATAATAATAATAATGCATTACGTTTATATAGCGCTTTTCAAACACTCAAAGACGCTTTACAGGAATTTCTAGAACATAGAGAATTGAATAAATAGATAAATAAGTAAACGAATTGATAGATTTTGCTTCTGGAATGTAATATTAATATGATAAGACATTTTTTCTCTGTAACAAAAAGGTATATTAAAGTCATAAATTTTAGTCTCTTTTGATTCAGTCTCTGAAATATTTTCAGTTATCCCTGCTGATTGTTGCCATGATGAGAAGGAGCTGTTGTAAATGTGCCCTGGTCTCAGCGCGGGTTATTTCCCAGGCACAGTCACTGAATCCCTGAAAAAGGGAAAATATCAACAAAATTTATTAGATAATGAACAGAAATAATATGTCTGCAAAATCAGTTAGTATTCACATCGCTTCATGTCAATTAGCTCACCTTCAGTTTCAGAAACTTTCTCAGTTTCCTGAAGTATTTAAGAACTGTGGCATTCTTCCTTGCCCTGGACCGTGTCCTTGGTTTCCTGACACAGACTTCCAGCTCTCTCAGCTGCCGATCCAAGAGAAGCCTGAAGTGTTCCACTGTGGCCTGGACCCACGTTACTGAGCTCAGGTTCATGCTGTAGATCCTGCGGAGGTGATGCAGTGTTTGATGGACAATCTGGATCCTGTCCTGGGCCTGTGCAAAACATAAATGGTGACATTAGACAGATCCTGGAGCAAATCAGGTTAGAATAGGATGTCACAATCAGGCATAATTTTCAAACAATTAATTCTCAACTGAAGGTTTGCTAACCACACAGAACTGAGAGAAGGTCAGATCCAGTTGAATTGTAATCTGCAGTTAGAAGTTTAAAAAGTGTATGATCAATTAACAAGCAGTATGGCCTCAGGTGCAGGACACAGTGTCACCGTCTTTGCTGGAATCCGAACAGTTTGCAAGAATACAATCTATGCTGTAGGTCCTCAGTTAAAGTGAGAAATAGGAGAAGATCCGACTAATCTCATCAAACCTGTAAATGTCGCGTGGAGATTTTATAAAGTTGTGCAATGTCTATAAAGATGTGTATGAGGAAACTGTTGCCTGAATTGATTGTGTGAAACAATTGAACGGTAACTTCTAATGGCAAGAGCAAATGCAATTGCAAACGATTTGGGAGTGTTGCTACAGGATTCCCAAAAAGTTAATTTGCAAGATGAATCAGTAGTAAATAAGGCAAATACATGCAAGCCTTTATTTTGAGAGGACTAGAATGTAAATGAAGGGATGCAATGCTGAGGATTTATAAGGCACGTGTCAGACCGCATTTGGAGTAATGTGAGCAGTTTTGGGCCCCATGTCTGCAGAAGGATGTACTGGCATTGGAGAGGGTCCAGAGGAGGTCTACAAGAATGATTCCAGGTATGATTGGGTTAACATGTGATGGGTGTTTGACAGCACTGGGCCTGTACTCGCTGTAGTTTAGAAAGATGAGGGGGGACCTCATTGTAATTTACTAAATAGTGAAAGGCCTGGATAGAGTGGATATGGAGAGGATGTTTCCACTAGTGGAAGAGTCACCAGAGGCACCAGCCTAAGAATTAAGGAGTGTACAATTAGAAATGAGATGAGGAGGATTTTCTGAAGACAGGTGGTGAATCTGTGGAATAAATTGCCACAGGAGACTGTGGAGGCCAAGACAATGCACAACTTTAATGCATTGTTTAACAGAATCTAAATTGTTCAGAAGCCGGGGGTTATGGGGAGAATTCAAGAGAATGAGGGTGAGTGGTATAGATAGATAAGCCATGACTGAATGGCAGACTAGATATGATGGGCCGAATGGCCTAACTCTGGTCCTATAACAAATGAACATGTAAAATTGTATGGTATATCTGCAGGTCCAGGAATGCACACTAAGGTGTATAGGTTTGGTGATGGGGGACTTAGAATGATTAAAGGAGGGGGCAAGAGTCTTGTAATTTGACAAAAGTTTCATCATATCAGGACCTTCAGCTAGCAGATGTGTAACAAACACCCCATAATAATAAAAGCAAGAATTCAACACATTCCACACTTCAAAACTTGAGCCAAAACTTGGCAAGTAAAAAAACCCAGAGGATGTTGGAGTTAAAAATATAGGTCTTTGAGCCCTCTCGGTCTCTATGTCACATTGTATAAAGCAAAAGACACAAAGTTCTGAGGTAAGTCAGCCTGATCTGCTTCATTACTCCAGCACTTTTTTGTCTTTTTTTAAACCAGAATCTGCAGTCCCTGGGGTGTACTTTCACTCCTTCCATTGTCTATGAAGGCA
The DNA here is from genome assembly GCF_053455715.1 of Rhinoraja longicauda. NCBI lineage: Eukaryota > Metazoa > Chordata > Chondrichthyes > Rajiformes > Arhynchobatidae > Rhinoraja > Rhinoraja longicauda. The sequence continues at coordinate 29,460,567 of NC_135981.1, read as the reverse complement.
GACCAACATCATAGCCTTCAATGTGCAGGCAATCCAAGTACTGCACACGGCAGTGCACTCCAGCTTTAGACTGGACAATTGTTTCCTTTCCAAGCAATCTAAACTCTGACATTTTTCTTCAAACTCATGGCCTCGTGTTACAGATATCTCTGCTATAGGGGAAATGTAAAATGCTGTCTACCCTATCCAAGACACATAATGTTGTACACCTCTCCTCGGTCAACCTGTGCTTTCTCCTCCTTGAACCCAGTGGACATGCTGAGATGTGGAAGTATTTAACCAGACCAGTGGTGAACCTCAGCATCCCTCACTGCTCTCTGTCATCAGCATGTTAGAGATGTGTCAATGGTGATATCGCCTATGGTGGACTTTAGAAAAACCAGTGGAGATTACGACCCACTCTACATCAATGGGGTCTGTGTGGAAAGGGTACCAGCTTTCAGGTTCCTGGGTACGCACATCGCAGAGGATCTCACCTGGTCTACCAACACCATCACCACAGTAAAGAAGGCACAGCAGAGACTCCACTTCCTGAGGATCCTCAGGAAAACCAACCTGCAGGAGAAGCTCATGTTGTCCTTCTATCGCTGCTCCATCGAGAGTGTGCTGGCATACTGTATAACCACATGGTATGCCAGCTGCTCAGAAAAGGACAGGAAGGCCCTTCAGAGGGTCATCACGACGGCCCAGAAAATCATCGGCTGCTCACTGCCCTCCCTGGAGTACCTGTTCAGCCTACGCTGCCTCAGTAGAGCAGGCAAAATAATAAAAGATCCATCCCACCCCGGCCACCGTCTGTTTGTTCATCTGCCCTCTGGTCGACGTTTCAGGTCGATCAAATCCCGAACAAACAGACTTAAGAACAGTTTTTACCCCAGGGCCATACGAGAACTGAACACTACCTTTGCACTAGGCAACACCGTTAAAAAATCGGTCATATAATTGTATTTAATTGTATTTATGTATTTATTTGTTTTTGCATTTATTGCATATATGTTTGTACGCACCGTCAGGATTGGCTATTTTTTAATTTCGTTGTACTCGTTGCAATGACAATAAATGAATATTATTATTATTATTATAGGTTGAGAGATGGTTTGAGAGGAGGAGAGTATTCCCAGGAGATTAAATCAAGTGGTAAACTAAATTGGTGTGTGAGAAAACTGGAAAAGGTAAACCAGGAAAAGAGGGATTAAGAGTGCACAGCAGAAATTTAAGATCTTGTGTGAACTACGTTTAAGTAAAATGCCGAGTTTACTCACCTCAGCCGCCATGGACAGTTTCACCAGGTCCAAGGGCTTGGTTTTCAGCGACCGCCGCTCAGTCCAACACTGTCGGGGTAGGTGGCCACCCTGAAACACAAGATGTCAACGTTACTCACAGCCCCAAATCTTCCCTTGCTATCCATTCGAATCGGATAATTCTGTTGCAAAGGCAATCAAGCCAAACTCAAGTACAACGGGGAGAGCGAAGGGGGAGATACCGAGAGCAGGATATAAACAACCTCAAGCAGAGAAATACGGGAGAACAGGCTCCAGGTAAACACTAACTATATAACAACAAATCTCAGTCTCTGGAAGCCGGTACAACTCACCATTTCATTCAGTTTGCCCAGAATATCCGTGTTGAGAACTTGCAGTAACTGCAGCCTCTCACAGCCCAGGCTCAGGGTCCCGGACAACAACACCCACACAATGCAAACTCTGCAGACACTGCCCAAAGCCATCTTCAACCCACACTGAGTAAAGCACCGATCTGAGACCAGAATCAGCTGCGATAACGGTCCCTGATCGATGACGGTGGATTCTGTGAGCTGTATCTGCCATGCTGCCCGCTTTAATATGATACAATCCGAAAATAGGTGATGTTTGAAAAGTGAAATGATTCCACTGGAAATTTGGATGGTGTCGGGAGAGAGCGGTCTCCGTTCTGAAGTAAGGAATGTGAAAGTGGGAGAGTCCCGCAGCAGCGACGGGGAAATCCGCGATGGGAGAGAATAAGCGGCGCTGCGGCTCAGAGTTTCGCAGGTTCACATCAGGGGGTCGCAGGTGTTGTGGGGGAGGCTCAGTCTGGGCAGGGGACGGGTGGGGAGGGGGACGTGACTGTGTCTGTGCATTGCTGGGCGCTGCATTTTATCCGGGTTATATTAACACTGCGCCTTTCAGCGCTCACCCTCGGAGCCACGGACAGAGATTGTGTTAAAGCCGCCCCTCCACTCACCCAACTGCGGTGAAGCCACATCTCACAGGGACAGTGCGGAGAGCCGGCTCACGGCCGCTTGGTTGGTGGCGACTCTCTCAGCGTCGATACACCTGACCCACACTCTGCTCTCCGAGGGAAAGTGCTTCTGGCCTCTCTGTTCTTTACACCAAACATTTCTGCTTTTCTCCGAAATTAAACGGCTTCGAGCCGAGTGTGAAGTCGGTCCCGATCCTTTTCCTCTCTTCTCGCCGTCGCGGGAAGTCTCCGGATCGTTCTGCCGGGGGGAAGCGGCCGCGGCGCGACTTCAGCCAAAGCGAAAGTGTCCCGGGGAAGAGACGGGTTCGTCACATCCGAGAGTGGGCGTGTGTGTGAACCGCTCGGGTCCCGCTGAGAGGCTGAAGGGAAACGGGATCAACTGGTATTGGGTTATTGTTGCCACGTGCACTAAAATATTGCGAAAACATTTGTTTTACCGTCACTCAGTCAAATCTAACGTTGCAGGAGAACAACACTTTTAGTTTAATTCAGAGATACAGCTTGGAAACATGCCGGTCGGCCACCGAATCCACACTGACCAACCATCACTTGTTCACGGTAGTTCTTTGTTATCGTGCTTTCTCATCCATTCACTGCACACCAGGGAATTTTGAAATTCAAAATGATACCTGCAGCTTGTGATTTAGGCCGATAGTTGTAAGCTGCCTACGTGTTCTGTTGCGTTTGCCTGTGTTCGCCAGGCGCAGTTTGCTCCGTATTAGATATTTGAACAAGTTCCACAATTATTACCACATCCACACTGGGCCAAAAAGAATTCACATTAATAGACTTTGAATATGATGAATGTGCCTTTGACAAGACGACGTCTAGAAAACAATGAAGTAGAAATCCAATTATTTAGAAACTGTGAGATTGAACCTCTTTGTCACCTGGTAGGACAGTGGACCTCTCTGGTACAAGTGAGAGAGGAAGTGGAGAGTCAGGTGTTGCATCGCCTGCAGTTGCAGGGGGAAGTACGTGGGGAGAAGGCGGTTTGGGAGGGGAGTGGTGAAACAAGGGGTTGCGGGGAGTGCGATTGGTGGTGGGATCACGTTGAATGTGGCGGAATTGTAGGAGAATGATGTGTTGGATGCAGAGGCTGGTGGGGTGAACGCCAAGGACCAGGGGAAGTCTATTCTTGTTCCGTCTGGGAAATGGAAGTGAGATCCAGCCATAGACTGCAGACATTCCAAATGCATTTTCGTCCAGAGTTCGACTCTTCGCAGATGATGCCATAATTTATAGGGAGATTAAAACACAAAAAGACAGGTTGACCTTACAGAAGGATCTGGATGCTCTCCATGAGTGGGGGAAAGCCAGGCAGATGTCATTCAATACAACCAAATGTCATACCATGCATGTCTCACACAAGACGTTTATTGGAATACAACATGGGTAGCCATTCATTGCTGTCGACCATCACCCATATCTAGGAGTCAAATTAAGCAAAGATTTAGAACTGAGTTGAGGAAAAACGTTTTCAGTCAGAGAGTTGTGAATCTGTGGAATTCTCTGCCTCAGAAGGCAGTGGAGGCCAATTCTCTGAAAGCATTCAAGAGAGAGCTAGATAGAGCTCTTAAGGATAGCGGAGTCAGGGGGTATGGGGAGAAGGCAGGCATGGGGTACTGATTGAGAATGATCAGCCATGATCACATTGAATGGAGAGAATGGCTGGCTTGAAGGGCCGAATGGCCTCCTCCTGCACCTATTGTCTATTGATTTAAGTTGGGCAACACATATTAGTCAAGTGTCTTTAAAAAGGGGATTGCGCAACTAGATCTCCTCAACTTGGTCAGAAAGGCCCACTTCAAAATTTAATCGCTACTCTACTCACTCCGACCTGCCCCAGATAACCACTTATGATGTGTTTGCGCAGTAATCAACCAGAACCAGAACCAGGAGGCGGGTTGCAACCTTTGTTCAGCGAACACACTCGGCTTCGCTGCCCGCACACAATCGGCCCCGCTCCCCAAACACACTCAGCATTAGTCCTCAAACACACTCGGCATCGCTCCCCGAACTCCGTTAACGTTAACGTGTTTCGTTAGCTGACACTGTCGGGGCATACGGCGGCCCACGGGCCTAATATGGGACTCTCAGAGATTGTGTAATGGAGGGGTTTAGTTAAGAAATACAGCGCAAAAACAGGCCATTTGGCCCACCGTCTGTACTGACCAGCGATCCCCGCTCACACTAGGAACAATTTCACACATACACCAAGCCAATTAACCTACAAACCTGTACGTCTTTGGAGTGTGGAAGGAAACCGAAGATCTCGTAGAAAGCTCACGCGGTCACGCGGAGAACGTACAAACTCCATACAGACAGAACCCGTGCTTGGGATGGAACCCGAGTCTCCGGTGCTGGTAGTGCTGTAAGGCAGCAACTCTACAGCTGCACCACCGTGGGGAGAATGATTGAGGATTGCGAGAAGAGGGCCGGAAGAGTGGGAGCGCAGGGTCCCAGACAAGTAGAGAAAGGGAGGGCCGGAGGAATGTGTGAAAGGTAGGGCCGGAGGAGTGAACAGAGGCAGGACTGGAGGTAGAGGGGTGAGAGGGACGGAGTAGGGGTGGGGAGTGCTTGAGTAGTGGATGCTGCGAGGCATGCAAGGGGTGGGTAAAGGAGGTGGTAGAAGAGTGGAGGAGGAGACAGGACCCGGGAAGTGAGGAGAGAAGGCCGGGGGTTGGTGAGAAAGAGGGCCGGAGCTTTTGTGATGGGTGAGAGGGAGTCGCAGGATTTTGGGAGTATGGGCTAGAAGAAGAGAGAGAGAGAGAGAGAGAGAGAGAGAGAGACGTGCGGACAGGTAATGCCGAAAGTGTGAGGGGAAAGTCCCTATAGAAATGGAAAGAAAAGGCCGGGGGGGGGGGGGGGGGGTCACGGAGGGAATTGTGGGGGAAAGAGGTTCGGAGGAAACAGGGAGAGTGTAATGGAGATACGTAGAGTGGGGAGTGGAATGGAGAAGAGGAGGGAGAGTGGGACAGAAGACGGAATAAAGGGGGGATGTAGATTGGCGGAAGAGAGGACTGGAACAGTAGCTATTTGGAGGAACGAACGTCTGGGAGGCGAGAGGGAAGAGGATTGGGGAGAGAGACGCCCAGTGGAGTGGGGAGAAGGAGAGAGCCAGAGGAGTGGGGAGAGAGAGAAGGCCCTAGCAAGGAGAGGGAGGGTGGAGGGGTAGGGAAAGAGCAGGCGAGAGGTACGTGGAAGAGAGAACAGCGGAGGATTCAGGAGAGCAAGTGCCAGGGGAGTGGGTTGAGAGCACGGGAGGAGTAGGGAGAAGGAGGGCCGGAGGAGTGGGAGAGTTCGGGGGGGGGGGGGGCTGGAGAAAATGGGCTGGGGACTTTGAAAGCGCGGGGCCGTTTAAAGCGCGGGGCCGTTTAAAGCGCGGGGCCCGTAGCAAATGTTAATCCGGCCCTGACCACGGGGAGAGGAGTATAACACATTTGCGTTCGTAAACATACTTTTAAACAACTGACATACACAAACATTAATAATAACATCAGTTCAGAACAGATGTGAGTTTGTGAACTATTTATTTGTCGTAAATTTGAATCCTTCAGTGTAAAATATTCCAGTGCAAAAAATCACATCTCAATGAATATCTATAAATAACTATGTTACAAAAATAATTTATATCGTTGCATTTGTACAAAATATCAATTTCGTGGGCTGAATAATCAGCACATTTCAGATAAACCACAGAAATAAATGAATAAATAGATAAAAGTTAAATAAACCAAAATAAATACATCAATAGACCGATATAATCAACAGTTTTGAAACAGGAATATGCTTTTACAAATTACGGCCAGCCGCTGAATGTTTTTCATCAGTTTCCTGTCGTGTGGCGTCCACAGCTCGCCCCCAAACACGGCAACATTCATCACAACCGAGCCCTGAGCTCAGTTTGGACAGTTGGAGCTGCAACGCCAGTGGGTGGGATAATAGGCCCAACACGGTGACACGGAATGGAAATATGTTCCTCGTTGCTGCTCCGGCGCACAAACGCTGGGATGTTAACAATACTGTAAAACCAACACCGAGTGAAACATTTCATCGGAAACAAACAGAACGAAATCCCATCAGAATAAACAGTAAATAGGGAATAACATCCACACGTAATTCCCACTTTCTCAACTCCCGGTTGAAAACATTTACAAATAAAATATTGTTCATTTAATTCTTCTTTCCCCGTAGATAGATACAAAGTGCTGGACTCTCTCAGCGGGTCAGGCAGCATGTCTGGAGAAAAGGAACAGGTGTGGTTTCAGGTCGAGATCCTTCTTGTGCTGCCGGCGCACGGGCAAATGTTCAGTTTCAGCTCCTCATGTTCGCCGTTACGAGAAGGATCTGCTGTAAATGGGCTCTTGTCTCGGCGCGGATAATTTCCCAGGCACAGTCGCCAAATTTCTAGAAAAAGGAAGGAATCAGGAAAATACATTGAGCAATGGACAGATTGAATTTGGGTGAAATGCAATATCTGCAAATAAACACGGATTATAAGCACATCCAACTCACATGATGTTTCCGAAAGCTTCGCAGTTTCCGAAAGTATTTGTGAACAGCAATGTTCCTCCTTTGCTGAGATTCCGGCGCTGGTTTCCTCGCGCATTCCTCCAGCTCTCTGATCTGCCGATACAGGAGAAGCCGGAACCTTTGCACCCCTTCTCGGGGCCACGGGACCGAGCCCGAATCCTCGCTGTAGATCTCGCTGGTTTGCCTCAGTGTTTGAAGGACAATCTGGAGCTTCTCCAGACCCTGCGGAGAGGAGAAAAGGATGTAATGTACACGAAATAAAGGAAGAAACACTGTCACATTACTGGAAAGTATTCGAGATGTTCACAACGATGAAAATGATGAATTTCTTTAAAAACACTATACAAAGCACACATTTATCGAGCTTCATTAGAATTCAATTAAGAAAACTAGTAAGGTAAAGAAAGGAAAAATATGGTTCTTAATGCACCCGCCTGCTTTGGATATTGGAAATTAATTCACTGGATGGAATGAGTGGAAATATAACTCCCAACTTCCATAAAGGTGGAAGGATGATCCAGAAAGGAACGTGCAACTTATCTGCTCTTCAATGTTAAGGATCCTGCTCTAACAATTCCAGGATTATATCACTTAACTGGCACTGTGTCATGTTCATGACATTGAATTGAGGAGGTGAGACCGCGCCAAACTGTTAACGGGAGAAAGATATGATATTCCCAGGCGATTAGAGAGCATTAAACGTTTGAAATGGACAGTAAGATTCAGTCCATCGGGTTAGAAAGACTAAATGTGTGAGATAATAGACAATAGACAATAAACAATAAGTGCAGGAGAAGGCCATTCGGCCTTTCGAGCCAGCACCGCCATTCACTGTGATCATGGCTGATCATCCACAATCAGTACCCCGTTCCAGCCTTCTCCCCATATTCCTTGACTCCGCTATCTTTAAGAGCTGTATTTAAGTCTCTCTTGAAAGCATCCAGAGAATTGGCCTCCACTGCCTTCTGAAGCAGAGAATTCCACAGGTTCACATCTCTCTGAGTGAAAAGTTTTTCCTCATAGAAACATAGAAAATAGGAGCAGGATTATGCCATTCGGCCCTTCGAGCCCGCACCGCCATTCAATATGATCATGGCTGATCATCCAGCTCAGTAGCCTGTACCTGCCTTCTCTCCATACCCCCTGGTCCCTTTAGCAAAAAGGGCTACATCTAACTCCGTCTTAAATATCGCCAATGAACTGGCCTCAACTACCTTCTGTGGCAGAGAATTCCACAGGCTCACCACTCTCTGTGTGAAGAAATTTTTCTCATCTCGGTCCTAAAAGACTTCCCCCTTATCCTTAAGCTGTGACCCCTGGTTCTGGACTCCCCCAACATCGGGAACAATCTTCCCGCATCTAGCCTCTCCAACCCCTTAAGAATTTTATATGTTTCTATAAGATCCCCCCCTCAGTCTTCTAAATTCCAGCGAGTACAAGCCCAGTCTATCCAGTCTTACCTAATATGAAAGTCCCGCCATCCCAGGGATCAATCTGGTGAACCTTCTCTGTACTCCCTCTAAGGCAAGAACGTCTTTCCTCAGGTTAGGAGACCAAAACTGGACACAATACACCAGGTGCGGTCTCACCAAGGCCCTGTACAACTGCAGCAGAACCTCCCTGCTCCTAAACTCAAATCATCTTGCCATGAATGCCAGCATACCATTCGCTTTCTTCACTGCCTGCTGCACCTGCATGCTTGCTTTCAATGACTGGTGCACCATGACACCCAGGTCACGTTGCATCTCCCCTTCTCCCAGTCGGTCACTATTCAGGTAATACTCTGCTTTCCTGTTCTTGCCGCCAAAGTGGATAACCTCACATTTATCCACATTATATTGCATCTGCCATGCATTTGCCCACACGCCTAATCTATCCAAGTCACTCTGCAGCCTCCTAGCATCCTCCTCGCAGCTAACACTGCCACCCAGCTTCGTGTCATCCGCAAACTTAGAGATGTTGCATTCAATTCCCTCGTCCAAATCATTAATATACACTGTAAATAACTGGGGTCCCAGCACTGAGCCTTGCGGTACCCCACTAGTCACTGCCTGCCATTCCGAAAAGGACCCGTTTATTCCTACTCTTTGCTTCCTGTCCGCCAACCAATTTTCTATCCACCTCAACACTGAACCCTCAATACCGTGTGCTTTAAGTTTGTACACCAATCTCCTATGTGGGACCTTGTCGAAGGCCTTCTGAAAGTCCAGATGTAACACATCGACTGGTTCTCCCTTATCCACTCTACTAGTTACATCCTCGAAAAATTCCATAAGATTCGTCAGACATGATTTGCCTTTGGTAAATCCATGCTGACTTTGTCCGATGATTTCACCACTTTCCAAATGTGATGTTATCACATCTTTAATAACTGACTCTAGCATTTTCCCCACTACCGATGTTAGGCTAACTGGTCTATAATTCCCCGTTTTCTCTCTCCCTCCCTTTTTAAAAAGTGGGGTTACATTAGCTACCCTCCAGTCCTCAGGAACTACTCCAGAATCTAAAGAGTTTTGAAAAATTATCACTAATGCATCCACTATTTCTGAGGCTACTTCCTTAAGCACTCTGGGATGCAGCCTATCTGGCCCAGGGGATTTATCTGCCTTTAATCCATTTAATTTACCTAACACCACTTCTGACTAACCTGGATTTCCCTCAGTTCCTCCATCTCATTTGACCCCCGGTCCCCCGCTATTTCCGGCAGACTGTTTATGTCTTCCTTAGTGAAGACAGAACCAAAGTATTTGTTCAATTGGTCTGCCATCTGCTTGTTCCCTATGATCAATTCACCTGTTTCCGACTGCAAGGGACCTACATTTGTCTTAACTAATCTTTTTGTCTTGACATATCTATAAAAGCTTTTGCAGTCAGTTTTTACGTTCCTTGCCAGTTTTCCCTCATAATCTATTTTCCCTTTCCCAATTAAGCCCTTTGTCCTCTTCTGCTGGACTCTGAATTTCTCCCAGTCCTCTGGTATGCTACTTTTTCTGGCTAATCTGTATGCTTCATCTTTTGTTTTAATACTATCCTTGATTTCCCTTGTTAGCCACGGATGCACTACCTTTCCTGGTTTGTTCTTTTGCCAAACTGGGATGAACACTTGTTGTAGTTCATCCATGCGACCTTTAAATGCCTTCCATTGCATGTCCACCGTCAACCCTTTCAGCATCAATCGCCAGTCTATCTTGGACAATTCACGCCTCATACCCTCAAAGTTACCTTTCTTTAAGTTCAGAACACTTGTTTCTGTATTGACTTTGTCACTCTCCATCCTAATGAAGAACTCTACCATATTATGATCACTCTTGCCCAAGGGGCCTCGCACAACAAGACTGCTAACTAACCCTTCCTCATTACTCAATACCCAGTCTAGAATGGCCTGTTCTCTCGTTGGTTCCTCGACATATTGGTTTAGAAAACCATCTCTCAAACATTCCAAGAAATCCTCTTCCTCAGCACCCCTGCCAGTTTGGTTCACCCAATCTATATGTAGATTGAAGTCACCCATTATAACTGCTGCACCTTTAGTGCACGCATTTCTAATTTCCTGCTTGATGGCATCCCCAACCTCTCTATTGCTGTTAGGTGGCCTGTACACAACTCCCACTAGCGTTTTCAGCCCCTTAGTGTTTCGTAGCTCTACCCATATCGATTCCACTTCCTCCAAGCTAATGTCCTTCCTTTCCATTGCTTTAATCTCCTCTCCAACCAGCAACGCTACCCCACCTCCTTTTCCTTTCTGTCTATCCCGCCTGAATATAGAATATCCCTGGATGTTGAGCTCCCAGCCTTGGTCACCCTGGAGCCATGTCTCCGTAATCCCATCTATATCATAATCATTAATAACTATCTCCACATTTAATTCATCCACCTTATTATGTATACTCCTTGCATTGAGACACAAAGCCTTCAGGCTTGTTTTTACAACTATCTAACCCCTTATACAATTATGTTGAAAAGTGGCCCTTTTTGATTTTTGCCCTGGATTTGTCTGCCTGCCACTTTTACTTTTCACCTTGCTACCTGTTGCTTCTACCCTCATTTTACACCCCTCTGTCTCTCTGCTCCTGCTCCCATCCCCCTGACACACTAGTTTAAATCCTCCCCGACAGCACTAGCAAACACCCCCCCCTAGGACATTGGTTCCATTCCAGCTCCGTTCTAAATGGCCTACTCCTTATTATTAAACTGTGGCCCCTGGTTCTGAACTCCCCCAACACCGGGAACATGTTTCCTGCCTCTAGCGTGTCCAATACCTTAATAATTTTATATGTTTCAATAAGATCCCTTCTAAATTCCAGTGTATCCATGCCCAGTCGCTCCATTCTTTTAACGTACCACAGTCCCGCCATCACAGGGAATTAACCCCGTGAACCTACGCTGCACTCCCTCAATAGCAAGAATGTCCTTCCTCAAATTTGAAGACCAAAACTGCCCACGATACTCCAGATGTGGTCTCACTAGGGCCCTTTACAACTGCAGAAGGACCTCTTTGCTCCTAGAATCAAGTCCTCTTGGTATGAAGGCCAACATGCTTTCTTCACTGCCTTCCTGTTCTTGCCACCAACGTGGATAACCTTATATTTATCCACATTAAACTGCACCTGCCTTGCATCTGCCCACTCACACAACCTGTTCGAGTCATCCTGCATCCTCATAGCATCCTTCTCATAGTTCTTAATGCCACCCAACTTTGTGTCATCTGCAAATTTGCTAATGTTACTTTTAATCCCTTTTATCTAAGTTATTAATGTATATTGTAAATCGCTGCGGTCCGAGCGCCGAGCCTTGCGGTACCCTTCCAGTCACTGCATGAATTCTGAAAGGGACCCGTTAATCCCAACTCTTTGTTTCCTGTCTGCCAACCAATATTCTATCGATGTCAGTACCCTACCCCCAATACCATGTACTCTAATTTTGCCCACTTATCTCCTATGTGGGACCTTATCAAAGGCTTTCTGAAAGTCCAGCTACACTATATCCACTGGCTCTCCCTTTTCCATTTTCCTAGTTACATCCTCAAAAAATTCCAGAATATTATTCAAGCATGATTTCTCCTTCGTAAATCCATGCTGACTCGGACCGATCCTGTAACTGCTGTCCAAATGTTCCGCTACTTCATCTTTTATAATTGACTCCAGTTTCTTCCCCAACACCGATGTCAGGCTAACCTGTCTATAATTCCCTGTTTTCTCTCTCCCATCATGCTAGTGTGAGTAAGATAGAAAGGCGCAAAAGATATCGCAAGAAAAGTATATCCCAAAGCCCATTTACTCATCTTATGAGCTCAGAGTCATCCCCGCTCGCTATCCACAATAGAACTACTTCTCAGCATCTGCATCAGCCATGAGCATAGTCAGTGATTCAATAGACAATAGACAATAGGTGCAGGAGTAGGCCATTCGGCCCTTCGAGCCAGCACCACCATTCAATGTGATCATGGCTGAACATTCTCAATCAGTACCCCGTTCCTGCCTTCTCCCCATACCCCCTGACTCCGCTATCCTTAAGAGCTCTATCCAGCTCTCTCTTGAATGCATTCAGAGAATTGGCCTCCACTGCCTTCTGAGGCAGAGAATTCCACAGTATCACAACTCTGTGACTGAAAAGGTTTTTCCTCGTCTCAGTTCTAAGTTCTACCCCTTATTCTGAAACTGTGGCCGCTTGTTCTGGACTCCCTCAACATTGGGAACATGTTTCCTGCCTCTAACGTGTCCAACCCCTAATATACGTTTCGATAAGATCTCCTCTCATCCTTCTAAATTCCAGTGTATACAAGCTTAGCCGCTCCAGTCTTTCAACATATGGCAGTCCCGCCATTCCGGGAATGAACCTAATAAACCTACGCTGCACGCCCTCAATAGCAAGAATACCCTTCCTCAAATTTGGAGACCGAAACTGCACACAGTACTCCAGGTGCGGTCTCACTAGGGCCCTGTACAACTGCAGAAGGACCTCTTTGCTCCTCTACTCAACTCCTCTTGTTATGAAGGCCAACATTCCATTGGCTTTCTTCACTGCCTGCTGTACCTGCATGCTTCCTTTCAGTGACTGGTGCACTAGGACACCCAGATCTCGTTGTACGTCCCCTTTTCCTAACTCGACACCATTCAGATAATACTTTGCCTTCCTGTTCTTACCACCAAAGTCGATAACCTCACACTTATCCGCATTAAACTGCATCTGCCATGCATCCGCCCACTCACACAACCTGTCCAAGTCACCCAGCAACCTCATAGCATCCTTCTCATAGTTCACACTACCACCCAGCTTTGTATCATCTGCAAATTTGCTAATGGTACTTTTATGAGTCGATAAATGTTCTAGATAAGGCGAATGGTGGACTAGAATGAAGTAAAAATCCAATCACTCACCGTCAACCCATTTGCAAGGTTCACCAGTTTCAAGGGCTGTGTTTTCAAAGTGACCTTCTCTCTGACACAATGCCATGGAAAGGGGCCGCCCTGGAGGAAGAGGGTAAATTATGTTCTAGAGAATCCAGTAAATGACAGATAAGCGACGCGCGGATATCAGACAAGGAACCCGTCAAAGCTTCAAACTATTGCACCGCTTCTATCAGGGAAATAAATAATCAAAGATCGCCGAGAGTGTCGGATCGGTCTCTGGCAGCGGGTACTACTCACCATTTCATTCAGTTTGCCCAAAGTGTCCGTGTTGAGATCCTGTAGTAACTGCAGCCTCTCACAGCCCAGGCTAAGGGTCCCGGACAACAACACCCACACAATCCAAACTCTCCAAACACTGCCCAAAGCCATCTTCCAATGCAGCGTGTAAAGAAATGCAGCGGTTTGTGATCCGGGAGCGGCCGCCTGTGCTGCCGAGACCGGTGCCTGTGGATTCTGTCAGCAGTACCTGCCATGCTGCCCGATTTAAAGCGCGGCATTACATTCGGAAACTGAAAATGGGCGGGAGGTGTTTTGTAAATAATGTGGCAATGTGATTGTTTCCGCTCTGAGGCGGTGAATCCAAAAGCGGGATGTTCCCGACCAGCGAAAGTGAAAATTCCCGATCAGAGTTCAATGCCACGCTCGCTCCGGCTCAGGACTGTGTGGGTCAGTCCACCTGGGACAAAGGCGGATCAGAGCGAGGGGCTGCTCTGTGTCCACGGATTGTGGCCCACGTTTATAATCAGGGTTCTGGTGACAGCGACTGAAACTGTGCTGCCGCCATTTGTGCGGACGTGCGGCTCCATGCAGAGAAACACTTTGAATTCTACTCCATCAGTGAATTATATAACTGCAGCATGACCTCCCAAATAAATCCTCAATTCTCTGACGTTTGGCTAATGTGCCACATGCCTTGTTAATCACCCTGTCTACCGGTAACGCCACATTCAAGGAACTATGTCGCTGCATTCTTGGATCCCTCTGCTCGACAACAGTCCACAGAGCGCTCTTTTCACTGTGTAGGTCATGCCCATGTTAGAATTCACGAAAGGCAACACCTCACATTTCTCTGTATTAAATCCCATCAATTATTCCTCGGCCCACATGCCCAACCGATCAAGATCCTGCTGCAATTTTTCACAACCACCTTCACTATCTACAATACCATCTACTTTTGTATCATCTGCAGACTTGCTAACCACGCCATGTATGTTCTCGTCCAAATCATAGATACAGATGCCAAAATGTTATGGGCCCAGCACTGAGCTCTGAGGCACACCACTAGTCATGGGCCTCCAGTCTGAGAAGCAACTTTTCACCATTAGCCCCTGCTTCCTTCCATGAAGCCAATTTTCCATCCATTCAGCTATCTCTCTTTGGTTCCCATGCAATCTAACATTCCACAGGAACTTACCACATGGAACCTTGTTGAATTATTTACTGGAATCCATAAATCCGTCTACAGCTCTGCCCTCATGAACATTTTTGGTCACATCTTCAAAAAAACTCAATCAGATTCGTGAGACATGAGCTCCCTCGTACAGATCCATGCTCTATATCCCTAATCAGCACGTGCGTCAAAAATGCATGCTTTTCTTATCCCTTACAATACTCTCCAGTAACTTTCCGACCACAGATGTTAGGCCTGTAGTTGCCAGGCTTTTCTCTGCAGCCCTGCTTGAATAGAGGCATGCCATTTGCGCCCTCATGTCTTCAGGCACCTCATCTGTATTTAATGTAGACATAAAGCTCTGCAAGGGCACCTGCAATTTCCTATCTACTTTCTCACAGTTTTCTCGGATATATCTGATCAGGCTCGGATTTGTCTACCTTCAGACACATCAGATCCTTCAGCACCACTACAACCATAATACTGACTGCTCTCAAGCCACTTCCATTGATTGCCCCAAGTTCCCCTCTCATCCTCATGTCTTTCTTCATGGTAAAAACAGAGGAGCAATATTAATTGAAGACCCTGCCCATCTCATGTGGCTCCCCAAAGAGTTGACTGCTTTGATTCCTGAGGGGTTCCATTCTCCCCCTGGTTAGTCTTTTTCTCTTTGTGTACTTATAAAATCTCTTGGGATTAATCTTAATTCCCTGATTTCCTTATTTTTTCTTATTCCTGAAACTTCTCCAAGGATACACTCGATCCCAGCTGCTTATACCTGCCCCATTCCTCCTTACTCTTGACCAGTGCCTCAATTTTCCGCATTATCCAAGCTTCCTTACACTCACCTGTCTTCCCCTTCACTAATGTGCATGTTTAGTTTAGTTTGGAGGTACAGCACTGAAACATGCCTTTCTGTGCACCGAGTTCACACCAACCAACAATCCTCCTACACACCAGTGATGAATTACAATTTTTATCAAAGCCAAATTAACCTGTAAACCTGCACATCTTTGGAGTGTGGGAGGAAACCGGAGCACCCAAAGAAAACCCATGCAGATCATGGGGAGAACAAGCCAACTCTTTGTAGACATTACCCAGAGTTAGGATCAAATCCGGAGGAAATTTATTAAACATATTGCTGCAGGAAATGTTCCTGAAAACATTTGACAAATTTTGCCCCATTCAAACCTGTTACACTATCACATTCCCAGTCAATATTGGGAAAGTTAAAATCCCTTACTACAACAACCTTATTAGACCTGCAGCTGCCTGCCACCTCCTGACATATTTGATCGTCTAATTCCCATTAACTATGTGTGAGCCTACAGTACACTCCGAACAAGGGGATCATCCCTTTCTTCTTCCTCTGCTTCACCCACATAGCCTCACTGACAAACTGCCTATAATGCCACCTCTGATCACTGCCGTGACATCCTCTTCACCAATAATGCAACACCCCCTCCACTTTTAACCTCACCTGTAGCATGGAAAATTGAGTAGACAGTCCTGCCCCACTCTTAACCAGGTTTCCATAATAGCTACAATGTCCCAGTTGTATGTACCTATCCATGCCCAAAGCTCATCTACCTTACCTGTCAGGCCTCTTGCATGAGAAATAAGTCAAATTTTAACCTCAAATCCTTCCTCACTCCCTGCCTTTCTCCTGCCTACTCTGTCCACTAAACTTTCTCTCATCACCCTCCATACCACCTTGTAACCACTCATCTTCCTCTGTCCTGTAGGAGATCCCACCCTCCTGCCAATCTGGTTTACACCCAGCCGTGTAGCACTAGCAAATCTGCCTGCCAGGATATTGGTACCTCTGCAGTAAAGGTCACTAGTGCAGATCACCGCTGCCCTAGAAGAGATCACAATGGTGCAGAAATCTGAATTCCTGCCTCCAGCACCAACTCCTCAGCCATACATTTACCTCCCCTATCTTTCTGTTCCTATGCTCACGAGGTACTGGAAGCAATCTATAGATCACAACCCCAGAACTCCTGCCTTTTAGCCTTTTACCCAACTCCCCGTACTCCCAATGCTGAACCCCTTTCCTTTTTGATACCTCTATCATTTGTGCCAACATGCACAATGACTTCCGGTTGCTCCCAGCTCCAAAAACCCCCTTGAGGATGCCATGCAGTTACTACAAAATGCACTTGACCCTGGCACCAGGAAGGGAGCACACCTTCATGGTGTCTCAACTGCTTCTGCAGAACCCACCACTAACTATAGAGTCGACTACCACTACGCCTCTGTCTGAAGTCGCCCTTCTCTGCTGTCACTCGATGCAGGGCTGATTTCACAGTCTTGACTGATACTGCCTCTGATGTACACTCCACAGCAACCCCCCCACCCCCACCCCCAACTACTCCAAAGAGGGTGTGCCTGTTATGAAGCGGGATGGCCACTGGGGTCACATGCACTCAAGGTCTAATTCCCTTCTTTGTAGTCACCCACATTTTCTCTTCCTGGACCGTCGATGTGACAATCTTGCTGAGATGCCCCAATCACCAGGTGCAGTAACCGAAAGCTGATCCATTTTCTCATCTAACGGAGACAAATCAGGAGTCTTTGACCAGTCCCTAGGACAACATGGGATGTAGAACAGTAAAACAGAGAACAGATTATTTGACCCACAATTTCCATGCCGTTAAATTAATTACCTCTGCCCATCGCTCCATTCCCTGAATATCCATGTCCCTATTTAAAGGCCACCTTTAAATGCCACCGCCTTACCTACCGCCACCAGCACCCCATTCCAGGCACCCATCTTGCCCCAAGAAGTAAAAAACTTGCCCCACACATCTCCATTCCATTTTGCCCCATTCTCCTTAAAGCTATGTCCTTCAGTCTTTGACATTTCTTTCCTGGGAAAAAGGTTCTGTCTATCCTTTCCAAACAAAGATTGTCCAACCTTTCCTGATAACTGCTAAACTTTAGTCCATGCAGCAGTCTGATAACCCCATTCCCCAGACTCTCCAAAGCTTCCCCATTGTAACGTGGTGATCAGAACTGTATGCAATACTCCAAATGTGGTATCACATAAGTCCTAAAAAAATGGCATCATGACCCCCGGGGAGTCCTAAAAAAATGGCATCATATCCAACGAGAGCAAAGAGACTAAACCTCTTCTTTACCACTTTGTCGGCACCCTTTATGCAAATTTGTCCCTTATGTGAAGACCCTTTGCATACCTTGGGTATGTAAACAAAGAATATTACTGTGACTTGTCACATGTGAGAATAAAGTATCATTCATTCATTCATTCATTCATTCACTCACTTCAAAATATATTGACATACTTTGTCTATGCTTTGTGAAATTACAGAGGGAAAAATATATTTGAGGATCTTGTCTGGAAATGCGCAAATTCCCATTCATAAGCTAGATTGGCAAAAATAAATACAATGCTAAAAATATGCAATAATGAAAACACAAAACACATTCACTTTAATAAAAAAATATTTTATTTTTGAAAAAATATTCACTGCTTATCTCTAAAATACAATAAATTAACAGATTTTCACCTACATATATATATGCTTAAAAATATCAGTGCAGATATAAATAAACTGAAATTAATTTATTCACTAAATGAATGGAATGAATTCACTGAATTTGTCAGTCTTTGAAAGAGGGGATCATTCACCAGATTCACAGTTCACCACAGGATAATGGCACAAAAATAAATATCAATAAATTAAATCAACACTTAAACACACAGAAATATCCAAATGTTCTTTGTTCTCCATGACTCTCAATCAAGTCAAAATAACAGAATAATACATTGAAAAATGCTGGACATGCACCACAGTTCAGACAAAAGCCGAGGGGAGAGAATGTAGCTAATGTTTGTGAAGGAATACTAACAATTAATTCGTTTTTTTAAATGTTAACATTTCTGGTTCTTGAGCATTCATGATGCTAGTTTATCTGATTTGGGATAACTCCGTTTTCCACTCCACACATACTGAATTGTTTGAACGTTTTCCATTTCATTTATCACGTTTCCAGCACAAGAAGTCTAAAGAAGGGAGACAATTCGAAACATCACCTAACCATATTCTACAGATCTGCTGAGTTACTCCAGCACATTTGTCCTTCCAGCAATTAATAATAATAATAATAATAATGCATTACGTTTATATAGCGCTTTTCAAACACTCAAAGACGCTTTACAGGGATTTCTAGAACATAGAGAATTGAATAAATAGATAAATAAGTAAACGAATTGATAGATTTTGCTTCTGGAATGTAATATTATTATGATAAGACATTTTTTCTCTGTAACAAAAAGGTCTATTAAAGTCATCAATTTTAGTCTCTTTTGATTCAGTCTCTGAAATATTCTCAGTTATCCCTGCTGATTGTTGCCATGATGAGAAGGAGCTGTTGTAAATGTGCCCTGGTCTCAGCGTGGGTTATTTCCCAGGCACAGTCACTGAATCCCTGAAAAAGGGAAAATATCAACAACATTTATTAGATAATGAACAGAAATAATATGTCTGCAAAATCAGTTAGTATTCACATCGCTTCATGTCAATTAGCTCACCTTCTGTTTCAGAAACTTTCTCAGTTTCCTGAAGTATTTAAGAACTGTGGCATTCTTCCTTGCCCTGGAGCGTGTCCTTGGTTTCCTGACACAGACTTCCAGCTCTCTCAGCTGCCGATCCAAAAGAAGCCTGAAGTGTTCCACTGTGGCCTGGACCCACGTTACTGAGCTCAGGTTCATGCTGTAGATCCTGCGGAGGTGATGCAGTGTTTGATGGACAATCTGGATCCTGTCCTGGGCCTGTGCAAAACATAAATGGTTACATTAGACAGATCCTGGAGCAAATCAGGTTAGAATAGGATGTCACAATCAGGCATAATTTTCAAACAATTAATTCTCAACTGAAGATTTGCTAACCACACAGAACTGAGAGAAGGTCAGATCCAGTTGAATTGTAATCTGCAGTTAGAAGTTTAAAAAGCGTATGATCAATTAACAAGCAGTATGGCCTCAGGTGCAGGACACAGTGTCACCGTCTTTGCTGGAATCCGAACAGTTTGCAAGAATACAATCTATGCTGTAGGTCCGCAGTTAAAGTGAGAAATAGGAGAAGATCCGACTAATCTCATCAAACCTGTAAATGTCGCGTGGAGATTTTATAAAGTTGTGCAATGTCTATAAAGATGTGTATGAGGAAACTGTTGCATGAATTGATTGTGTGAAACAATTGAACGGTAACTTCTAATGGCAAGAGCAAATGCAATTGCAAACGATTTGGGAGTGTTGCTACAGGATTCCCAAAAAGTTAATTTGCAAGATGAATCAGTAGTAAATAAGGCAAATACATGCAAGCCTTTATTTTGAGAGGACTAGAATGTAAATGAAGGGATGCAATGCTGAGGATTTATAAGGCACGTATCAGACCGCATTTGGAGTAATGTGAGCAGTTTTGGGCCCCATGTCTGCAGAAGGACGTACTGGCATTTGGAGAGGGTCCAGAGGAGGTCTACAAGAATGATTCCAGGTATGATTGGGTTAACATGTGATGGGTGTTTGACAGCACTGGGCCTGTACTCGCTGTAGTTTAGAAAGATGAGGGGGGACCTCATTGTAATTTACTAAATAGTGAAAGGCCTGGATAGAGTGGATATGGAGAGGATGTTTCCACTAGTGGAAGAGTCACCAGAGGCACCTGCCTAAGAATTAAGGAGTGTACAATTAGAAATGAGATGAGGAAGATTTTCTGAAGACAGGTGGTGAATCTGTGGAATTAATTGCCACAGGAGACTGTGGAGGCCAAGACAATGCACAACTTTAACGCATTGTTTAACAGAATCTAAATTTGTTCAGAAGCCAGGGGTTATGGGGAGAATTCAAGAGAATGAGGGTGAGTGGTATAGATAGATAAGCCATGACTGAATGGCAGACTAGATATGATGGGCCGAATGGCCTAACTCTGGTCCTATAACAAATGAACATGTAAAATTGTATGGTATATCTGCAGGTCCAGGAATGCACACTAAGGTGTATAGGTTTGGTGATGGGGGACTTAGAATGATTAAAGGAGGGGGCAAGAGTCTTGTAATTTGACAAAAGTTTCATCATATCAGGACCTTCAGCTAGCAGATGTGTAACAAACACCCCATAATAATAAAAGCAAGAATTCAACACATTCCACACTTCAAAACGTGAGCCAAAACTTGGCAAGTAAAAAAACCCCAGAGGATGTTGGAGTTACAAATAAAGGTCTTTGAGCCCTCTCGGTCTCTATGTCACATTGTATAAAGCAAAAGACACAAAGTTCTGAGGTAAGTCAGCCTGATCTGCTTAATTACTCCAGCACTTTTTTGTCTTTTTTTAAACCAGAATCTGCATTCCCTGGGGTGTACTTTCACTCCTTACATTGTCTATCAAGGCAGACCAACATCATAGCCTTCAATGTGCAGGCAATCCAAGTACTGCACACGGCAGTGCACTCCAGCTTTAGACTGGACAATTGTTTCCTTTCCAAGCAATCTAAACTCTGACATTTTTCTTCAAACTCATGGCCTCGTGTTACAGATATCTCTGCTATACGGGAAATGTAAAATGCTGTCTACCCTATCCAAGACACATAATGTTGTACACCTCTCCTCGGTCAACCTGTGCTTTCTCCTCCTTGAACCCAGTGGACATGCTGAGATGTGGAAGTATTTAACCAGACCAGTGGTGAACCTCAGCATCCCTCACTGCTCTCTGTCATCAGCATGTTAGAGAGGTGTCAATGGTGATATCGCCTATGGTGGACACAGGTTGAGAGATGGTTTGAGAGGAGGAGAGTATTCCCAGGAGATCAAATCAAGTGGTAAACTAAATTGGTGTGTGAGATAACTGGAAAAGGTAAACCAGGAAGAGAGGGATTATGAGTGCACAGCAGAAATTTAAGATCTTGTGTGAACTACGTTTAAGTAAAATGCCGAGTTTACTCACCTCAGCCGCCATGGACAGTTTCACCAGGTCCAAGGGCTTGGTTTTCAGCGACCGCCGCTCAGTCCAACACTGTCGGGGTAGGTGGCCACCCTGAAACACAAGATGTCAACGTTACTCACAGCCCCAAATCTTCCCTTGCTATCCATTCGAATCGGATAATTCTGTTGCAAAGGCAATCAAGCCAAACTCAAGTACAACGGGGAGAGCGAAGGGGGAGATACCGAGAGCAGGATATAAACAACCTCAAGCAGAGAAATACGGGAGAACAGGCTCCAGGTAAACACTAACTATATAACAACAAATCTCAGTCTCTGGAAGCCGGTACAACTCACCATTTCATTCAGTTTGCCCAGAGTATCCGTGTTGAGAACTTGCAGTAACTGCAGCCTCTCACAGCCCAGGCTCAGGGTCCCGGACAACAACACCCACACAATGCAAACTCTGCAGACACTGCCCAAAGCCATCTTCAAACCACACTGAGTAAAGCACCGATCTGAGACCAGAATCAGCTGCGATAACGGTCCCTGATCGATGACGGTGGATTCTGTGAGCTGTATCTGCCATGCTGCCCGCTTTAATGTGATACAATCCGAAAATAGGTGATGTTTGAAAAGTGAAATGATTCCACTGGAAATTTGGATGGTGTCGGGAGAGAGCGGTCTCCGTTCTGAAGTAAGGAATGTGAAAGTGGGAGAGTCCCGCAGCAGCGACGGGGAAATCCGCGATGGGAGAGAATAAGCGGCGCTGCGGCTCAGAGTTTCGCAGGTTCACATCAGGGGGTCGCAGGTGTTGTGGGGGAGGCTCAGTCTGGGCAGGGGACGGGGTGGGGAGGGGGACGTGACTGTGTCTGTGCATTGCTGGGCGCTGCATTTTATCCGGGTTATATTAACACTGCGCCTTTCAGCGCTCACCCTCGGAGCCACGGACAGAGATTGTGTTAAAGCCGCCCCTCCACTCACCCAACTGCGGTGAAGCCACATCTCACAGGGACAGTGCGGAGAGCCGGCTCACGGCCGCTTGGTTGGTGGCGACTCTCTCAGCGTCGATACACCTGACCCACACTCTGCTCTCCGAGGGAAAGTGCTTCTGGCCTCTCTGTTCTTTACACCAAACATTTCTGCTTTTCTCCGAAATTAAACGGCTTCGAGCCGAGTGTGAATTCGGTCCCGATCCTTTTCCTCTCTTCTCGCCGTCGCGGGAAGTCTCCGGATGGTTCTGCCGGGGGGAAGCGGCCGCGGCGCGACTTCAGCCAAAGCGAAAGTGTCCCGGGGAAGAGACGGGTTCGTCACATCCGAGAGTGGGCGTGTGTGTGAACCGCTCGAGTCCCGCTGAGAGGCTGAAGGGAAACGGGATCAACTGGTATTGGGTTATTGTTGCCACGTGCACTAAAATATTGCGAAAACATTTGTTTTACCGTCACTCAGTCAAATCTAACGTTGCAGGAGAACAACACGTTTCGTTTAATTCAGAGATACAGCTTGGAAACATGCCGGTCGGCCACCGAATCCACACTGACCAACCATCACTTGTTCACGGTAGTTCTTTGTTATCGTGCATTCTCATCCATTCACTGCACACCAGGGAATTTTGAAATTCAAAATGATACCTGCAGCTTGTGAGTTTGCACCGTATTAGATATTTGAACAAGTTCCACAATTATTACCACATCCACACTGGGCCAAAAAGAATTCACATTAATAGACTTTGAATATGATGAATGTGCCTTTGACAAGACGACGTCTAGAAAACAATGAAGTAGAAATCCAATTATTTAGAAACTGTGAGATTGAACCTCTTTGTCACCTGGTAGGACAGTGGACCTCTCTGGTACAAGTGAGAGAGGAAGTGGAGAGTCAGGTGTTGCATCGCCTGCAGTTGCAGGGGGAAGTACGTGGGGAGAAGGCGGTTTGGGAGGGGAGTGGTGAAACAAGGGGTTGCGGGGAGTGCGATTGGTGGTGGGATCACGTTGAATGTGGCGGAATTGTAGGAGAATGATGTGTTGGATGCAGAGGCTGGTGGGGTGAACGCCAAGGACCAGGGGAAGTCTATTCTTGTTCCGTCTGGGAGATGGAAGTGAGATCCAGCCATAGACTGCAGGCAGGGCCGGATTAAGCGAGTAGCCTTAAGGGGCCTTAAATACGGGACAAGGTGACGTCACCGCCCGCGCCCCACGTGACCTCCCCCAGCCAGCGGCCACGTGCTCCCGCTCCACCAATGACGGCAGCCCAGGCCAGGAATGGAATCTTCCACAAGGTACTAACTAACCAGCAACATGGCTTCAGACAGGGTCGATCATGTGAAAGCCAGGTCACTCGATAACAAGGGTCAGACTGACCAGATTATATTAGACTTCAGTAAAGCTTTTGATGAGGTTCCCCACAAGCGGATCCTGTACAAGATCAACCATGTAGAAATGGACGGTAACCTCTTAAAATGGATTGAGATCTTTTGACACGGAGACACCAGCGAGTTCTCTTGGAGGAGAGACGTCTATTGAAACTCTTGTGACATCAGGTGTGCCACAGGGGACTGTCGTGGGTCCATTGCTCTTCCTACTGTATATCAATGACATTCCAAATGCATTTTCGTCCAGAGTCCAGATGATGCCATAATTTATAGGGAGATTAAAACACAAAAAGACAGGTTGACCTTACAGAAGGATCTGGATGCTCTCCATGAGTGGGGGGAAACCAGGCAGATGTCATTTAATACAACCAAATGTCATACCATGCATGTCTCACACAAGACGTTTATTGGAATACAACATGGGTAGCCATATATTGCTGTCGACCATCACCCATATCTAGGAGTCAAATTAAGCAAAGATTTAGAACTGAGTTGAGGAAAAACGTTTTCAGTCAGAGAGTTGTGAATCTGTGGAATTCTCTGCCTCAGAAGGCAGTGGAGGCCAATTCTCTGAAAGCATTCAAGAGAGAGCTAGATAGAGCTCTTAAGGATAGCGGAGTCAGGGGGTATGGGGAGAAGGCAGGCATGGGGTACTGATTGAGAATGATCAGCCATGATCACATTGAATGGAGAGAATGGCTGGCTTGAAGGGCCGAATGGCCTCCTCCTGCACCTATTGTCTATTGATTTAAGTTGGGCAACACATATTAGTCAAGTGTCTTTAAAAAGGGGATTGCGCAACTAGATCTCCTCAACTTGGTCAGAAAGGCCCACTTCAAAATTTAATCGCTACTCTACTCACTCCGACCTGCCCCAGATAACCACTTATGATGTGTTTGCGCAGTAATCAACCAGAACCAGAACCAGGAGGCGGGTTGCAACCTTTGTTCAGCGAACACACTCGGCTTCGCTGCCCGCACACAATCGGCCCCGCTCCCCAAACACACTCAGCATTAGTCCCCAAACACACTCGGCATCGCTCCCCCAACTCCGTTAACGTTAACGTGTTTCGTTAGCTGACACTGTCGGGGCATACGGCGGCCCACGGGCCTAATATGGGACTCTCAGAGATTGTGTAATGGAGGGGTTTAGTTAAGAAATACAGCGCAAAAACAGGCCATTTGGCCCACCGTCTGTACTGACCAGCGATCCCCGCTCACACTAGGAACAATTTCACACATACACCAAGCCAATTAACCTACAAACCTGTACGTCTTTGGAGTGTGGAAGGAAACCGAAGATCTCGTAGAAAGCTCACGCGGTCACGCGGAGAACGTACATACTCCATACAGACAGAACCCGCGCTTGGGATGGAACCCGAGTCTCCGGTGCTGGTAGTGCTGTAAGGCAGCAACTCTACAGCTGCACCACCGTGGGGAGAATGATTGAGGATTGCGAGAAGAGGGCCGGAAGAGTGGGAGCGCAGGGTCCCAGACAAGTAGAGACAGGGAGGGCCGGAGGAATGTGTGAAAGGTAGGGCCGGAGGAGTGAGCAGAGGCAGGACTGGAGGTAGAGGGGTGAGAGGGACGGAGTAGGGGTGGGGAGTGCTTGAGTAGTGGATGCTGCGAGGCATGCAAGGGGTGGGTAAAGGAGGTGGTAGAAGAGTGGAGGAGGAGACAGGACCCGGGAAGTGAGGAGAGAAGGCCGGGGGTTGGTGAGAAAGAGGGCCGGAGCTTTTGGGATGGGTGAGAGGGAGTCGCAGGATTTTGGGAGTATGGGCTAGAAGGAGAGAGAGAGAGAGAGAGAGAGAGAGAGAGAGAGAGAGAGACGTGCGGACAGGTAATGCCGAAAGTGTGAGGGGAAAGTCCCTATAGAAATGGAAAGAAAAGGCCGGGGGGGGGGGGGGGGGGTCACGGAGGGAATTGTGGGGGAAAGAGGTTCGGAGGAAACAGGGAGAGTGTAATGGAGATACGTAGAGTGGGGAGTGGAATGGAGAAGAGGAGGGAGAGTGGGACAGAAGACGGAATAAAGGGGGGATGTAGATTGGCGGAAGAGAGGACTGGAACAGTAGCTATTTGGAGGAACGAACGTCTGGGAGGCGAGAGGGAAGAGGATTGGGGAGAGAGACGCCCAGTGGAGTGGGGAGAAGGAGAGAGCCAGAGGAGTGGGGAGAGAGAGAAGGCCCTAGCAAGGAGAGGGAGGGTGGAGGGGTAGGGAAAGAGCAGGCGAGAGGTACGTGGAAGAGAGAACAGTGGAGGATTCAGGAGAGCAAATGCCAGGGGAGTGGGTTGAGAGCACGGGAGGAGTAGGGAGAAGGAGGGCCGGAGGAGTGGGAGAGTTCGGGGGGGGCGGGGCTGGAGAAAATGGGCTGGGGACTTTGAAAGCGCGGGGCCGTTTAAAGCGCGGGGCCCGTAGCAAATGTTAATCCGGCCCTGACCACGGGGAGAGGAGTATAACACATTTGCGTTCGTAAACATACTTTTAAACAACTGACATACACAAACATTAATAATAACATCAGTTCAGAACAGATGTGAGTTTGTGAACTATTTATTGATCGTAAATTTGAATCCTTCAGTGTAAAATATTCCAGTGCAAAAAATCACATCTCAATGAATATCTATAAATAACTATGTTACAAAAATAATTTATATCGTTGCATTTGTACAAAATATCAATTTCGTGGGCTGAATAATCAGCACATTTCAGATAAACCACAGAAATAAATGAATAAATAGATAAAAGTTAAATAAACCAAAATAAATACATCAATAGACCGATATAATCCACAGTTTTGAAACAGGAATATGCTTTTACAAATTACGGCCAGCCGCTGAATGTTTTTCATCAGTTTCCTGTCGTGTGGCGTCCACAGCTCGCCCCCAAACACGGCAACATTCATCACAACCGAGCCCTGAGCTCAGTTTGGACAGTTGGAGCTGCAACGCCAGTGGGTGGGATAATAGGCCCAACACGGTGACACGGAATGGAAATATGTTCCTCGTTGCTGCTCCGTCGCACAAACGCTGGGATGTTAACAATACTGTAAAACCAACACCGAGTGAAACATTTCATCGGAAACAAACAGAACGAAATCCCATCAGAATAAACAGTAAATAGGGAATAACATCCACACGTAATTCCCACTTTCTCAACTCCCGGTTGAAAACATTTACAAATAAAATATTGTTCATTTAATTCTTCTTTCCCCGTAGATAGATACAAAGTGCTGGAGTCTCTCAGCGGGTCAGGCAGCATGTCTGGAGAAAAGGAACAGGTGTGGTTTCAGGTCGAGATCCTTCTTGTGCTGCCGGCGCACGGGCAAATGTTCAGTTTCAGCTCCTCATGTTCGCCGTTACGAGAAGGATCTGCTGTAAATGGGCTCTTGTCTCGGCGCGGATAATTTCCCAGGCACAGTCGCCAAATTTCTAGAAAAAGGAAGGAATCAGGAAAATACATTGAGCAATGGACAGATTGAATTTGGGTGAAATGCAATATCTGCAAATAAACACGGATTATAAGCACATCCAACTCACATGATGTTTGCGAAAGCTTCGCAGTTTCCGAAAGTATTTGTGAACAGCAATGTTCCTCCTTTGCTGAGATTCCGGCGCTGGTTTCCTCGCGCATTCCTCCAGCTCTCTGATCTGCCGATACAGGAGAAGCCGGAACCTTTGCACCCCTTCTCGGGGCCACGGGACCGAGCCCGAATCCTCGCTGTAGATCTCGCTGGTTTGCCTCAGTGTTTGAAGGACAATCTGGAGCTTCTCCAGACCCTGCGGAGAGGAGAAAAGGATGTAATGTACACGAAATAAAGGAAGAAACACTGTCACATTACTGGAAAGTATTCGAGATGTTCACAACGATGAAAATGATGAATTTCTTTAAAAACACTATACAAAGCACACATTTATCGAGCTTCATTAGAATTCAATTAAGAAAACTAGTAAGGTAAAGAAAGGAAAAATATGGTTCTTAATGCACCCGCCTGCTTTGGATATTGGAAATTAATTCACTGGATGGAATGAGTGGAAATATAACTCCCAACTTCCATAAAGGTGGAAGGATGATCCAGAAAGGAACGTGCAACTTATCTGCTCTTCAATGTTAAGGATCCTGCTCTAACAATTCCAGGATTATATCACTTAACTGGCACTGTGTCATGTTCATGACATTGAATTGAGGAGGTGAGACCGCGCCAAACCGTTAACGGGAGAAAGATATGATATTCCCAGGCGATTGGAGAGCATTAAACGTTTGAAATGGACAGTAAGATTCAGTCCATCGGGTTAGAAAGACTAAATGTGTGAGATAATAGACAATAGACAATAAACAATAAGTGCAGGAGAAGGCCATTCGGCCTTTCGAGCCAACACCGACATTCACTGTGATCATGGCTGATCATCCACAATCAGTACCCCGTTCCAGCCTTCTCCCCATATTCCTTGACTCCGCTATCTTTAAGAGCTGTATTTAAGTCTCTCTTGAAAGCATCCAGAGAATTGGCCTCCACTGCCTTCTGAAGCAGAGAATTCCACAGGTTCACATCTCTCTGAGTGAAAAGTTTTTCCTCATAGAAACATAGAAAATAGGAGCAGGATTATGCCATTCGGCCCTTCGAGCCCGCACCGCCATTCAATATGATCATGGCTGATCATCCAGCTCAGTAGCCTGTACCTGCCTTCTCTCCATACCCCCTGATCCCTTTAGCAAAAAGGGCTACATCTAACTCCGTCTTAAATATCGCCAATGAACTGGCCTCAACTACCTTCTGTGGCAGAGAATTCCACAGGCTCACCACTCTCTGTGTGAAGAAATTTTTCTCACCTCGGTCCTAAAAGACTTCCCCCTTATCCTTAAGCTGTGACCCCTGGTTCTGGACTCCCCCAACATCGGGAACAATCTTCCCGCATCTAGCCTCTCCAACCCCTTAAGAATTTTATATGTTTCTATAAGATTCCCCCCCTCAGTCTTCTAAATTCCAGCGAGTACAAGCCCAGTCTATCCAGTCTTACCTAATATGAAAGTCCCGCCATCCCAGGGATCAATCTGGTGAACCTTCTCTGTACTCCCTCTAAGGCAAGAACGTCTTTCCTCAGGTTAGGAGACCAAAACTGCACACAATACACCAGGTGCGGTCTCACCAAGGCCCTGTACAACTGCAGCAGAACCTCCCTGCTCCTAAACTCAAATCATCTTGCCATGAATTCCAACATACCATTCGCTTTCTTCACTGCCTGCTGCACCTGCATGCTTGCTTTCAATGACTGGTGCACCATGACACCCAGGTCACGTTGCATCTCCCCTTCTCCCAATCGGTCACTATTCAGGTAATACTCTGCTTTCCTGTTCTTGCCGCCAAAGTGGATAACCTCACATTTATCTACATTATATTGCATCTGCCATGCATTTGCCCACACGCCTAATCTATCCAAGTCACTCTGCAGCCTCCTAGCATCCTCCTCGCAGCTAACACTGCCACCCAGCTTCGTGTCATCCGCAAACTTAGAGATGTTGCATTCAATTCCCTCGTCCAAATCATTAATATACACTGTAAATAACTGGGGTCCCAGCACTGAGCCTTGCGGTACCCCACTAGTCACTGCCTGCCATTCCGAAAAGGACCCGTTTATTCCTACTCTTTGCTTCCTGTCCGCCAACCAATTTTCTATCCACCTCAACACTGAACCCTCAATACCGTGTGCTTTAAGTTTGTACACCAATCTCCTATGTGGGACCTTGTCGAAGGCCTTCTGAAAGTCCAGATGTAACACATCGACTGGTTCTCCCTTATCCACTCTACTAGTTACATCCTCGAAAAATTCCATAAGATTCGTCAGACATGATTTGCCTTTGGTAAATCCATGCTGACTTTGTCCGATGATTTCACCACTTTCCAAATGTGATGTTATCACATCTTTAATAACTGACTCTAGCATTTTCCCCACTACCGATGTTAGGCTAACTGGTCTATAATTCCCCGTTTTCTCTCTCCCTCCCTTTTTAAAAAGTGGGGTTACATTAGCTACCCTCCAGTCCTCAGGAACTATTCCAGAATCTAAAGAGTTTTGAAAAATTATCACTAATGCATCCACTATTTCTGAGGCTACTTCCTTAAGCACTCTGGGATGCAGCCTATCTGGCCCTGGGGATTTATCTGCCTTTAATCCATTTAATTTACCTAACACCACTTCTGACTAACCTGGATTTCCCTCAGTTCCTCCATCTCATTTGACCCCCGGTCCCCCGCTATTTCCGGCAGACTGTTTATGTCTTCCTTAGTGAAGACAGAACCAAAGTATTTGTTCAATTGGCCTGCCATCTGCTTGTTCCCCATGATCAATTCACCTGTTTCTGACTGCAAGGGACCTACATTTGTCTTAACTAATCTTTTTGTCTTGACATATCTATAAAAGCTTTTGCAGTCAGTTTTTACGTTCCTTGCCAGTTTTCCCTCATAATCTATTTTCCCTTTCCCAATTAAGCCCTTTGTCCTCTTCTGCTGGACTCTGAATTTCTCCCAGTCCTCTGGTATGCTACTTTTTCTGGCTAATCTGTATGCTTCATCTTTTGTTTTAATACTATCCTTGATTTCCCTTGTTAGCCACGGATGCACTACCTTTCCTGGTTTGTTCTTTTGCCAAACTGGGATGAACACTTGTTGTAGTTCATCCATGCGACCTTTAAATGCCTTCCATTGCATGTCCACCGTCAACCCTTTCAGCATCAATCGCCAGTCTATCTTGGACAATTCACGCCTCATACCCTCAAAGTTACCTTTCTTAAGTTCAGAACACTTGTTTCTGTATTGACTTCGTCACTCTCCTTCCTAATGAAGAACTCTACCATATTATGATCACTCTTGCCCAAGGGGCCTCGCACAACAAGACTGCTAACTAACCCTTCCTCATTACTCAATACCCAGTCTAGAATGGCCTGTTCTCTCTTTGGTTCCTCGACATATTGGTTTAGAAAACCATCTCTCAAACATTCCAAGAAATCCTCTTCCTCAGCACCCCTGCCAGTTTGGTTCACCCAATCTATATGTAGATTGAAGTCACCCATTATAACTGCTGCACCTTTAGTGCACGCATTTCTAATTTCCTGCTTGATGGCATCCCCAACCTCACTATTGCTGTTAGGTGGCCTGTACACAACTCCCACTAGCGTTTTCAGCCCCTTAGTGTTTCATAGCTCTACCCATATCGATTCCACTTCCTCCAAGCTAATGTCCTTCCTTTCCACTGCTTTAATCTCCTCTCCAACCAGTAACGCTACCCCACCTCCTTTTCCTTTCTGTCTATCCCGCCTGAATATAGAATATCCCTGGATGTTGAGCTCCCAGCCTTGGTCACCCTGGAGCCATGTCTCCGTAATCCCAACTATATCATAATCATTAATAACTATCTCCACATTTAATTCATCCACCTTATTATGTATACTCCTTGCATTGAGACACAAAGCCTTCAGGCTTGTTTTTACAACTATCTTACCCCTTATAAAATTATGTTGAAAAGTGGCCCTTTTTGATTTTTGCCCTGGATTTGTCTGCCTGCCACTTTTACTTTTCACCTTGCTACCTGTTGCTTCTACCCTCATTTTACACCCCTCTGTCTCTCTGCTCCTGCTCCCATCCCCCTGACACACTAGTTTAAATCCTCCCCGACAGCACTAGCAAACACCCCCCCCCCCCCCCCCAGGACATTGGTTCCATTCCAGCTCCGTTCTAAATGGCCTACTCCTTATTATTAAACTGTGGCCCCTGGTTCTGAACTCCCCCAACACCGGGAACATGTTTCCTGCCTCTAGCGTGTCCAATACCTTAATAATTTTATATGTTTCAATAAGATCCCTTCTAAATTCCAGTGTATACATGCACAGTCGCTCCATTCTTTTAACGTACCACAGTCCCGCCATCACAGGGAATTAACCCCGTGAACCTACGCTGCACTCCCTCAATAGCAAGAATGTCCTTCCTCAAATTTGAAGACCAAAACTGCCCACGATACTCCAGATGTGGTCTCACTAGGGCCCTTTACAACTGCAGAAGGACCTCTTTGCTCCTAGAATCAAGTCCTCTTGGTATGAAGGCCAACATGCTTTCTTCACTGCCTTCCTGTTCTTGCCACCAACGTGGATAACCTTATATTTATCCACATTAAACTGCACCTGCCTTGCATCTGCCCACTCACACAACCTGTTCGAGTCATCCTGCATCCTCATAGCATCCTTCTCATAGTTCATAATGCCACCCAACTTTGTGTCATCTGCAAATTTGCTAATGTTACTTTTAATCCCTTTTATCTAAGTTATTAATGTATATTGTAAATCGCTGCGGTCCGAGCGCCGAGCCTTGCGGTACCCTTCCAGTCACTGCATGAATTCTGAAAGGGACCCGTTAATCCCAACTCTTTGTTTCCTGTCTGCCAACCAATATTCTATCGATGTCAGTACCCTACCCCCAATACCATGTACTCTAATTTTGCCCACTTATCTCCTATGTGGGACCTTATCAAAGGCTTTCTGAAAGTCCAGCTACACTATATCCACTGGCTCTCCCTTTTCCATTTTCCTAGTTACATCCTCAAAAAATTCCATAATATTATTCAAGCATGATTTCTCCTTCGTAAATCCATGCTGACTCGGACCGATCCTGTAACTGCTGTCCAAATGTTCCGCTACTTCATCTTTTATAATTGACTCCAGTTTCTTCCCCAACACCGATGTCAGGCTAACCTGTCTATAATTCCCTGTTTTCTCTCTCCCATCATGCTAGTGTGAGTAAGATAGAAAGGCGCAAAAGATATCGCAAGAAAAGTATATCCCAAAGCCCATTTACTCATCTTATGAGCTCAGAGTCATCCCCGCTCGCTATCCACAATAGAACTATTTCTCAGCATCTGCATCAGCCATGAGCATAGTCAGTGATTCAATAGACAATAGACAATAGGTGCAGGAGTAGGCCATTCGGCCCTTCGAGCCAGCACCACCATTCAATGTGATCATGGCTGAACATTCTCAATCAGTACCCCGTTCCTGCCTTCTCCCCATACCCCCTGACTCCGCTATCCTTAAGAGCTCTATCCAGCTCTCTCTTGAATGCATTCAGAGAATTGGCCTCCACTGCCTTCTGAGGCAGAGAATTCCACAGTATCACAACTCTCTGACTGAAAAGGTTTTTCCTCGTCTCAGTTCTAAGTTCTACCCCTTATTCTGAAACTGTGGCCGCTTGTTCTGGACTCCCTCAACATTGGGGACATGTTTCCTGCCTCTAACGTGTCCAACCCCTTAATAATCTTATACGTTTCGATAAGATCTCCTCTCATCCTTCTAAATTCCAGTGTATACAAGCTTAGCCGCTCCAGTCTTTCAACATATGGCAGTCCCGCCATTCCGGGAATGAACCTAATAAACCTACGCTGCACGCCCTCAATAGCAAGAATACCCTTCCTCAAATTTGGAGACCGAAACTGCACACAGTACTCCAGGTGCGGTCTCACTAGGGCCCTGTACAACTGCAGAAGGACCTCTTTGCTCCTCTACTCAACTCCTCTTGTTATGAAGGCCAACATTCCATTGGCTTTCTTCACTGCCTGCTGTACCTGCATGCTTCCTTTCAGTGACTGGTGCACTAGGACACCCAGATCTCGTTGTACGTCCCCTTTTCCTAACTCGACACCATTCAGATAATACTTTGCCTTCCTGTTCTTACCACCAAAGTCGATAACCTCACACTTATCCGCATTAAACTGCATCTGCCATGCATCCGCCCACTCACACAACCTGTCCAAGTCACCCAGCAACCTCATAGCATCCTTCTCATAGTTCACACTACCACCCAGCTTTGTATCATCTGCAAATTTGCTAATGGTACTTTTATGAGTCGATAAATGTTCTAGATAAGGCGAATGGTGGACTAGAATGAAGTAAAAATCCAATCACTCACCGTCAACCCATTTGCAAGGTTCACCAGTTTCAAGGGCTGTGTTTTCAAAGTGACCTTCTCTCTGACACAATGCCATGGAAAGGGGCCGCCCTGGAGGAAGAGGGTAAATTATGTTCTAGAGAATCCAGTAAATGACAGATAAGCGACGCGCGGATATCAGACAAGGAACCCGTCAAAGCTTCAAACTATTGCACCGCTTCTATCAGGGAAATAAATAATCAAAGCTCGCCGAGAGTGTCGAATCGGTCTCAAGCAGCGGGTACTACTCACCATTTCATTCAGTTTGCCCAAAGTGTCCGTGTTGAGATCCTGTAGTAACTGCAGCCTCTCACAGCCCAGGCTCAGGGTCCCGGACAACAACACCCACACAATCCAAACTCTCCAAACACTGCCCAAAGCCATCTTCCAATGCAGCGTGTAAAGAAATGCAGCGGCTTGTGATCCGGGAGCGGCCGCCTGTGCTGCCGAGACCGGTGCCTGTGGATTCTGTCAGCAGTACCTGCCATGCTGCCCGATTTAAAGCGCGGCATTACATTCGGAAACTGAAAATGGGCGGGAGGTGTTTTGTAAATAATGTGGCAATGTGATTGTTTCCGCTCTGAGGCGGTGAATCCAAAAGCGGGATGTTCCCGACCAGCGAAAGTGAAAATTACCGATCAGAGTTCAATGCCACGCTCGCTCCGGCTCAGGACTGTGTGGGTCAGTCCACCTGGGACAAAGGCGGATCAGAGCGAGGGGCTGCTCTGTGTCCACGGATTGTGGCCCACGTTTATAATCAGGGTTCTGGTGACAGCGACTGAAACTGTGCTGCCGCCATTTGTACGGACGTGCGGCTCCATGCAGAGAAACACTTTGAATTCTACTCCATCAGTGAATTATATAACTGCAGCATGACCTCCCAAATAAATCCTAAATTCTCTGACGTTTGGCTAATGTGCCACATGCCTTGTTAATCACCCTGTCTACCGGTAACGCCACATTCAAGGAACTATGTCGCTGCATTCTTGGATCCCTCTGCTCGACAACAGTCCACAGAGCGCTCTTTTCACTGTGTAGGTCATGCCCATGTTAGAATTCACGAAAGGCAACACCTCACATTTCTCTGTATTAAATCCCATCAATTATTCCTCGGCCCACATGCCCAACCGATCAAGATCCTGCTGCAATTTTTCACAACCACCTTCACTATCTACAATACCATCTACTTTTGTATCATCTGCAGACTTGACAACCACGCCATGTATGTTCTCGTCCAAATCATAGATACAGATGCCAAAATGTTATGGGCCCAGCACTGAGCTCTGAGGCACACCACTAGTCATGGGCCTCCAGTCTGAGAAGCAACTTTTCACCATTAGCCCCTGCTTCCTTCCATGAAGCCAATTTTCCATCCATTCAGCTATCTCTCTTTGGTTCCCATGCAATCTAACCTTCCAGAGGAACTTACCACATGGAACCTTGTTGAATTATTTACTGGAATCCATAAATCCGTCTACAGCTCTGCCCTCATGAACATTTTTGGTCACATCTTCAAAAAAACTCAATCAGATTCGTGAGACATGAGCTCCCTCGTACAGATCCATGCTCTATATCCCTAATCAGCACGTGCGTCAAAAATGCATGCTTTTCTTATCCCTTACAATACTCTCCAGTAACTTTCCGACCACAGATGTCAGGCCTGTAGTTGCCAGGCTTTTCTCTGCAGCCCTGCTTGAATAGAGGCATGCCATTTGCGCCCTCATGTCTTCAGGCACCTCATCTGTATTTAATGTAGACGTAAAGCTCAGCAAGGGCACCTGCAATTTCCTATCTACTTTCTCACAGTTTTCTCGGATATATCTGATCAGGCTCGGATTTGTCTACCTTCAGACACATCAGATCCTTCAGCACCACCACAACCATAATACTGACTGCTCTCAAGCCACTTCCATTGATTGCCCCAAGTTCCCCTGTCCTCCTCATGTCTTTCTTCATGGTAAAAACAGAGGAGCAATATTAATTGAAGACCCTGCCCATCTCATGTGGCTCCCCAAAGAGTTGACTGCTTTGATTCCTGAGGGGTTCCATTCTCCCCCTGGTTAGTCTTTTTCTCTTTGTGTACTTATAAAATCTCTTGGGATTAATCTTAATTCCCTGATTTCCTTATTTTTTCTTATTCCTGAAACTTCTCCAAGGATACACTCGATCCCAGCTGCTTATACCTGCCCCATTCCTCCTTACTCTTGACCAGTGCCTCAATTTTCCGCATTATCCAAGCTTCCTTACACTCACCTGTCTTCCCCTTCACTAATGTGCATGTTTAGTTTAGTTTGGAGGTACAGCGCTGAAACATGCCTTTCTGTGCACCGAGTTCACACCAACCAACAATCCTCCTACACACCAGTGATGAATTACAATTTTTATCAAAGCCAAATTAACCTGTAAACCTGCACATCTTTGGAGTGTGGGAGGAAACCGGAGCACCCAAAGAAAACCCATGCAGATCATGGGGAGAACAAGCCAACTCTTTGTAGACATTACCCATAGTTAGGATCAAATCCGGAGGAAATTTATTAAACATATTGCTGCAGGAAATGTTCCTGAAGACATTTGACAAATTTTGCCCCATTCAAACCTGTTACACTATGACATTCCCAGTCAATATTGGGAAAGTTAAAATCCCTTACTACAACAACCTTATTAGACCTGCAGCTGCCTGCCACCTCCTGACATATTTGATCGTCTAATTCCCATTAACTATGTGTGAGCCTACAGTACACTCCGACCAAGGGGATCATCCCTTTCTTCTTCCTCTGCTTCACCCACATCGCCTCACTGACAAACTGCCTATAATGCCACCTCTGATCACTGCCGTGACATCCTCTTCACCAATAATGCAACACCCCCTCCACTTTTAACCTCATCTGTAGCATGGAAAATTGAGTAGACAGTCCTGCCCCACTCTTAACCAGGTTTCCATAATAGCTACAATGTCCCAGTTGTATGTACCTATCCATGCCCAAAGCTCATCTACCTTACCTGTCAGGCCTCTTGCATGAGAAATAAGTCAAATTTTAACCTCAAATCCTTCCTCACTCCCTGCCTTTCTCCTGCCTAATCTGTCCACTAAACTTTCTCTCATCACCCTCCATACCAACTTGTAACCACGCATCTTCCTCTGTCCTGTAGGAGATCCCACCCTCCTGCCAATCTGGTTTACACCCAGCCGTGTAGCACTAGCAAATCTGCCTGCCAGGATATTGGTACCTCTGCAGTAAAGGTCACTAGTGCAGATCACCGCTGCCCTAGAAGAGATCACAATGGTGTAGAAATCTGAATTCCTGCCTCTAGCACCAACTCCTCAGCCATACATTTACCTCCCCTATCTTTCTGTTCCTATGCTCACGAGGTACTGGAAGCAATCTATAGATCACAACCCCGGAACTCCTGCCTTTTAGCCTTTTACCCAACTCCCCGTACTCCCAATGCTGAACCCCTTTCCTTTTCCTACCTCTATCATTTGTGCCAACATGCACAATGACTTCCGGTTGCTCCCAGCTCCAAAAACCCCCTTGAGGATGCCATGCAGTTACTACAAAATGCACTTGACCCTGGCACCAGGAAGGGAGCACACCTTCATGGTGTCTCAACTGCTGCTGCAGAACCCACCACTAACTATAGAGTCGACTACCCTGTCTGAAGTCGCCCTTCTCTGCTGTCACTCGATGCAGGGCTGATTTCACAGTCTTGACTGATACTGCCTCTGATGTACACTCCACAGCACCCCCCCCACCACCACCCCCAACTACTCCAAAGAGGGTGTGCCTGTTAAGAAGTGGGATGGCCACTGGGGTCACATGCACTCAAGGTCTAATTCCCTTCTTTGTAGTCACCCACATTCTCTCTTCCTGGACCGTCGATGTGACAATCTTGCTGAGATGCCCCAATCACCAGGTGCAGTAACCGAAAGCTGATCCATTTTCTCATCTAACGGAGACAAATCAGGAGTCTTTGACCAGTCCCTAGGACAACATGGGATGTAGAACAGTAAAACAGAGAACAGATTATTTGACCCACAATTTCCATGCCGTTAAATTAAATACCTCTGCCCATCGCTCCATTCCCTGAATATCCATGTCCCTATTTAAAGGCCACCTTTAAATGCCACCGCCTTACCTACCGCCACCAGCACCCCATTCCAGGCACCCATCTTGCCCCAAGAAGTAAAAAACTTGCCCCACACATCTCCATTCCATTTTGCCCCATTCTCCTTAAAGCTATGTCTTTCAGTCTTTGACATTTCTTTCCTGGGAAAAAGGTTCTGTCTATCCTTTCCAAACAAAGATTGTCCAACCTTTCCTGATAACTGCTAAACTTTAGTCCATGCAGCAGTCTGATAACCCCATTCCGCAGACTCTCCAAAGCTTCCCCATTGTAACGTGGTGATCAGAACTGTATGCAATACTCCAAATGTGGTATCACATAAGTCCTAAAAAAATGGCATCATGACCCCCGGGGAGTCCTAAAAAAATGGCATCATATCCAACGAGAGCAAAGAGACTAAACCTCTTCTTTACCACTTTGTCGGCATCCTTTATGCAAATTTGCCCCTTATGTGAAGACCCTTTGCATACCTTGGGTATGTAAACAAAGAATATTACTGTGACTTGTCACATGTGAGAATAAAGTATCATTCATTCATTCATTCATTCATTCACTCACTTCAAAATATATTGACATACTTTGTCTATGCTTTGTGAAATTACAGAGGGAAAAATATATTTGAGGATCTTGTCTGGAAATGCGCAAATTCCCATTCATAAGCTAGATTGGCAAAAATAAATACAATGCTAAAAATATGCAATAATGGAAACACAAAACACATTCACTTTAATAAAAAAATATTTTATTTTTGAAAAAATATTCACTGCTTATCTCTAAAATACAATAAATTAACAGATTTTCACCTACATATATATATGCTTAAAAATATCAGTGCAGATATAAATAAACTGAAATTAATTTATTCACTAAATGAATGGAATGAATTCACTGAATTTGTCAGTCTTTGAAAGAGGGGATCATTCACCAGATTCACAGTTCACCACAGGATAATGGCACAAAAATAAATATCAATAAATTAAATCAACACTTAAACACACAGAAATATCCAAATGTTCTTTGTTCTCCATGACTCTCAATCAAGTCAAAATAACAGAATAATACATTGAAAAATGCTGGACATGCACCACAGTTCAGACAAAAGCCGAGGGGAGAGAATGTAGCTAATGTTTGTGAAGGAATACTAACAATTAATTCGTTTTTTTAAATGTTAACATTTCTGGTTCTTGAGCATTCATGATGCTAGTTTATCTGATTTGGGATAACTCCGTTTTCCACTCCACACATACTGAATTGTTTGAACGTTTTCCATTTCATTTATCACGTTTCCAGCACAAGAAGTCTAAAGGGAGACAATTCGAAACATCACCTAACCATATTCTACAGATCTGCTGAGTTACTCCAGCACATTTGTCCTTCCAGCAATTAATAATAATAATAATAATAATGCATTACGTTTATATAGCGCTTTTCAAACACTCAAAGACGCTTTACAGGGATTTCTAGAACATAGAGAATTGAATAAATAGATAAATAAGTAAACGAATTGATAGATTTTGCTTCTGGAATGTAATATTATTATGATAAGACATTTTTTTTCTGTAACAAAAAGGTATATTAAAGTCATCAATTTTAGTCTCTTTTGATTCAGTCTCTGAAATATTCTCAGTTATCCCTGCTGATTGTTGCCATGATGAGAAGGAGCTGTTGTAAATGTGCCCTGGTCTCAGCGCGGGTTATTTCCCAGGCACAGTCACTGAATCCCTGAAAAAGGGAAAATATCAACAAAATTTATTAGATAATGAACAGAAATAATATGTCTGCAAAATCAGTTAGTATTCACATCGCTTCATGTCAATTAGCTCACCTTCTGTTTCAGAAACTTTCTCAGTTTCCTGAAGTATTTAAGAACTGTGGCATTCTTCCTTGCCCTGGAGCGTGTCCTTGGTTTCCTGATACAGACTTCCAGCTCTCTCAGCTGCCGATCCAAAAGAAGCCTGAAGTGTTCCACTGTGGCCTGGACCCACGTTACTGAGCTCAGGTTCATGCTGTAGATCCTGCGGAGGTGATGCAGTGTTTGATGGACAATCTGGATCCTGTCCTGGGCCTGTGCAAAACATAAATGGTTACATTAGACAGATCCTGGAGCAAATCAGGTTAGAATAGGATGTCACAATCAGGCATAATTTTCAAACAATTAATTCTCAACTGAAGATTTGCTAACCACACAGAACTGAGAGAAGGTCAGATCCAGTTGAATTGTAATCTGCAGTTAGAAGTTTAAAAAGTGTATGATCAATTAACAAGCAGTATGGCCTCAGGTGCAGGACACAGTGTCACCGTCTTTGCTGGAATCCGAACAGTTTGCAAGAATACAATCTATGCTGTAGGTCCTCAGTTAAAGTGAGAAATAGGAGAAGATCCGACTAATCTCATCAAACCTGTAAATGTCGCGTGGAGATTTTATAAAGTTGTGCAATGTCTATAAAGATGTGTATGAGGAAACTGTTGCCTGAATTGATTGTGTGAAACAATTGAACGGTAACTTCTAATGGCAAGAGCAAATGCAATTGCAAACGATTTGGGAGTGTTGCTACAGGATTCCCAAAAAGTTAATTTGCAAGATGAATCAGTAGTAAATAAGGCAAATACATGCAAGCCTTTATTTTGAGAGGACTAGAATGTAAATGAAGGGATGCAATGCTGAGGATTTATAAGGCACGTATCAGACAGCATTTGGAGTAATGTGAGCAGTTTTGGGCCCCATGTCTGCAGAAGGATGTACTGGCATTTGGAGAGGGTCCAGAGGAGGTCTACAAGAATGATTCCAGGTATGATTGGGTTAACATGTGATGGGTGTTTGACAGCACTGGGCCTGTACTCGCTGTAGTTTAGAAAGATGAGGGGGGACCTCATTGTAATTTACTAAATAGTGAAAGGCCTGGATAGAGTGGATATGGAGAGGATGTTTCCACTAGTGGAAGAGTCACCAGAGGCACCTGCCTAAGAATTAAGGAGTGTACAATTAGAAATGAGATGAGGAGGATTTTCTGAAGACAGGTGGTGAATCTGTAGAATTAATTGCCACAGGAGACTGTGGAGGCCAAGACAATGCACAACTTTAACGCATTGTTTAACAGAATCTAAATTTGTTCAGAAGCCAGGGGTTATGGGGAGAATTCAAGAGAATGAGGGTGAGTGGTATAGATAGATAAGCCATGACTGAATGGCAGACTAGATATGATGGGCCGAATGGCCTAACTCTGGTCCTATAACAAATGAACATGTAAAATTGTATGGTATATCTGCAGGTCCAGGAATGCACACTAAGGTGTATAGGTTTGGTGATGGGGGACTTAGAATGATTAAAGGAGGGGGCAAGAGTCTTGTAATTTGACAAAAGTTTCATCATATCAGGACCTTCAGCTAGCAGATGTGTAACAAACACCCCATAATAATAAAAGCAAGAATTCAACACATTCCACACTTCAAAACTTGAGCCAAAACTTGGCAAGTAAAAAAACCCCAGAGGATGTTGGAGTTACAAATAAAGGTCTTTGAGCCCTCTCGGTCTCTATGTCACATTGTATAAAGCAAAAGACACAAAGTTCTGAGGTAAGTCAGCCTGATCTGCTTAATTACTCCAGCACTTTTTTGTCTTTTTTTAAACCAGAATCTGCAGTCCCTGGGGTGTACTTTCACTCCTTACATTGTCTATCAAGGCAGACCAACATCATAGCCTTCAATGTGCAGGCAATCCAAGTACTGCACACGGCAGTGCACTCCAGCTTTAGACTGGACAATTGTTTCCTTTCCAAGCAATCTAAACTCTGACATTTTTCTTCAAACTCATGGCCTCGTGTTACAGATATCTCTGCTATAGGGGAAATGTAAAATGCTGTCTACCCTATCCAAGACACATAATGTTGTACACCTCTCCTCGGTCAACCTGTGCTTTCTCCTCCTTGAACCCAGTGGACATGCTGAGATGTGGAAGTATTTAACCAGACCAGTGGTGAACCTCAGCATCCCTCACTGCTCTCTGTCATCAGCATGTTAGAGAGGTGTCAATGGTGATATCGCCTATGGTGGACACAGGTTGAGAGATGGTTTGAGAGGAGGAGAGTATTCCCAGGAGATCAAATCAAGTGGTAAACTAAATTGGTGTGTGAGATAACTGGAAAAGGTAAACCAGGAAGAGAGGGATTATGAGTGCACAGCAGAAATTTAAGATCTTGTGTGAACACTGGAATTTAGAAGGATGAGGGGGGATCTTATTGAAACATATAAGATAATTAGGGGATTGGACACATTAGAGGCAGATAACATGTTCCCAATGTTGGGGGAGTCCAGAACAAGGGGCCACAGTTTGAGAATAAGGGGTAGGCCATTTAGAACGGAGATGAGGAAGAACTTTTTCAGTCAGAGGGTGGTGAAGGTGTGGAATTCTCTGCCTCAGAAGGCAGTGGAGGCCAGTTCGTTGGATGCTTTCAAGAGAGAGCTGGATAGAGCTCTTAAGGATAGCGGAGTGAGGGGGTATGGGGAGAAGGCAGGAACGGGGTACTGATTGATAGTGATCAGCCATGATCGCATTGAATGGCGGTGCTGGCTCGAAGGGCTGAATGGCCTACTCCTGCACCTATTGTCTATTGTCTATTGTCTATTAAAATGCCGAGTTTACTCACCTCAGCCGCCATGGACAGTTTCACCAGGTCCAAGGGCTTGGTTTTCAGCGACCGCCGCTCAGTCCAACACTGTCGGGGTAGGTGGCCACCCTGAAACACAAGATGTCAACGTTACTCACAGCCCCAAATCTTCCCTTGCTATCCATTCGAATCGGATAATTCTGTTGCAAAGGCAATCAAGCCAAACTCAAGTACAACGGGGAGAGCGAAGGGGGAGATACCGAGAGCAGGATATAAACAACCTCAAGCAGAGAAATACGGGAGAACAGGCTCCAGGTAAACACTAACTATATAACAACAAATCTCAGTCTCTGGAAGCCGGTACAACTCACCATTTCATTCAGTTTGCCCAGAGTATCCGTGTTGAGAACTTGCAGTAACTGCAGCCTCTCACAGCCCAGGCTCAGGGTCCCGGACAACAACACCCACACAATGCAAACTCTGCAGACACTGCCCAAAGCCATCTTCAACCCACACTGAGTAAAGCACCGATCTGAGACCAGAATCAGCTGCGATAACGGTCCCTGATCGATGACGGTGGATTCTGTGAGCTGTATCTGCCATGCTGCCCGCTTTAATATGATACAATCCGAAAATAGGTGATGTTTGAAAAGTGAAATGATTCCACTGGAAATTTGGATGGTGTCGGGAGAGAGCGGTCTCCGTTCTGAAGTAAGGAATGTGAAAGTGGGAGAGTCCCGCAGCAGCGACGGGGAAATCCGCGATGGGAGAGAACAAGCGGCGCTGCGGCTCAGAGCTTCGCAGGTTCACATCAGGGGGTCGCAGGTGTTGTGGGGGAGGCTCAGTCTGGGCAGGGGACGGGGTGGGGAGGGGGACGTGACTGTGTCTGTGCATTGCTGGGCGCTGCATTTTATCCGGGTTATAGTAACACTGCGCCTTTCAGCGCTCACCCTCGGAGCCACGGACAGAGATTGTGTTAAAGCCGCCCCTCCACTCACCCAACTGCGGTGAAGCCACATCTCACGGGGACAGTGCGGAGAGCCGGCTCACGGCCGCTTGGTTGGTGGCGACTAGCCCACACTCTGCTCTCCGAGGGAAAGTGCTTCTGGCCTCTCTGTTCTTTACACCAGACATTTCTGCTTTTCTCCGAAATTAAACGGCTTCCAGCCGAGTGTGAAGTCGGTCCTGATCCCTTTCCTCTCTTCTCGCCGCCGCGGGAAGTCTCCGGATCGTGCTGCCGGGGAGAAGCGGCCGCGCTGCGACTTCAGCCAAAGCGAAAGTGTCGCGGGGAAGAGACGGCCTCGTCACTTCCGAGTGTGGGCGTGTGTGTGAACCGCTCGGGTCCCGCTGAGAGGCTGAAGGGAAACGGGATCAACTGGTATTGGGTTATTGTTGCCACGTGCACTAAAATATTGTGAAAACATTTGTTTTACCGTCACTCAGTCAAATCTAACTTTGCAGGATAACAACACGTTTAGTGTAGTTCAGAGATACAGCTTGGAAACATGCCGGTCGGCCACCGAATCCACACTGACCATGCATCACTCGTTCACGGTAGTTCTTTGTTATCGTGCTTTCTCATCCATTCCC
This sequence comes from Rhinoraja longicauda, assembly GCF_053455715.1. Classification (NCBI taxonomy): domain Eukaryota; kingdom Metazoa; phylum Chordata; class Chondrichthyes; order Rajiformes; family Arhynchobatidae; genus Rhinoraja; species Rhinoraja longicauda. The sequence goes on along the minus strand of NC_135981.1, from coordinate 29,416,397 downwards.
TGCACACCAGGGAATTTTGAAATTCAAAATGATACCTGCAGCTTGTGATTTAGGTCGATAGTTGTAAGCTGTCTCCGTGTTCTGTTGCGTTTGTCTGTGTTCGCCAGGCGCAGTTTGCTCCGTATTAGAGATTTGAACAAGTTCCACAATTATTACCACATCCACACTGGGCCAAAAAGAATTCACATTAATAGACTTTGAATATTATGAATGTGCCTTTGACAAGACGACGTCTAGAAAACAATGAAGTAGAAATCCAATTATTTAGAAGCTGTGAGAATGAACCTCTTTCTCACCTGGTAGGACAGTGGACGTCTCTGGTAAAAGTGAGAGAGGAAGTGGAGAGTCAGGTGTTGCATCGCCTGCTGTTGCAGGGGGAAGTACGTGGGGAGAAGGCGGTTTGGGAGGGGAGTGGTGAAACAAGGGGGTGCGGAGATGGGGGTCTCTGTGTAAAGAGGAAAAGGGCGGGGACGGGAGGTGCGATTGGTGGTGGGATCACGTTGAATGTGGCGGAATTGTAGGAAAATGATGTGTTGGATGCAGAGGCTGGTGGGGTGAACGCCAAGGACCAGGGGAAGTCTATTCTTGTTCCGTCTGGGAGATGGAAGTGAGATCCAGCCATGGACTGCAGGCAGGGCCGGATTAAGCGAGTAGCACATGTCATAAAGGGGCCTTAAATGCGGAACAAGGTGACGTCGCCGTCCGCGCCCCACGGGACCTCACCCAGCCAGCGGCCACGTGCTCCCGCTCCACCAATGACGGCAGCCCAGGCCAGGAATTCAATCTTCCACAAGGTACTAACTAACCAGCAACATGGCTTCAGACAGGGTCGATCATGTGCAACCCAACTGGCGGGAATCATCGATGATCTAGCCAGGTCACTCAATAACAAGGGTCAGACTGACCAGATTATATTCGACTTCAGTAAAGCTTTTGATGAGGTTCCCCACAAGCGGATCCTGTACAAGATCAACCATGTAGAAATGGACGGTAACCTCTTAAAATGGATTGAGATCTTTTGACACGGAGACACCAGCGAGTTCTCTTGGAGGAGAGACGTCTATTGAAACTCTTGTGACATCAGGTGTGCCACAGGGGACTGTCATGGGTCCATTGCTCTTCCTACTGTATATCAATGACATTCCAAATGCATTTTCGTCCAGAGTTCGACTCTTTGCAGATGTTGCCATAATTTATAGGGAGATTAAAACACAAAAAGACAGGTTGGCCTTACAGAAGGATCTGGATGCTCTCCATGAGTGGGGGAAAGCCAGGCAGATGTCATTTAATACAACCAAATGTCATACCATGCATGTCTCACACAAGACGTTTATTGGAATACACCATGGGTAGCCATTCATTGCTTGCTGTCGACCATCACCCATATCTAGGAGTCAAATTAAGCAAAGATTTAGAACTGAGTTGAGGAAAAACTTTTTCAGTCAGAGTTGTGAATCTGTGGAATTCTCTGCTTCAGAAGGCAGTGGAGGTCAATTCTCTGAAAGCATTCAAGAGAGAGCTAGATAGAGCTCTTCAGGATAGCGGAGTCAGGGGGTATGGGGAGAAGGCAGGCATGGGGTACTGACATAATGATCAGCCATGATCACATTGAATGGAGAGAATGGCTGGCTTGAAGGGCCGAATGGCCTCCAACTGCACCTATGTCTATTGTCTATTGATTTAAGTTGGGCAACACATATTAGTCAAGTGTCTTTAAAAGGGGGATTGCGCAACCAGATCTCCTCAACTTGGTCAGAAAGGCCCACTTCAAAATTTAATCGCTACTCTACTCACTCCGACCTGCCCCAGATAACCGCTTATGATGTGTTTGCGCAGTAATAAACCAGAACCAGGAGGCGGGTTGCAACCTTTGTTCAGCGAACATACACGGCTCCGCTCCCCGCACACAATCGGCCCTGTTGTAACGTGGTGATCAGAACTGTATGCAATACTCCAAATGTGGTATCACATAAGTCCTAAAAAAATGGCATCATGACCCCCGGAGTGTCCTAAAAAAATGAATCATATCCAACGAGAGCAAAGAGACTAAACCTCTTCTTTACCACTTTGTCGGCACCCTTTATGCAAATTTGCCCCTTATGTGGAGACCCTTTGCATACCGTGGGCATGCAAACAAAGAATATTACTGTGACTTGTCACATGTGAGAATAAAGTATCATTCATTCATTCATTCATTCATTAGCTAGATTGGCAAAAATAAACACAAAGCTAAAAATATGCAATAATGAAAACACAAAACACATCCACTTTAATGGAAAAATATTTTATTTTTGAAAAAATATTCACTGCTTATCTCTAAAATACAATAAATTAACAAATATTTTGACCTCCATATATATATGCTTAAAAATATCAGTGCAAATATAAATAAACTGAAATTAATTTATTCACTAAATGAATTGAATGAATTCACTGAATTTGTCAGTCTTTGAAAGAGGGGATCATTCACCTGATTCACAGTTCACCACAGGATAATGGCACAAAAATAAATATCAATAAATTAAATCAACACTTAAACACACAGAAATATCCAAATGTTCTTTGTTCTCCATGACTCTCAATCAAGTCAAAATAACAGAATAATACATTGTAAAATGCTGGACATGCACCACAGTTCAGACAAAAGCTGAGGGGCGAGAATGTAGCTAATGTTTGTGAAGGAATACTAACAATTAATTCGTTTTTTTAAATGTTAACATTTCTGGTTCTTGAGCATTCATGATGGTAGTTTATCTGATTTGGGATAACTCAGTTTTCCACTCCACACGTACTGAATTGTTTGAACGTTTTCTATTTCATTTATCATGTTTCCAGCACAAGAAGTCTAAAGAAGGGAGACAATTCGAAACATCACCTAACCATATTCTACAGATCTGCTGAGTTACTCCAGCACTTTTTGTCCTTCCAACAATTGATAGATTTTGCTTCGAATGTAATATTAATATGGTAAGACATTTTTTCTCTGTAACAAAAAGGTATATTAAAGTCATCAATTTTAGTCTCTTTTGATTCAGTCTCTGAAATATTCTCAGTTATCCCTGCTGATTGTTGCCTTGATGAGGAGGAGCTGTTGTAAATGTGCCCTGGTCTCAGCGCGGGTTATTTCCCAGGCACAGTCACTGAATCCCTGAAAAAGGGAAAATATCAACAAAATTTATTAGATAATGAACAGAAATAATATGTCTGCAAAATCTGTTAGTATTCACATCGCTTCATGTCAATTAGCTCACCTTCTGTTTCAGAAACTTTCTCAGTTTCCTGAAGTATTTAAGAACTGTGGCATTCTTCCTTGCCCTGGACCATGTCCTTGGTTTCCTGACACAGACTTCCAGCTCTCTCAGCTGCCGATCCAAGAGAAGCCTGAAGTGTTCCACTGTGGCCTGGACCCACGTTACTGAGCTCAGGTTCATGCTGTAGATCCTGCGGAGGTGATGCAGTGTTTGATGGACAATCTGGATCCTGTCCTGGGCCTGTGCAAAACATAAATGGTGACATTAGACAGATCCTGGAGCAAATCAGGTTAGAATAGGATGTCACAATCAGGCATAATTTTCAAACAATTAATTCTCAACTGAAGATTTGCTAACCACACAGAACTGAGAGAAAGTCAGATCCAGTTGAATTGTAATCTGCAGTTAGAAGTTTAAAAAATGTATGATCAATTAACAAGCAGTAAGGCCTCAGGTGCAGGACACAGTGTCACCGTCTTTGCTGGAATTCGAACAGTTTGCACGAATACAATCTATGCTGTAGGTCCTCAGTTACAGTGAGAAATAGAAGATCCGACTAATCTCATCAAACCAGTAAATGTGACGTGGAGATTTTATAAAGTTGTGCAATGTCTGTAAAGATGTGTATGAGGAAACTGTTGCCTGAATTGATTGTGTGAAACAATTGAACGGAAACTTCTAATGGCAAGAGCAAATGAAATTGCAAACGATTTGGGAATGTTGCTACAGGATTCACAAAATGTTAATTTGCAAGATGAATCAGTAGTAAATAAGGCAATACATGCAAGCCTTTATTTTGAGAGGACTAGAATGTAAATGAAGGGATGCAATGCTGAGGATTTATAAGGCACTGGTCAGACCGCATTTGGAGTGATGTGAGCAGTTTTGGGCCCCATGTCTGCGGAAGGATGTACTGGCATTGGAGAGGGTCCAGAGGAGGTCTACAAGAATGATCCCAGGTATGATAGGGTTAACATGTGATGGGTGTTTGACAGCACTGGGCCTGTACTCGCTGTACTTTAGAATGATGAGGGGGGACCTCATTGTAATTTACTAAATAGTGAAAGGCTGGATAGAGTGGATGTGGAGAGGATGTTTCCACTAGTGGAAGAGTCTAGGACCAGAGGCACCAGCCTAAGAATTAAGAAGTGTACAATTAGAAAGGAGATGAGGAGGAATTTCTGAAGACAGGTGGTGAATCTGTGGAATTAATTGCCACAGGAGACTGTGGAGGCCAAGACAATGCACAACTTTAACGCATTGTTTAACAGAATCTAAATTTGTTCAGATGCCAGGGTTTATGGGGAGAGGCCAAGAGAATGAGGGTGAATGGTATAGATAGATAAGCCATGACTGAATGGCAGAGTAGATATGATGGGCCGAATGGCCTAACTCTGGTCCTATAACAAATGAACATGTAAAATTGTATGGTATATCTGCAGGCCCAGGAATGCACACTAAGGTGTATAGGTTTGGCGATGGGGGACTTAGAATGATTAAAGGAGGGGGCAAGAGTCTTGTAATTTGACAAAAGTTTCATCATATCAGGACCTTCAGCTAGCAGATGTGTAACAAACACCCCATAATAATAAAAGCAAGAATTCAACACATTCCACACTTCAAAACTTGAGCCAAAACTTGGCAAGTAAAAAAAAACCATAGGATGTTGGAGTTACAAATATAGGTCTTTCATCCCTCTCGGTCTCTATGTCACGTTGTATAAAGCAAAAGACACAAAGTTCTGAGGTAAGTCAGCCTGATCTGCTTAATTACTCCAGCACTTTTTTGTCTTCTTTTAAACCAGAATCTGCAGTCCCTGGGGTGTACTTTCATTCCTTCCATTGTCTATCAAGGCAGACCAACATCATAGCCCTCAATGTGCAGGCAATCCAAGTACTGCACAAGGCAGTGCACTCCAGCTATAGACTGGACAATTGTTTCCTTTCCAAGCAATCGAAACTCTGACATTTTTCTTCAAACTCATGGCCTCGTGTTACAGATATCTCTGCTATAGGGGAAATGTAAAATGCTGTCTACCCTATCCAAGACACATAATGTTGTACACCTCTCCTCGGTCCACCTGTGCTTTCTCCTCCTTGAACCCAGTGGACATGCTGAGATGTGGAAGTATTTAACCAGACCAGTGGTGAACCTCAGAATCCCTCACTACTCTCTGTCATCAGCATGTTAGAGAGGTGTCAATGGTGATATCGCCTATGGTGGACACAGGTTGAGAGATGGTTTGAGAGGCGGAGAGTATTTCCAGGAGATCAAATCAAGTGGTAAACTAAATTGGTGTGTGAGATAACTGGAAAAGGTAAACCAGGAAGAGAGGGATTAAGAGTGCACAGCAGAAATTTAAGATCTTGTGTGAACTACGTTTAAGTAAAATGCCGAGTTTACTCACCTCAGCCCCCATGGACAGTTTCACCAGGTCCAAGGGCTTGGTTTTCAGCGACCGCCGCTCAGTCCAACACTGTCGGGGGAGGTGGCCACCCTGAAACACAAGATGTCAACGTTACTCACAGCCCCAAATCTTCCCTTGCTATCCATTCGAATCGGATAATCCTGTTGCAAAGGCAATCAAGCCAAACTCAAGTACAACGGGGAGAGCGAAGGGGGAGATACCGAGAGCAGGATATAAACAACCTCAAGCAGAGAAATACGGGAGAACAGGCTCCAGGTAAACACTAACTATATAACAACAAATCTCCGTCTCTGGAAGCCAGTACAACTCACCATTTCATTCAGTTTGCCCAGAGTATCCGTGTTGAGAACTTGCAGTAACTGCAGCCTCTCACAGCCCAGGCTCAGGGTCCCGGACAACAACACCCACACTATGCAAACTCTGCAGACACTGCCCAAAGCCATCTTCAACCCACATTGAGTAAAGCACCGATCTGAGACCAGAATCAGCTGCGATAACGGTCCCTGATTCTGTGAGCTGTCTCTGCCATGCTGCCCGCTTTAATATGATACAATCCGAAAATAGGTGATGTTTGAAAAGTGAAATGATTCCACTGGAAATTTGGAAGGTGTCGGGAGAGAGCGGTCTCCGTTCTGAAGTAAGGAATGTGAAAGTGGGAGAGTCCCGCAGCAGCGACGGGGAAATCCGCGATGGGAGAGAACAAGCGGCGCTGCGGCTTAGAGCTTCGCAGGTTCACATCAGGGGGTCGCAGATGTTGTGGGGGAGGTTCAGTCTGGGCAGGGGACGGGGTGGGGAGGGGGACGTGACTGTGTCTGTGCATTATTGGGGGTTGCATTTTATCCGGGTTATAGTAACACTGCGCCTTTCAGCGCTCACCCTCGGAGCAACGGACAGAGATTGTGTTAAAGCCGCCCCTCCACTCACCCAACTGCGTTGAAGCCACATCTGACGGGGACAGTGCGGAGAGCCGGCTCACGGCCGCTTGGTTGGTGGCGACTCTCTCAGCGCCGATACACCTGACCCACACTCTGCTCTCCGAGAGAGAGTGCTTCTGGCCTCTCTGTTCTTTACACCAGACATATCTGCTTTTCTCCGAAATTAAACGGCTTCCAGCCGAGTGTGAAGTCGGTCCCGATCCCTTTCCTCTCTTCTCGCCGCCGCGGGAAGTCTCCGGATCGTTCTGCCGGGGGGGAAGCGGCCGCGCCGCGACTTCAGCCAAAGCGAAAGTGTCCCGGGGGAAGAGACGGTCTCGTCACATCCGAGAGTGGGCGTGTGTGTGAACCGCTCGGGTCCCGCTGAGAGGCTGAAGGGAAACGGGACCAACTGGTATTGGGTTATTGTTGCCACGTGCACTAAAATATTGTGAAAACATTTGTTTTACCGTCACTCAGTCAAATCTAACTTTGCAGGAGAACAACACGTTTAGTTTAATTCAGAGATACAGCTTGGAAACATGCCGGTCGGCCACCGAATCCACACTGATCAACCATCACTTGTTCACGGTATTTCTTTGTTATCGTGCTTTCTCATCCATTCACTGCACACAGGGAATTTTGAAATTCAAAATGATACCTGCAGCTTGTGATTTAGGCCGATAATTGTCAGCTGCCTACGTGTTCTGTTGCGTTTGCCTGTGTTCGCCAGGCGCAGTTTGCTCCGTATTAGATATTTGAACAAGTTCCACAATTATTACCACACCCACACTGAGCCAAAAAGAATTCACATGAATATACTTTGAATATTATGAATGTGCCTTTGACAAGACGACGTCTAGAAAACAATGAAATAGAAATCCAATTATTTAGAAGCTGTGAGATTGAACCTCTTTCTCACCTGGTAGGACAGTGGACGTCTCTGGTACAAGTGAGAGAGGAAGTGGAGAGTCAGGTGTTGCATCGCCTGCAGTTGCAGGGGGAAGTACGTGGGGAGAAGGCGGTTTGGGAGGGGGGTGGTGAAACAGGGGGTTGCGGAGATGGGGGTCTCTGTGTAAAGAGGAAAAGGGCGGAGAGTGCGATTGGTGGTGGGATCACGTTGAATGCGGCGGAATTGTAGGAGAATGATGTGTTGGATGCAGAGGCTGGTGGGGTGAACGCCAAGAACCAGAGGAAGTCTATTCTTGTTCCGTCTGGGAGATGGAAGTGAGATCCAGCCATGGACTGCAGGCAGGGCCGGATTAAGCGAGTACCACATGTCATAAAGGGGCCTTAAATACAGGACAAGGTGACGTCACCGTCAGCGCCCCACGTGACCTCACCCAGCCAGCGGCCACGTGCTCCCGCTCCACCAATGACGGCAGCCCAGGCCAGGAATGGAATCTTCCACAAGGTACTAACTAACCAGCAACATGGCTTCAGACAGGGTCGATCATGTGAAACCCAACTGGCGGGACTCATTGATGATCTAGCCAGGTCACTCGATAACAAGGGTCAGACTGACCAGATCATATTAGACCATTAAAGCTTTTGATGAGGTTCCCCACAAGCGGATCGTGTACAAGATCAACCATGTAGAAATGGACGGTAACCTCTTAAAATGGATCGAGATCTTTTGACACCGAGACACCAGCGAGTTCTCTTGGAGGAGAGATGTCTATTGAAACTCTTGTGACATCAGGTGTGCCACAGGGGACTGTCGTGGGTCCATTGCTCTTCCTACTGTATATCAATGACATTCCAAATGCATTTTCGTCCAGTTCGACTCTTCGCAGATGATGCCATAATTTATAGGGAGATTAAAACACAAAAAGACAGCTTGACCTTACAGAAGGATCTGGATGTTCTCCAAGACACACAACTACTACTGCTGATTGCTGCTGTTACTGCTACTGCTGATGTTGCAGCTGATTGCTACTGCTGCTGCTGCTGCTGATTGCTGCCTGTGCTGCTGCTGCTGCTGATTGCTGGTGTTGCTGCTGATTGCTACCGCTCTGCTGCTGCTGGCTGCTGCTGATTGCTGCTTTTGCTGCTGCTGATTGCTACCGATGCTGATGCTGCTGCTGCTACTGCCGCCGCCATGACTTCCAGGGTCCTGTCCTTGTGTGATTTTTCAACGCAAAGTCATTTCAATACTTAAATATCCAACTAGGATGGGTGAGCAAATGATGTGCCAATACTGCGAGATGTGGGAATTCGTGGATCTCCGTGGGGCTGGAGAGAAATTTGCAGTGGGAAGGGGAGGATCCAGTGGCCGTGGTCCATGTCGGTACCAACGACATAGAAAGGATGAAGAAAAAGGTTCTGTTAAGGGAGTTTGAGCTGTTAGGGAACAAATTAAAATACAGAACCTCTAGGGTAATAATCTCAGGATTACTAACTGAGCCACGGGCCAAATTGGCGAGGGTAAATAAAATTAGAGAGCTGAATGCGTGGCTCAAAGACTGGCGTGGGAGAAATAGGTTTGGTTTCATGGGACACTGGCATCAGTACTGGGACAGGTGGAGCTGTTCCGTGGGGACGGACTCCACCTGAACAGGGCTGGATCTAGAGTCCTGGCGAATCAGATAACTAGGGCAATAGAGAGGTCTTTAAACTAAGTAGCGGGGGGGGGGGGGGGGGGGGAGATTTCAAGAGAGATGTTAACGTCAGGGGAGAAGGAAATAGAGCAGGGTTTCAGTGGGGAATCTGAAAATCAAAATGTGCTAGGAGGACACAGAATGTGTTCACTATCACACAGAATGTATGAAGATAAAGGTATAGTAGTAAAAGGGGCAAAAACAGGAACTAAGTGTAGTAAAGCACACATGAAAGTGCTTTATTTGAATGCACGTAGTATTCGTAATAAGATAGATGAATTGACGGTACAATTAAGCACGTATAGGTATGATATTGTGGCCATTACAGAAACCTGGCTGCAAGGTGATCAGGACTGGGAGTTAAATATAGAGGGTTACTTGACAATCAGAAAAGACAGACAGGAAAGGAAAGGAGGTGGGGTGGCCTTGTTAATAAAGGATGGAATAACTGTAATAGAAAGGAAGGATATTGGGTTAAAGGATCAGGATAGTGAAACAGCATGGGTACAGATAGAGAACAATAAGGGGAAAAAACACTAGTGGGAGTAATCTATAGACCTCCAAATAGCTGTGACTGTTGGACAAAATATAAATCAGCAAATAGTTGAAGCATGTAATAAGGGAACAGCGGTAATTATGGGGGACTTTAACTTTCGTATAAACTGGGCAAATCAAACTGGGCAGGGTAGACTAGAGGAAGAGTGTATTAGGGATGGGTTCTTAGAACAGCATGTAACTGAACCGACTAGGGGGGAGGCAATTTTGGATCTGGTCCTGTGTAATGAAACAGGACTAATTAAAAATGTCATAGTTAAGGACCCTCTTGGGATGGGTGACCATAATATGGTTGAATTCCATATTCAATTAGAGGGGGAGCAAATTGAAACTCAAACCTGGGTACTTAGTCTAAATAAGGGAGATTATGAAGGTATGAGAACAGAATTGATTAAAGTAGATTGGGATAACAGACTAAAGAATAAGATGGTACATGAGCAGTGGTGTATTTTTAAGGAGTTAGTGTACAACTTTCAAGAAAAATACATTCCACTGAAGAAAAAAAGAGGTAAAGGAAAGGACAGCCAACCATGGCTAAGTAAAGTAATAAAGGATAGTATTGGGCTGAAGGCAAGGGCATATAAGGTAGCCAGATATAGTGGCATGACAGAAGATTGGGAAGCATTTAAAAGTCAGCAAAAAATAACAAAGACATTAATTAAGAAGGGAAAAATAGATTATGAAAGTAAATTAGCGAAAAATATAAAAACTGATAGCAAGAGTTTTTATAGTTATATAAAAAGAAAAAGGGTGGCTAAGGTAAATGTTGGTCCATTGGAGGATAAGACGGGGAATTTGTTGGTGGGAAACATGGAGATGGCAAAAGCATTAAACGAATATTTTGTATCAGTCTTTACTATAGAAGACATTAAAAATATTCCAACGCTGGATAAACAGGGGGCTATAGGAATGGAGGAGTTAAGCACTATTAAGATCACTAAGGAGATGGTATTAGGTAAATTAATGGGGCTTAAGGCGGATAAATCCCCTGGGCCTGATGGATTACATCCTAGGGTCTTGAGAGAAATAGCGGTGGGGATCGTGGATGCATTGGTAATAATTTTCCAAAGCTCCCTGGAGTCAGGAAGGGTCCCGGTGGATTGGAACATGGCTAATGTAACACCTATATTTAAAAAGGGAAGTAGACAGAAGGCTGATAATTATAGACTGGTTAGTCTAACATCTGTGGTGGGTAAAATGTTGGAGACCATTATTAAAGAAATACTGACGGGGTATTTGGATAAACATAACTTAATTGGACAGAGTCAGCATGGTTTTACGAAGGGGAAGTCATGTTTGACTAACTTGCTTGAATTCTTTGAGGAAGTAACATTTCGGGTGGATAAAGGGGAACCGGTGGATGTGGCTTTTGATAAGGTGCCACATAAAAGACTATTACTTAAGATAAAAAATCATGGGATTGGGGGTAATATATTAGCATGGGTAGAAGATTGGCTTTCAAACAGGAAGCAGAGTTGGGATAAATGGATCATACTCGGGATGGCAATCGGTGACTAGTGGGGTTCCGCAGGGGTCGGTGCTGGGACCCCAGCTGTTTACAATTTATATAAATGACTTAGAGGAGGGGACCAAGTGTAATATATCCAAGTTCGCAGATGACACAAAAATGGGAGGTAAAGCAGGGAGTGGGGAGGATAGAAAAAGCCTGCAAAAGGATATAGATAAGCTAGGAGAGTGGGCAGCGACTTGGCAGATGAAATTTAATACTGATAAATGTGAAGTTATGCATTTTGGAGGAAAAAAATCATAAAGAGTTATTTTCTAAATGGGGAGGAGCTGCGTGGTAATACAACACAAAGGGACCTGGGGGTACTAGTACAGGAATCACAAAAAGTTAGTATGCAGGTGCAGCAAGTGATTAGAAAGGCCAATGGAGTCTTAGCCTTTATTGCCAGGGGGATAGAGTATAAAAGTAGGGAGGTGTTGCTGCAGCTGTATACAGTATTGGTAAGACCGCATTTGGAATACTGTGTGCAGTTTTCGTGTCCATATTTAAGAAAGGATGTACTTGCTCTGGAGGCAGTGCAGAGAAGGTTTACACGGTTAATTCCAGGGATGAGGGGGCTGACATACGAGGAAAGGTTAAGTAGGTTGGGACTTTTCTCATTGGAGTTCAGAAGAATGAGAGGCGATCTTATTGAAAGTCCCTATAGAAATGGAAAGAAAAGGCCGGAGGGGGGGGGGGGGGTCACGGAGGGAGTTGTGGGGGAAAGAGGTTCGGAGGAAACAGGGAGAGTGTAATGGAGATATGTAGGGTGGGGAGTGGAGTGGAGAAGAGGAGAGAGAGTGGGACAGAAGACTGGGAATAAAGGGGGGAGGTAGATTGGCGGAAGAGAGGACTGGAACAGTAGCTATTTGGAGGAACGAAAGTCTGGGAGGCCAGAGGGAAGAGGATTGGGGAGAGAGACGCCCAGTGGAGTGGGGAGAAGGAGAGAGCCAGAGCAGTGGGGAGAGAGAGAAGGCCCTAGCAAGGAGAGGGAGGGTGGAGGGGTAGGGAAAGAGCAGGCGAGAGGTACGTGGAAGAGTGAATAGCAGAGGATTCAGGGGAGCAAGTGCCAGGTGAGTGGGTTGAGAGCACCGGAGGAGTAGGAAGAAGGAGGGCTGGAGGAGTGGGAGAGTTGGCTGAGGACTTTGAAAGAGCGTTGAAAGCGCGTTGAAAGCGCGGGGTCGTTGAAAGCTCTAGACCCGTAGCAAATGTTAATCCGGCCCTGACTGCAGGGAGAGGAGTATAACACATTTACGTTCGTAAATGTATAACACATTTACGTTCGTAAACATACTTTTAAACAACTGACATCCACAAACATTAATAATAACATCAGTTCAGAACAGATGTGAGTTTGTGAACTATTAATGATCGTAAATTTGAATCCTTCAGTGTAAAATATCTCAATGAATATCTATAAATAACTATGTTACAAGAATAATTTATATACTTGCATTTGTACAAAATAACAATTTCGTGGGCTGAATAATCAGCACATTTCAGATAAACCACAGAAATGAATGAATAAATAGATAAAAGTTAAATAAACCAAAATAAATACATCAATAAACCGATATGATCCACAGTTTTGAAACAGGAATATGCTTTTACAAATTACGCCCAGCCGCTGAATGTTTTTCATCAGTTTCCTGTCGTGTGGCGTCGACAGCTCGCCCCCAAACACGGCAACATTCATCACAACCGAGCCCTGAGCTCAGTTTGGACAGTTGGAGCTTGAACGCCAGTGGGTGGGATAATAGGCCCAACACGGTGACACGGAATGGAAATATGTTCCTCGTTGCTGCTCCGGCGCACAGACGCTGGGATGTTAACAATACTGTAAAATCAACACCAAGTGAAACATTTCATCGGAAACAAACAGAACGAAATCTCATCAGAATAAACAGCAAATAGGGAATAACATCCACACGTAATTCCCACTTTCTCAACTCCCGGTTGAAAACATTTACAAATAAAATATTGTTCATTTAATTCTTCTTTCCCCGTAGATAGATACAAAGTGCTGGAGTCTCTCAGCGGGTCAGGCAGCATGTCTGGAGAAAAGGAACGGTGCGGTTTCAGGTCGAGAGCCTTCTTGTGCTGCCGGCGCCCGGGGAAATGTTCAGTTTCAGCTCCTCATGTTCGCCGTTACGAGAAGGATCTGCTGTAAATGGGCTCTTGTCTCGGCCCGGATAATTTCCCAGGCACAGTCGCCAAATTTCTAGAAAAAGGAAGGAATCAGGAAAATACATTGAGCAATGGACAGATTGAATTTGGGTGAAATGCAATATCTGCAAATAAGCACGGATTATAAGCACATCCAACTCACATGATGTTTCCGAAAGCTTCGCAGTTTCCGAAAGTATTTGTGAACAGCAATGTTCCTCCTTTGCTGAGATTCCGGCGCTGGTTTCCTCGCGCATTCCTCCAGCTCTCTGATCTGCCGATACAGGAGAAGCCGGAACCTTTGCACCTCTTCTCGGGGCCACGGGACCGAGCCCGAATCCTCGCTGTAGATCTCGCTGGTTTGCCTCAGTGTTTGAAGGACAATCTGGATCTTCTCCAGAGCCTGCGGAGAGGAGAAAAGGTGGCATTAGAGCGGTCTTGTTGGCGATAGGGGGTCTGTAACAGTTATGGAAAGGAACACGGGGCAACGAAACCTGAAACAAATGAACAGGGAGAGGTTGAGTTTTAATTGACATGGGAACTTGCCCAGAGGATGGAGAACGCATATTTACGAGAGAAAGCAAACGAGCAATGTTAGGGTTTCGAAGATAACGAGGTATTTTGGGTGCAGAGTCAACAAATTTTGGCAAAGCAGTTTAAAAAAAGGAATATTTCACAGGATTACTGGAGACAAACGTACTTCAGCCTCATAATAAAAGACGAGCAAAAACATCAAAGAATCTCAAAGAATCAATGAACACATAAACTTTCTGACAAAAAGGAATTTAAATGAATTGTGTATGCACATTAATAGGAAAATAACATTCACAGGATTTCAGTTGAAAAGAAAAATCATCTTCTGGATGTAATGTACAAGAAATAAAGGAAGAAACAATGTCACATTACTAGAAAGTATTCGAGATGTTCACAACGATGAAAATTATGAATTTCTTTAAAAACACTATTCAAAGTACACATTTACCGAGCTTCATTAGAATTCAATTACGAAAACTAGTAAGGTAATGAAAAGAAAAATATGGTTCTTAATGCACCCGCCTGCTTTGGGTATTGGAGTAATTCCAGGAGATGGAATGAGTGGAAATATAACTCCCACGTTCCATAAAGGAGGAAGGATGATTCAGAAAGGAACGTGCAACTTATCTGCTCTTCAATGTTAAGGATCCTGCTCTAACAATTCCAGGATTATATCACTTAACTGTGTCATGTTCATGACATTGAATTGAGGAGGTGAGACCGCGCCAAACAGTTAACGGGAGAAAGATATGACATTCCCAGTGAGAATCAGTCCATCGGGTTGAAATGGACAGTGAGATTCAGTCCATCGGGTTAGAAAGACTAAATGTGTGAGATAATAGACAATAGACAATAAACAATAAGTGCAGGAGAAGGCCATGCGGCCTTTCGAGCCAGCACCGCCATTCACTGTGATCATGGCTGATCATCCACAATCAGTACCCCGTTCCTGCCTTCTCCCCATATTCCTTGATTCCTTGACTCCGCTATCTTTAAGAGCTGTATCTAAGTCTCTCTTGAAAGCATCCAGAGAATTGGCCTCCACTGCCAAATTTGCTAATGTTACTTTTAATCCCCTTCATCTAAGTCATTAATTTATGTTGTAAATCGTTGCGGAAGATTAGTCAAGCATGATTTCCCCTTCGTAAATCCATGCTGACTAGGACCGATCCTGTTACTGCTATCCAAATGCTCCGCTACTTCATCTTTTATAATTGTCTCCAGTTTCTTCCTCAACACCGATGTCAGGCTAACCTGTCTATAAGTCCCTGTTTTCTCTCTCCCATCGTGCTAGTGTGAGTAAGATAGAAAGGCGCAAAAGACATCGCAAGCAAAGTATATTCCAAAGCCCATTTACTCAGCTTGTGAGCTCAGTCACCCCCGCTCGCTATCCACAATAGAACTACTCCTCAGCATCTGCATAAGCCATGAGCATAGTCAGTGATTCACAATCAACGGCATTGCGGGGGCTTCTCCGGCCCGGAACGAAGACATTTCACGTTGAAATTATGCACACATTTCCTTTGGGGTGGGTGTGACGTGATGATAGTTGAACAAAGTAACGGATTAAAATCAGGTATCACAGGTTAAAATCAGGAGTTGGCTAAACGGTCGTACAAATTGCTCTGACATTTAAGAATATAATGACTGATCGGTCTGAAACGTGAATTCCTCATTTCAGTTTACACATGGCACCCTTTCCGTGTCTTTTTTGTTTAAAATATTCTGCCTTAAGTACATTCAAAGACTGTGCCTGGTGAATATATTCAAATATATGCAACCATCCGAGGAAATAAGATGCCTACTTTCAGTATTCAAGGACGATCACATCTTTGTAAACGCTGACCCCTGACATCTAGATGATCCCAAAAGTGGAACCATGCTCCCTTATCCACTCTAAAATTCTATGGGAATCAAAATCTATCAGAATTAGTCAAAACTGAGCTTATCAGATCAACGGGTATCTTACTTCAGCAGGAGGGGCCGACAGAGACTGAAGGACCTAAGAGCAAAATGCAGCAATTTCCCTCTTTCGTTGGCTACGAAAAATAAAATGGACACCTAATATTCAATGTTATGCTGTATCAAAATCTTTCCACAATTACAACCGGGCGACCTCGCTTTAGTAACCCAACCTCATTGAATCGTTTATTACACAGAACATTGAACATCATCAGTACAGCAATGCAGGAGGCCTTTCGTCCCATCATGTCTGCGCCAACCATAATGGGATTTGAGAAAGGAATTCCACAATTGTATGCATATCCAAAAGTAATTCACGTTATGAGTCAATAAATGTTCTAAATAAGGCGAATGGTGGACTAGAATGAAGTAAAAAATCCAATCACTCACCGTCAACCCATTTGCAAGGTTCACCAGTTTCAAGGGCTGTGTTTTCAAAGGGACCTTCTCTCTGACACAATGCCATGGAAAGGGGCAGCCCTGGAGGAAGAGGGTAAATTATGTTCTAGAGAATCCAGTAAATGTCAGAGAAGCGAGGCGCGGATATCAGACAAGGAACCCGTCAAAGCTTCAAACTATTGCACCGCTTCTGACCAGGGAAATAAATAATCAAAGTTCGCCGAGTGTCGGATCGGTCTCACGCAGCGGGTACTACTCACCATTTCATTCAGTTTGCCCAGAGTGTCCGTGTTGAGATCCTGTAGTAACTGCAGCCTCTCACAGCCCAGGCTCAGGGTCCCGGACAACAACACCCACACAATCCAAACTCTCCAAACACTGCCCAAAGCCATCTTCCAATGCACCGTGTAAAGAAATGCAGCGGTTTGAGATTCAGGAGCGGCCGCCTGTGCTGTCGAGACCAGTGCCTGTGGATTCTGTCAGCTGCACCTGCCATGCTGCCCGCTTTAAAGTGCGGCATTACATTCGGAAACTGAAAATGGGCGGGAGGTGTTTTGTAAATAGTGTGGCAATGTGATTGTTTCCGCTCTGAGGCGGTGAATCCAAAAGCCGGATGTTCCCGACCAGCGAAAATGAAAATTCCCGATCAGAGTTCAATGCCACGCTCGCTCCGGCTCAGGACTGTGTGGGTCAGTCCACCTGGGACAAAGGCGGAGCAGAGCGAGGGGCAGCTCTGTGTCCACGGATTGTGGCCCACGTTTATAATCAGGGTTCTGGTGACAGCGATTGAAACTGTGCTGCCGCCATTAGTGCGGACGTGCGGCTCCATGCAGAGAAACACTTTGAATTCTACTCCATCAGTGAATTATATAACTGCAGCATGACCTCCCAAATAAATCCTAAATTCTCTGACGTTTGGCTAATGTGCCACATGCCTTGTTAATCACCCTGTCTACCGGTAACGCCACATTCAAGGAACTATGTCGCTGCATTCTTGGATCCCTCTGCTCGACAACAGACCACGGAGCGTTCTTTTCACTGAGTAGGTCCTGCCCGTGTTAGAATTCACGAAAGGCAACACCTCACATTTCACTGTATTAAATCCCATCAATTATTCCTCGGCCCACATGCCTAACCGATCAAGATCCCGCTGCAATTTTGCACAACCATCTTCACTATCTACAATACCATCTACTTTTGTATCATCTGCAGACTTGCTAACCACGCCATGTAGTTCTCGTCCAAATCATAGATACAGATGCCAAAATGTTATGGGCCCAGCACTGAGCTCTGAGGCACACCACTAGTCATGGGCCTCCAGTCTGAGAAGCAACCTTTCACCATTAGCCCCTGCTTCCTTCCATGAAGCCAATTTCCATCCATTCAGCTATCTCTCTTTGGTTCCCATGCAATCTAACATTCCAGAGGAACTTACCACATGGAACCTTGTTGAATTATTTACTGGAATCCATAAATCCGTCTACAGCTCTGCCCTCATGAACATTTTTGGTCACATCTTCAAAAAAACTCAATCAGATTCGTGAGACATGAGCTCCCTCGTACAGATCCATGCTCTATATCCCTAATCAGCACTTGCGTCAAAAATGCATGCTTTTCTTATCCCTTACAATACTCTCCAGTAACTTTCCGACCACAGATGTTAGGCCTGTAGATGCCAGGCTTTTCTCTGCAGCCCTGCTTGAATAGAGGCATGCCATTTGCGCCCTCATGTCTTCAGGCACCTCATCTGTATTTAATGTAGACGTTAAGCTCAGCAAGGGCACCTGCAATTTCCTATCTACTTTCTCACAGTGTTCTCGGATATATCTGATCAGGCTCGGATTTGTCTACCTTCAGACACATCAGATCCTTCAGCACCACTACAACCATAATACAGACTGCTTCATTGATTGCCCCAAGTTCCCCTGTCCTCCTGATGTCTTTCTTCATGGTAAAAACAGAGGAGCAATATTAATTGAAGACCCTGCCCATCTCATGTGGCTCCCCACAGAGTTGACTGCTTTGATTCCTGAGGAGTTCCATTCTCCCCCTGGTTAGTCTTTTTCTCTTTGTGTACTTACAAAATCTCTTAGGATTAATCTTAATTCCCTGATTTCCTTTTTTTTTCTTATTCCTGAAACTTCTCCAAGGATACACTCGATCCCAGCTGCTTATACCTGCCCCATTCCTCCTTACTCTTGACCAGTGCATCAATTTTCCGCATCATCCAAGCTTCCTTACACTCACCTGTCTTCCCCTTCACTAATGTGCATGTTTAGTTTAGTTTGGAGGTACAGCGCTGAAACATGCCTTTCTGTGCACCGAGTCCACACCAACCAACAATCCTCGTACATGAGCACTATCCTACACACCAGTGATAAATTACAATTTTTATCAAAGCCAAATTAACCTGTAAACCTGCACACCTCTGTGGGAGGAAACCGGAGCACCCAAAGAAAACCCACGCAGATCATGGGGAGAACAAGCCAACTCTTTGTAGACATTACCCATAGTTAGGATCAAATCCGGAGGAAATTTATTAAACATATTGCTGCAGGAAATGTTCCTGAAGACATTTGACAAATTTTGAAAAATTCAAACCTGTTACACTCTCACATTCCCAGTCAATATTGGGAAAGATAAAAGCCCTTACTACGACAACCTTATTAGACCTGCAGCTGCCTGCCACCTCCTGACATATTTGATCGTCTAATTCACAGTAACTATGTGTGAGCCTACAGTACACTCCGAACAAGGGGATCATCCCTTTCTTCTTCCTCTGCTTCACCCACATCGCCTCACTGACAAACTGCCTATAATGCCACCTCTGATCACTGCCGTGACATCCTCTTCACCAATAATGCAACACCCCCTCCACTTTTAACCTCATCTGAAGCACCTGTAGCATGGAAAATTGAGTAGACAGTCCTGCCCCACGCTTAACCAGGTTTCCATAATAGCTACAATGTCCCAGTTGTATGTACCTATCCATGCCCAAAGCTCATCTACCTTAACTGTCAGGCCTCCTGCATGAGAAATAAGTCAAATTTTAACCTCAAATCCTTACTCACTCCCTGCCTTTCTCCTGCCTACTCTGTCCACTAAACGTTCTCTCATCACCCTCCATACCAACTTGTAACCACTCATCTTCCTCTGTCCTGCAGGAGATCCCACCCTCCTGCCAATCTTGGCATCATATCCAACGAGAGCAAAGGGACTAAACCTCTTCTTTACCACTTTGTCAGCAACCTTTATGCAAATTTGCCCCTTATGTGGAGACTCTTTGCATACCTTGGGTATGCAAACAAAGAATATTACTGTGACTTGTCACATGTGAGAATAAAGTATCATTCATTCATTCATTCATTCACACATTTCAAATTGTATTGACATACTTTGTCTATGCAGTGTGAAATTACAGAGGGAAAAATATATTTGAGGATCTTGTCTGGAAATGCGCAAATTCGCATTCATTAGCTAGATTGGCAAAAATAAATACAATGCTAAAAATATGCAATAATGAAAACACAAAACACATCCACTTTAATAAAAAAATATTTTATTTTTGAAAAGATATTCACTGCTTATCTCTAAAATACAATAAATTAACAAAGATTTTGACCTGCATATATATATGCTTAAAAATATCAGTGCAAATATAAATAAACTGAAATTAATTTATTCACTAAATATATTGAATGAATTCACTGAATTTGTCAGTCTTTGAAAGAGAGGATCATTCACCGGATTCACAGTTCACCACAGGATAATGGCACAAAAATAAATATCAATAAATTAAATCAACACTTAAACACACAGAAATATCCAAATGTTCTTTGTTCTCCATGACTCTCAATCAAGTCAAAATAACAGAATAACACATTGTAAAATGCTGGACATGCACCACAGTTCAGACAAAAGCTGAGGGGAGAGAATGTAGCTAATGTTTGTGAAGGAATACAAACAATTAATTAGTTTTTTAAAATGTTAACATTTCTGGTTCTTGAGCATTCATGATGCTAGTTTATCTGATTTGGGATAACTCAGTTTTCCACTCCACACATACTGAATTGTTTGAAGGTTTTCCATTTCATTTATCACGTTTCCAGCACAAGAAGTCTAAAGAAGGGAGACAATTCGAAACATCACCTAACCATATTCTACAGATCTGCTGAGTTACTCCGGCACTTTTTGTCCTTCCAGCAATTGATAGATTTTGCTTCTGGAATGTAATATTAATATGATAAGACATTTTTTCTCTGTAACAAAAAGGTATATTAACGTCATCAATTTTAGTCTCTTTTGATTCAGTCTCTGAAATATTCTCAGTTATCCCTGCTGATTGTTGCCATGATGAGAAGGAGCTGTTGTAAATGTGCCCTGGTCTCAGCGCGGGTTATTTCCCAGGCACAGTCACTGAATCCCTGAAAAAGGGAAAATATCAACAAAATTTATTAGATAATGAACAGAAATAATATGTCTGCAAAATCTGTTAGTATTCACATCGCTTCATGTCAATTAGCTCACCTTCTGTTTCAGAAACTTTCTCAGTTTCCTGAAGTATTTAAGAACTGTGGCATTCTTCCTTGCCCTGGACCGTGTCCTTGGTTTCCTGACACAGACTTCCAGCTCTCTCAGCTGCCGATCCAAGAGAAGCCTGAAGTGCTCCACTCTGGCCTGGACCCACGTTACTGAGCTCAGGTTCATGCTGTAGATCCTACGGAGGTGATGCAGTGTTTGATGGACAATCTGGATCCTGTCCTGGGCCTGTGCAAAACATAAATGGTGACATTAGACAGATCCTGGATCAAATCAGGTTAGAATAGGATGTCGCAATAAGGCATAATTTTCAAACAATTAATTCTCAACTGAAGGTTTGCTAACCACACAGAACTGAGAGAAGGTCAGATCCAGTTGAATTGAATCTGCAGGTCCAGGAATGCACACTAAGGTGTATAGGTTTGGTGATGGGGGACTTAGAATGATTAAAGGAGGGAGCAAGAATCTTGTAATTTGACAAAATTTTCATCATATCAGGACTTTCAGCTAGCAGATGTGTAACAAACACCCCA
The DNA here is from genome assembly GCF_053455715.1 of Rhinoraja longicauda. Taxonomy (NCBI): domain Eukaryota; kingdom Metazoa; phylum Chordata; class Chondrichthyes; order Rajiformes; family Arhynchobatidae; genus Rhinoraja; species Rhinoraja longicauda. The sequence continues at coordinate 29,395,012 of NC_135981.1, read as the reverse complement.
TAATAATAAAAGCAAGAATTCAACACATTCCACACTTCAAAACTTGAGCCAAAATTTGGCAAGTAAAAAAAACCCAGAGGATGTTGGAGTTACAAATATAGTCTTTCAGCTCTCTATGTCACATTGTATAAAGCAAAAGACACAAAGTTCTGAGGTAAGTCAGCCTGATCTGCTTAATTACTCCAGCACTTTTTTGTCTTTTTTTAAACCAGAATCTGCAGTCCCTGGGGTGTTCTTTCACTCCTTCCATTGTCTATCAAGGCAGACCAACATCATAGCCTTCAATGTGCAGGCAATCCAAGTACTGCACACGGCAGTGCACTCCAGCTATAGACTGGACAATTGTTTCCTTTCCAAGCAATCTAAACTCTGACATTTTTCTTCAAACTTATGGCCTCGTGTTACAGATATTTCTGCTATAGGGGAAATGTAAAATGCTGTCTACCCTATCCAAGACACATAATGTTGTACACCTCTCCTTGGTCCACCTGTGCTTTCTCCTCCTTGAACACAGTAGACATGCTGAGATTTGGAAGTATTTAACCAGACCAGTGGTGAACCTCAGCATCCCTCACTGCTCTCTGTCATCAGCATGTTAGAGAGGTGTCATTGGTGATATCGCCTATGGTGGACACAGGTTGAGAGATGATTTGAGAGGAGGAGAGTATTCCCAGGAGATCAAATCAAGTGGTAAACTAAATTGGTGAGTGAGATAACTGGAAAAGGTATTCCAGGAAGAGAGGGAATAAGAGTGCACAGCAGAAACTTAAGATCTTGTGTGAACTACGTTTAAGTAAAATGCCGAGTTTACTCACCTCATCCCCCATGGACAGTTTCACTAGGTCCAAGGGCTTGGTTTTCAGCGACCGCCGCTCAGTCCAACACTGTCGGGGTAGGTGGCCACCCTGAAACACAAGATGTCAACGTTACTCACAGCCCCAAATCTTCCCTTGCTATCCATTCGAATCGGATAATCCTGTTGCAAAGGCAATCAAGCAAAACTCAAGTACAACGGGGAGAGCGAAGGGGGAGATACAGAGAGCAGAATATAAACAACCACAAGCAGAGAAATACGGGAGAACAGGCTCCAGGTAATCACTGACTTTATAACAACAAATCTCCGTCTCTGGAAGCCGGTTCAACTCACCATTTCATTCAGTTTGCCCAGAGTATCCGTGTTGAGAACTTGCAGTAACTGCAGCCTCTCACAGCCCATGCTCAGGGTCCCGGACAACAACACCCACACAATGCAAACTCTGCAGACACTGCCCAAAGCCATCTTCAACCCACACTGAGTAAAGCACCGATCTGAGACCAGAATCAGCAGCGAAAACGTTCCCTGATCGCTGACGGTGGATTCTGCGAGCTGTCTCTGCCATGCTGCCCGCTTTAATATGATACAATCCGAAAATAGGTGATGTTTGAAAAGTGAAATGATTGCGCTGGAAATTTGGAAGGTGTCGGGAGAGAGCGGTCTCCGTTCTGAAGTAAAGAATGTGAAAGTGGGAGAGTCCCGCAGCAGCGACGGGGAAATCCGCGATGGGAGAGAACAAGCGGCGCTGCGGCTCAGAGCTTCGCAGGTTCACATCAGGGGGTCGCAGGTGTTGTGGGGGAGGCTCAGTCTGGGCAGGGGACGGGGTGGGGAGGGGGACGTGACTGTGTCTGTGCATGTCTGGGGGTTGCATATTATCCGGGTTATACTAACACTGCGCCTTTCAGCGCTCACCCTCGGAGCCACGGACAGAGATTGTGTTAAAGCCGCCCCTCCACTCACCCAACTGCGGTGAAGCCACATCTCACGGGGACAGTGCGGAGAGCCGGCTCACGGCCGCTTGGTTGGTGGCGACTCTCTCAGCGCCGATACACCTGACCCACACTCTGCTCTCCGAGGGAAAGTGCTTCTGGCCTCTCTGTTCTTTACATCAGACCGAGTGTGAAGTCGGTCCCGATCCCTTTCCTCTCTTCTCGCCGCCGCGGGAAGTCTCCGGTTCCGTCTGCCCGGGGGAAGCGGCCGCGCCGCGACTTCAGCCAAAGCGAAAGTGTCCCGGGGAAAGAGACGGGCTCGTCACATCCGAGAGTGGGCGTGTGTGTGAACCGCTCGGGTCCCGCTGAGAGGCTGAAGGGAAACGGGACCAACTGGTTTATTCACAAAATGCTGGAGTAACTCAGCAGGTCAGGCAGCATCTCGGGAGAGAAGGAATGGGTGACGTTTCGGGTCGAGACCCTTCTTCAGACTGATGTCGGGGGTGGGACAAAGGAAGGATATAGGTGGAGACAGGAAGATAGAGGGAGATCTGGGAAGGAGGAGGGGAAGGGAGGGACAGAGGAGCTATCTGAAGTTGGAGAAGTCGACGATCATACCACCGGGCTGCAAACTGCCCAGGCGAAATATGAGGTGCTGCTCCTCCAATTTCCGGCGGGCCTCACTATGGCACTGGAGGAGGCCCATGACAGAGAGGTCAGACTGGGAATGGGAGGGGGAGTTAAAGTGCTGGGCCACCGGGAGATCAGTTGCGTTAATGCTGACAGGTTCTTCCGGACCAACACCTTTGACCACAAGTCCATCAGGCAGTGGTCAGCACGGAACGTCCTGCAGGCACTGCAGGGGAATGACTCCATGGATCCTGTGGCGTGGTTCCCAGAACAGACAGCCCAGCTTGTCTGGCAAAATGCCTCATCGCCAGTACTCACCAACAAGCACCAAGACCTGGCTTGGCTGGCGGTGAGGGGAGCCCTCCCAGTCAGATCCTTCCTGCACCGCCGGAACCTCACTACCAGCGCACGCTGCCCTCGGGACGGCTGCTACGGAGAGGAAACGGTGGCCCACCTCTTCAAAGAGTGTGGATTTGCCAGGAGAGTCTGGAGAGGTCTGCAGGGGTCCCTGTCACGATTCATTCCGAGCAGCTCCGTCACAGAGCACTCTGTGCTCTACGGACTGTTCCCAGGGACGCATTCCGAGACTGACATCGAGTGCTGCTGGAAGGTCATCAACTCGGTGAAAGACGCTCTTTGGTCTGCCCGATCCTTGTTGACCTCCCAGCGGAGCGAGCTGTCCGTCAAGGAATGTTGCCGACTGGCCCACTGCAGACTGCAGGAGTACGTGCTGAGGGACGCTCTGAAGCTCGGTGCAGCCAATGCCAAGGCCCTGTGCGGGAGGACCACAGTCTAGGGTCCTTCCGCTGCTGGACATGGGGGGCAGGGTGTGGTGGAGAGAGACGCCCCTCCAAATAAGGGATATGTATGTAAATGTATGTAAATGTCTAAGTAAATGCCTGTATTGAATGTGTAACCTCCGGAAATGTCGGATGGGTTTGTTTAAAAAAGATGTTTTGTAAATGATATTTATTACTTGAATAAAGTATTTTTTGATAAAAAAAAAAAAAAAAGTTAATGCGGACCGAGCGCAGGAGTTCAGCGAAGCGATCGCCGAGCCTGCACTTGGTTTCGCCGATATAAATAAGTTGACATCTAGAGCAGCGGATGCAATAGATGAGGTTGGAGGAGGTGCAGGTGAACCTCTGTCTCACCTGGAAAGACTGTTTGGGTCCTTTGATGGAGTTGAGGGGGGAGGTAAAGGGACAGGTGTTGCATCTCGTGCGGTTGCAAGGGAAAGTGCCCGGGGTTGGGGTGGTTTGGGTAGGAAGGGACGAGTGGACCAGGGAGTTACGGAGGGATCGGTCTCTGCGGAACGCAGAGAGGGGAGGGGATGGGAAGATATGGCCAGTGGTGGGTCCCGTTGTAGGTGACAGAAATGTTGGTGGATGATATGTTGGATCCGCTGGCTGGTGGGGTGGAAGGTGAGAACGAGGGGGATCCTGTCCTTGTTGCGAGTGGGGGGAGGGGGAGCAAGAGCGGAGCTGCGGGATGTATAAGAGACCCTAGTGAGAGCCTCATCTATAATGGAGGAGGGGAAGCCCCGTTTTCTGAAGAACGAGGACATCTCGGAAGCCCTAGTCTGCAACACCTCATCCCGGGCGCAGATGCGGCATAGACGGAGGAATTGGGAGTAGGGGATAGACTTTTTGCAGGGGACCGGGTGGGAAGAAGTGTAGTCCAGATAGCTGTGCGAGTCGGTGGGCTTGTAGTAAATGTCCGTCACTAGTCTGTCTCCTGTGATGGAGATGGTGAGGTCCAGAAATGGGAGGGAGATGTCAGAGATAGTCCAGGTATATTTAAGGGCAGGATGGAAATTGGAGGTGAAGTGTATGAAATCAGTGAGTTCTGCATGGGTGCAAGAGGTAGCACCAATGCAGTCGTCGATGTAGCGGAGGTAGAGTTCGGGGATGGGGCCAGTGTACGTCTGGAACAGGGATTGTTCGACGTACCCGACAAAGAGGCAGGTGTAGCTAGGGCCCATGCGAGTGCCCATAGCTGCGCCTCTGGTTTGGAGGAAGTGTGAGGAGTCAAAGGAGAAGTTGTTGAGGGTAAGAACCAGCTCTGCTAGGCGGAGGAGAGTGTTGGTCGATGGGGATTGGCTGGTTCTACGGTCGAGGAAGAAACGGAGGGCTTCGAGACCATCCTTATCATATCATATACATACAGCCAGAAACAGGCCTTTTCGGCCCTCCAAATCCGTGCCGCCCAGTGATCCCCATACATTAACACTATCCTACACCCACTAGTGACAATTTTTACATTTACCCAGCCAATTAACCTACATACCTGTATGTCTTTGGAGTGTGGGAGGAAACCGAAGATCTCGGAGTAAACCCACGCAGGTCACGGGGAGAACGTACAGCACCCGTAGTCAGGATCGAACCTGAGTCTCCGGCGCTGCATTCGCTGTAAAGCAGCAACTCTACCGCTGCGCTACCGTGCCGCCATCCTTGTGGGGGATGGAGGTGTAGAGTGACTGGACATCCATGGTGAAAATGAGGGAGTGGGGGCCTGGGAACCGGAAGTTATCCAGGAGATGGAGAGCGTGTGAGGTGTCTTGGACGTAGGTGGGGAGGGATTTAACCAGGGGGGATAGGATGGAGTCGAGGTAGGTAGAGATAAGTTCGGTAGGGCATGAACAGGCAGAGACAATGGGTCTGCCGGGACAGTTGTGTTTGTGGATTTTGGGTAGGAGGTAGAATCGGGCCGTGCGGGGCTGGGGAACTATGAGATTGGAGGCACTGAGGGGTAGATCGCCGGAGGTGATGAGGTCGGTGATGGTGCTGCTGATAAAGGTCTGGTGTTTATCGGTGGGGTCATGGTCCAGGGATAGGTAGGAAGAGGTGTCTGATAGTTGTCGTCTGGCCTCGGTGCGGTAGAGTTCAGCACGCCAGACTACCACAGCCCCTCCCTTCAGCGGGTTTAATTATCAAGTCCGGGTTGTTGCGGAGTGAGTAGAGGGCTGCACGTTCAGGAGGGGAGAGGTTAGAGTTAGTCAGGGGAGTGGAAAATTTGAGGCGGCTGATGTCACGCCGGCAGTTTGAGATAAAAAGTTCTAGTGAGGGTAGTAGGCCATACTGGGGGGTAAAAGTGGAGGGGGTCCATTGGAGACGGGAGAAGGGGTCATCAGTGGGGGGTCTGGACTCCTTCCCGTGGTAAAAGGCTCGGAGGCGGAGGCGGCGGAAGAAGAGCTCCACGTCATGGCGGACGCAGAACTCGTTGATGTGGGGGCGGAGGGGAACAAAGGTAAGGCCTCTGCTGAGGACCGACCGTTCGGTGTCTGAAAGGGGGAGGTCAGGTATTGGGTTATTGTTGCACTGAAATATTGTGAAAACATTTGTTTTACCCAAAGATACTACTAAGAGACTAGTATCTTTGGTTTTACCGTCATTCGGTTAAATCTAACCTTGCAGGAGCACAACTCGTTTAGTTCAGTTCAATATATGTTCTCGACCCGAAACGACCCATTCCTTCTCTCCAGAGATGCTGCCCGACCCGCTGAGTTACTGCTGCATTTTGTGTCTACCTTAGTTTAGTTCAGACACAGAGCATCGAAACAGGCCCGTCGGCCTCCAAATCCACACTGACAAACCATCACTCGTTCAAGGTACTTTTCTGTTCTCCCACTTTCCCATCCATTCCCTGCACACTCGGGACAATTTACAGAGGCGCTTCTTCAGGTTGGCTGCCCGTGAATAGTGGAGTTCCGCAAGGGTCGGTGCTGAGGCCGCTTGTTTTCACGTTGTATAATAATAATTAGGATAGGAGATTGAAGGCCTTGAGTCCAAGTTTGCAGATGATGCTAAGGAAGGTGGAGGGGCAGGAAGTGTTTAGGAATCTAGGACTCTGCTGAAGGAGAACTCCCTCTTAAATATAGCCAATGAACTGGCCTCAAGTACCTTCTGTGGCAGAGAATTCCGCAGATTCACCACTCTCTGTGTGAAAAAAAACGTTCTCATCTCGGTCCTAAAAGACTTCCCCCTTATCCTTAAACTGTGACCCCTTGTTCTGGACTTCCCCAACATCGGGAACAATCTTCCTGCATCTAGCCTGTCCAACCCCTTAAGAATTTTGTACGTATCTATAAGATCCCCCCTCAATCTTCTAAATTCCAGCGAGTCTAAGCCGAGTCTATCCAGTCTTTCTACTCACTATCCCGCGGTCTAGGCTTAAGCTCAGGGGTGACCGCGCTTTTGCGGTTGCAGCTCCTAGACTGTGGAACAGCATCCCTCTCCCCATCAGAACTGCCCCCTCCATCGACTCCTTTAAGTCCAGGCTCAAAACCTATTTCTACTCCCTAGCGTTTGAGGCTCATTGAGGAGGCGCTGTGAACTGTTTGCGTGCTACTGTATGTTTCATTTTTTTCCCTTAGTACCTAATCAGATGTACAGCACTTTGGTCAACGTGGGTTGTTTTTAAATGTGCTATACAAATAAAATTGACTTGACTTGACTTGACTTGATATGAAAGTCCTGCCATCGCAGGAATCAATCTGGTGAACCTTCCCTGTACTCCCTCTATGGCAAGAATGTCTTTCCTCAGATTAGGAGACCAAAACTGTACACAATACTCCAGGTCTGGCCCTGGGGATTTATCGGCCTTTAATCCATTCAATTTACGTAACACCACTTCCTGACTAACCTGGAATTCACTCAGTTCCTCCATCTCATTTGACCCCCGGTCCCCTGCTATTTCCGGCAGATTATTTATGTCTTCCTTAGCGAAGACAGAATCAAAGTAGTTATTCAATTGGTCTGCCATGTCCTTGTTCCCCATGATCAATTCACCTGTTTCTGACTGCAAGGGACCTACATTTGTTTTAACTCATCTTTTTCTCTTCACATATCTATAAAAGCTTTTGCAGTCAGTTTTTATGTTCCCTGCCAGTTTTCTTTCATAATCTATTTTCCCTTTCCTAATTACGCCCTTTGTCCTCCTCTGCTGGACTCTGAATTTCTCCCAGTCCTCTGGTAGGCTGCTTTTTCTTGCTAATTGGTACGCTTTATCTTTTGTTTTGATACTATCCCTAATCTCCCTTGTTAGCCACGGATGCATTACCTTCCCTGATTTATTCTTTTGCCAAACTGGGATGAACAATTGTTGTAGTTCATCCATACGGCCTTTAAATGCCTTCCATTGCATATCCACCGTCAACCCTTTAAGAATCAATTGCCAGTCTATCTTGGCCAATTCATGTCTCATGCCCTCAAAGTTACCTTTCTTTAATTACAGAACCGTTGTTTCTGAATTAACTAGGTCACTCTCCATCCTAATGAAGAACTCAACCATATTATGGTCACTCTTGCCCAAGGGGCCACGCACATCAAGACTGCTAACTAACCCTTCCTCATTACTCAATACCCAGTCTAGAATAGCCTGCTCTCTCATTGGTTCCTCTACATGTTGGTTTAGAAAACTATCCCGTATACATTCCAAGAACTCCTCTTCCTCAGAACCTCTGCCAATTTGATTCACCCAATCTATATGTAGATTGAAGTCACCCATTATAACTGTTTTAACTTTGTTGCACGCATTTCTAATTTCCTGTTTGATGCCATCCACAACTCTACAACTACTGTTAGGTGGCCTGTATACATCTCCCACTCGCGTTTTCTGCCCCTTAGTGTTTCGCAGCTCTACCCATATCGATTCCACATTCTCAAACCTAATGTCCTTCCTTTCTATTGCGTTAATCTCTCTAACCAGCAATGCTACCCCACCCCCTTTTCCTTTCTGTCTATCCCTCCTGAATATTGAATATCCCTGGATGTTCAGCTCCCAACCTTGGTCACCCTGGAGCCATGTCTCCGTAATCCCAACTATATCATATTCATTAATAACTATCTGCACATTCAACTCATCCACCTTATTACGAATGCTCCTTGCATTGAAACTCAAAGCCTTCAGGCTTGTTTTTACAACACTCTTACCCCTTATACAATTATGTTGAAAAGTGGCCCTTTTTGATTTTTGCCCTGGATTTGTCTGCCTGCCACTTTTACTTTTCACCTTGCTACCTATTGCTTCTACCCTCATTTTACACCCCTCTGTCTCTCTGCTCATGCTCCCAACCCCCTGCCACATGAGTTTAAATCCTCCTACTGGTGGGAGAGTCTAAGACCAGAGGTCATAGCCTCAGAATTAAAGGGTGCTCTTTTGGAAAGGAGGTGAGGAGGAACTTCTATAGTCACAGGATGTTGACTCATTGCCTCAGTATGTGGAGCTCATTGCCACAGAGGGCTGTGGAGGCCAAAGTGGATATCTCTAAGGAACAGCTAGACAAATTCTTGATAAGAATGGATGTGAAGGATCATGGGGAGAGGTCAGCAAAGTGGGTTTAGGAGCCATAGGTCAGCCAAGATTGAATAACAGAGTAGAATCAACAGGCCGAATGGCCTTATTTTACTCCTATATCATGGGGAAAAGGCGGGCACAGGTATTGATTGTGGACGATCAGCCATGATCACAATGAATGGCGGTGCTGGTTCGAAGGCACGAATGGCCTCCTCCTGCACCTATTTTCTATGTTTCTATAACTTGTGAACAATATAGTAACATGTAGATACTAAGGAATGGCGATGTTGATTTAATTTAAATGACACAAATTTCTGGAGTAACTCAGCACGACGGGCAGCATCTATGAAGGATATGGACAGATGATTTTTTTGGTCAGGGCTCTTCTTCAGACAGGGCCGGGATATGATAGATGGATACATGTGAGGGGGAACAGTCCTTTTTCGAACATACAGTGGTACCATCCCCCAGCTCGTTCTTTGCTACATCGCGACTGCATCGACGCTGACCCTGCACTCTTGAAAATCTTGCTGATTTAATTAACTTTACCACTAACTTTCACCCTGCACTCATATTCAAGTGGACTATTCTCCAACACACCTCTCCACTTTCTTCATCTCTCTGTCGCCATCACAGGGGACAGATTATTGACAGGCATTTATTACAAACCCACCAACTCCCAATGTATTGGTTCTGAATGTTTCTGGTGGCACCTCCTCCCACCCTTCATGTTGCAAATATTCTATTCCCTCATCTCAATGTCTCCATCTCTTCCACAATTCCCAGCAAGATATTTCCCAATTTAGGCCATCCAAGATATCCTCTTTCTTTAGTAAAAATGATTGCCCCCCGCTGTCACAGATGGATCCCTCACTCATGTCTCCATTGTGTCCCATGATTCTGTTCTAATGCAAGAAGAAACAAGGATAAAGTTCCCCTAGTTCTTACTTTTCACACCGCGGACTTTTGCATTCAACAAATCATTCTCTGAAATTTCTGCCAATTTCAAGCGATCCCACCACCATTCACATCTTCCATCCCTTCCCCTTGTCACCTTGGACATAAACCACTCCGTCTGCAACTCCTTTGCTCACTCCTTCCTTCCCACCCCCATCCCACATACTTTCCCCAGCATCTGCAGGATACGTAACACCTGCCCCTTATCTCCTCCCTCACATCCATCCATGCACATGGGCAGTCCATGCAGGTGAGACCAAGGTACACGTGCACCTACTCTAACCTCATCTACAGCATTTGGTGTTTTCCATGTGTCCTCCTTTACCCAAGATTCTGATTAGGCATGCTGGACCTCTCGGTTGCAGGTAACTTCAATTCGTCTTCCCATTCGCAGACTGAGCTTCCACTCCTGGGCCACCTCCATTGCCAGTGAGGCCACACTTAAACTGTAGGATCAGGCCTCGTATTCTGCTTGGGTAGATTACAGCCTAATGGTATGAACATTGAATTCTCCAATACTACAGTTAACTACAGTAACTGGCAAACCAAATGCCTACCTCCCCTTTCTGCCACTGTCTCGTCTCCTTCTACCTATTTTAATTCCTCTGGCTTTACGTTATGTCCTTTGTCTTTATCTCCTTATCTTGCACTTCCAGAAATGTCGCCTATCCATGTTCTCTGGAGATGCTGCCTGACCTGTTGAGTTACTCCAGCACTTGGTGTTTTTCTGCCTATGTTGTATGTTCACTTCAGGCACAAACATTCTTCATTCTTGTTCAGAATTTGAATGAAATCAAAGAATCAGAGGCAATTCACTTCACTATGAATGCACTTGCTTTTTCTGTGCACCTGAGATTACAGAGGAAGGAGTACGTATAGTGGAGGAGGTGCCTAAAATCTAGAGAATTTCCATTCAGCAGAAAGATCGGCATAAACAAATATAATGCTAAAAATATGTCCAATACCAAAAGCACTTTAGAATCACATCTCAATTAAAAGTATTTTTAATTTATAAAAAAATATTATCCATTGCTTATCTCTCAAAAACAATAAATTAACAAAGATATAGAACTATTCACATATGTTTAAAAAATATATATCACAGAAAATATTAATAAATTATTGTCTATATATATTCTGACCAGTGAGACAACAAGCTGATAATCATTACTTTGGGTGGGGTGGGAGCTGCTTTATGTCCTCATCGTCCACCCTGGGTAGTTCTACGGAACTGGCAAAATTTGCACCAAAGCGTCAACTACGGTAGTCTGAAGCACCAATTGCCACTTTTGATTGTTGTCGTTGACATACAAAAGAAAGATTACTTTGGGTGAAGGATGGTAGAGCAAACCCACCACGTTGAGGGCTTAGTGTAGGCGGGTGCACTTCCAATGCACAATCTCATTGCAGCAGTGATACATGGAGGACAATTTTTTATAAAAAGGGGCAAAAAGTTAAGTTCAAACCGTTTCCACAAAAACAAACTGGACGGACCTTGTAACAGCTCATATAGCTCAGATCATTCAATATGAAATGCCACCAGTTCACTTCAGAGTAGGAAGTGAAATAGTATCGACCATAACAGAGACATGCTGCAGCAAGGCATTGAGAATGGTCAGCTGACCACAGAGCACCTTATCCAGTCATGGAACTCTGCATTGCAGCAGCTGCCAGTCATTGAAAGAGAATTGTTCACCTGATTCACATTTCTTCACAGGATAATGATACAAAATAAATATCAATAAATTAAAATAACACTTAAATACAGAGAATACGCCAAATGTTCTTTGTTCTCCATCTCTCACAAGATGAAATTCACATCAGTATCAGAAAATAATGTATAGTAAAGTCTGCAAATGCTGAAACTCCATATTCTGACAACAGCAGAAGGTGTTCTTTAAATTAATAGACATCAATTTTAGTCTTTAAAAATCTTCAGTGTTCCTTGCTGATTGTTGCCATGATGAGAAGGAGCTGTTGTAAATGTGCCCTGGTCTCAGCGTAAGTTATTTCCCAGGCACAGTCACTGAATCCCTAAAATGGGAAAAAGTCAAGTAAATTTATCAGATAATGAAGAGGTTGGAATTGTCTGCAAATTTTGTTGGTAATTACAAAGTGTCATGTGTGGCAGCTCACCTTCTGTTTCAGAAACTTTGTCAGATACTTAAAATATTTAAGAATTGTGGCATTTTTCCTTGCCCTGGACCCTGTCCTTGCTTTCATGACACAGACTTCCAGCTCTCTCAGCTGCCGATCCAAGAGAAGTGTGAAGTGTTCCACTGTGGCCTGGACCCACGTTACTGAGCTCAGGTTCATGCTGTAGATCCTGCGGAGGTGATGCAGTGTTTGATGGACAATCGCGATCCTGTCCTGGGCCTGTGCAAAACACACATGGTGACATTAGACAGATCCTGGATCCAGTAGGTTTTAAAGCTAGAATAGAATGCTTATGAGTCTTAGTAGGGCAAGGTATCAGGTAATCAGGTATAGTTTCAAACAATCAATGCGTAAGTACTAGAGGGTATGGCTTTAATGTGAGAGGGACAGTTTAATGGAGATCTGTGAGGCAGTTTTTAATACAACTATTGGATCGGCACATGGATACACAGGGATTGGGGGGGATACGAGGTATTGGCAGGTAGATAAGTGATGGTCTTGGCATCAGGTTTGGCACAGACACGATGCGGTGAAGGGCCTGTTCTTGTGCTGTACGTTCTATGTTCAACTGGAGGTCTGCTAACCTTTCACAAATGAAAGAAGGTTAGAGCCAAGCGAAATTGCATATATATGTTTGAACAGTGCATGTGCATTTATCAAAAGGACACAATATGCTTGAGTAACTCACTGGGTCAGGCAGCATCTCTGGAGAAAATGGATAGGTAACATTTTATGTCAAGACACTTTGTCAGACAGATTGTAGGGGTTGGGGAGAAGAAATCTAAAAAGGGCAGAGGCTGGGCCAAAGCATGTCATGTAATAGATTAGCATAGGCGAATGGGGGTTTTGATAGGCCGATAGATGGAACAAAGGCCAGAGGTAAGAGAGAAAGGGGTGGAGTTTGGAAGATTTAACAATTAGTTTGGTCTCAGGTGCAGGACTGAGTATCATGGACTGTGGTAGAATGTCAAGTCAAGTCAAGTCAATTTTATTTGTATAGCACATTTAAAAACAACCCACGTTGACCAAAGTGCTGTACATCTGATTAGGTTCCAATGGAAAAAAAAAAGAAACATACAGTAGCACGCAAACAGTTCACAGCGCCTCCTCAATGAGCCTCAAACGCTAGGGAGTAGAAATAGGTTTTGAGCCTGGACTTAAAGGAGTCGATGGAGGGGGCAGTACTGATGGGGAGAGGGATGCTGTTCCACAGTCTAGGAGCTGCAACCGCAAAAGCGCGGTCACCCCTGAGCTTAAGCCTAGACCGCGGGATACTGAGTAGCCCCAAGTCGGCCGACCTGAGGGACCTGGAGTTAGAGAGGGGGGTTAGAAGATTTTTGATGTAGGGGGGAGGAGTGTCCATTTAGGGCTTTATATGTGAATAGGAGGACCTTGAAGTTGATTCTGTACCGTACAGGGAGCCAGTGGAGAGAGGCCAGAATCGGGGTGATGTGGTCCCTTTTACGGTTACCCGTCAGGAGTCTCGCTGCGGCGTTTTGGACCAGTTGCAGGCGGGACAAGGAAGATTGGCTGATCCCAGTGTATAGGGAGTTGCAGTAGTCTAGGCGGGAGGAAATGAAAGCGTGAATGATTTTTTCTGTGTCGTCGAATTGGAGGAAAGGTTTGATTTTAGCTATGGTTCGAAGTTGGAAGAAGCTGGCTTTTACCACATTGTTGACTTGCTTATCAAATTTTAATGCAGAGTCAAATATCATGCCGAGGTTTTTGACATGCGGTTTGACTAGGCAGGATAGACTTCCAAGACTGCCTGTTATCAATTTGATGGAGTTGGGGGGGCCGAATAGGATGACCTCAGACTTGCTCTCATTAAATTGGAGGAAGTTCTGTGCCATCCAACATTTTATGTCCTCAAGGCAGTGTGAGAAGCTGTTTAAATTTGACTGGTTGTTGGGTTTCAGGGGGAGGTAAAGCTGAGTGTCATCGGCATAGCAGTGGAAAGAAATGCCGTGCCTTTGAATGATTTGGCCAAGGGGGAGCATGTATAGAGAGAAGAGAATGGGGCCTAGGATGGAGCCTTGTGGAACTCCGCAGGAGAGGCTAGCTGGAGCAGAGGAATAACTGCCTATGTTGATGGCGAAACTCCTATCTTTGAGGTACGAAGCAAACCAGCTCAGGGCAGTGCCATCAATGCCAACCGCGTACCGGAGACGGTCAATAAGGATGGTGTGGTCCACTGTATCGAACGCTGCGCTGATGTCGAGAAGGAGCAGGATTGCACAGTCGCCGGTGTCGATGGCGAGAAGCAGGTCGTTGTGTACCTTCAACAAGGCAGACTCTGTGCTGTGGTGGGCTCTGAAACCTGACTGGAAACTTTCAAGGATGGTATTTTGGTGCAGGTAGGGCACTAATTGGTTTAGAATTGCCTTTTCAAGGACTTTTGACAGGAATGGCAGTTTGGAAATGGGTCTGTAGTTGCTAGGCAAGGTGGGGTCTAGGTTAGGTTTTTTCAGTAGGGGCTGGACCACCGCGTGCTTGAAACTGGTTGGAACAGTGCCAGTGGCCAGAGAACTGTTGATAATAGAGAGGATGCTGGGACCGGCTATTGCAATGACATCCTTCAGAAGGGCAGTGGGGGCAGGATCAAGGGGGCAGGTTGCAGGTTTCATAGCGGAGACAAGCTTTGCAAGGGAGGATAGAGTGACGGGTTGGAAGCAGTTCAATTTAGATGAACAGACTAGTGAGACAGCTAGGTCACGGGTGGGAGGGGAAATGTTCATTCTAATATTCTCAACTTTGTTGGTGAAAAATTTAGCGAATTCTTCGCACTTTGCAGGGGACCCAACTAAGCTGGTACTGGGGGCGGGACATATGACAGAGGTAATTGTTCTAAATAGGACCTTGGAGTTATGAGAGTTTTTGGAAATAAGGTCGGAGAAGTATTGTGCTCTAGCAGACTTTACTGCTTCCTGGTATTTGAGAAGATTGTTTCTCAGAATTTCGAAGGAAATTTGAAGCTTGTCACATTTCCACCTCCTTTCTGATTTTCTGCACTCCCTTCTTAGGGCTTTGGTGGAGTCATTGAGCCACGGCCGACCTTTGGGCTTAGGCTTTTTCATTTTAAGGGGAGCGATAGAATCCAGGATGGAAGAGCAAGTGATATTAAATAAAGAGGCGAGATCCTCAGTGCTGAGATGGGGGGAGAGGCCTCAATAGTGCAGATGTTGGGGGCAGCTGTGAGAGCCTCGGAGAATTTACTGGCAGTCAATGAATTTATGTCGCGGGAGTAGCGAACAGGGAGATGAGATTTTGCGGGATATAAAGACAGAGATGCGTCAAAAATGATAGCGCTGTGGTCCGATAGACAGGCTTCAGTAGTTTCAATGTTGTTGATTGGGAATCCGGACGATAACACTAGGTCGAGAGTATGGCCTAACTTGTGAGTGGGTCCCGTGGTGTGAAGAGTCAGATTGAAGGACTCAACCAGGTGCATAAATTCACTCACAAGAGGCTTAGTGGGACAGCAAACATAAATATTAAAGTCACCAAGAATCATGATCCGGTCAAATTTGGGCAAAATGCTAGAAATCAGATCAGCAAATTGGGTGATGAAGTCCTTATGCATTTTTG
The DNA here is from genome assembly GCF_053455715.1 of Rhinoraja longicauda. Classification (NCBI taxonomy): domain Eukaryota; kingdom Metazoa; phylum Chordata; class Chondrichthyes; order Rajiformes; family Arhynchobatidae; genus Rhinoraja; species Rhinoraja longicauda. Next base: position 29,379,640 of record NC_135981.1, on the reverse strand, counting down.
GTGGGCGATACACAAGAACAATTAAGAGGGGATAGGCTAGGCCTACTTTAATTAGTTGCACCTCGAAACTGGAGAAATTATCAGCGTTCAGGAGGCGGCAGTTGAAATGTTTCTTAAACACAGTGGCTAAGCCCCCACCGCGTCCGGAGAGCCTAGGCGAGGTGAAGAAGTTACAGTTATCAGGACAGAGTTCCACGAGTGGAGCAAGCTCACCAGGGTTAAGCCAGGATTCTGTGAGCTTATGTGAGAATGTGAATCAGTTTATATGACTGGTATGAATGGTGAAGGACCTTCGTTACAGAGAGGCGATGTGGCTGTTCTAATCAAGCCAGAGAATGTCAAGCTGTGGTGATAAAGAGATGTGCATTGTCATTAAAAGGATGGTGAAGAGGAAACAGTTATCTAAACGCATGCAGGCCCAGGAATAGACATATAGGTGGTAGGCATAAATAAAGATATTGAGCTTGGGAGAAGAAGTATTGCAATTTGTCTAAAAGTTCATTATATCTGTAAAGTTCAGTCTGAAGAAGGGTTTCGACCCGAAACGTCACACATTCCTGCTCTCCCGAGATGCTGCCTGACCTGCTGAGTTACTCCAGCATTTTGTGAATAAATCATCATATCTACACCTTGGGATAGCTGTTCGGCATTCGCCATTACATTTTTTTTTTAAATCAGCACAGGCATTTTCCACACCAAACTTGAATGGAGGCAAATCATCTGGTCAAACAATCAAAGTGCAACAAGGTGACTCAAATAGACCCATCATCCCTCCCTGCTCTCATCTCACATGAAGGATTTATTCATATGAACATCAGATCCTTCAATTCTTTGGAGGTTCAATATTTAGACCACTTGGAATCAAGAAAGGAAGTGGTCTAGATACCTCCTAAATGCTGTTAGAATTTCCGCCTCAAGGACCCTCTCAGTCAGTGAGCCCAACATCCAACTACACACTGGATGGAAAATATTTTTTCCCTCTATCCCATCCAAGCATTTAGTTCTCACCATAAAGCAAGACCTCTGGTTAGTGGTACCTCTATTATGGGGAAATGTTTACTGTAGTCCACCCTATCCACACGGATCATAATGTTGTACACTTCTATTGGGTCCCCTGTGCCCTCTCCTCCATGAACCCAATGGACTTGCTGGGTTATGTAAAGATTTAACCAAATCAGAGTGAACCTCACAATTGCTCATTGCACTCAATCATTTGGAGGGTAGAGTGGTGTCAAGATTTCATCGCCTATGCTGGACACAGCTTGTGAGATGATTTAAGAGGAGGGGATAGTGAAGATAGTTGTGAAAAAATTGCAGCAGGTTCTTGATCGATTGGCCAGTTGGGCTGAGGAATGATTGATCGAATACATAGAAATGTGACGTGTTGCATTTTGGGATGGCTAATATGGGCAGGACCTACACAGTGAAAGGCACGGCTCTGGGGAGTGTTGTAGAGCAGACAGATCTAGGAGTGCAGGTGCATGGTTCCTCGAAGGTCAAGTCGCAGGAAGAGAAGGTGTTCACAAAGGCTTTTGGCACATTGGCCTTCATCAGTCAGAATATTAAGTATAGAAGTTGGAAGGTCATGTTGCAGTTGTATAAGAGGGTGGTGAAACTGCATTTAGAATATTGTGTTCAGTTCTGAGCCCTATTTTGTAGGAAAGATGTTGTCAAGCTAGAAAGGGCACAGAGAAGATTTACGAGAATGTTGGCAGGACTAGACGGTCTGAACCAAAGGGAGAGATTGAGTAGGCTGGGACTCTATTCCCTGGAGTGCAGGAGGATGAGAGGTGATCTTATAGAGGTGTATAAAATAATGAGCGGAATAGATCGGGTGAATGCACAGAGTCTCTTGCCCAGAGTAGGTGAATTGAGGACCAGAGGACGTAGGTTTAAAATGAAGTGGAAAAGATTTACTGTGAATCTAAGGGGTAAACTTTTCACACTAACGGAGGTGGGTGTATGTAACAAGCTGCCAGAGGAGGTAGTTGAGGCTGGGACTAACCCAACGTTTAAGAAACAGTTAGACATGTACATGGTTAGGACAGGTCTGGATCATTTGGATAGGATAGCTGGGACATGTTGGCCAGTGTGGACAAGTTGGGCCGAAGGGCCTGTTTCCACACTGTATTGCTATGACTCTGTGAGAGGATTTCCAGGAGATTAACTGAAATAAACTCAATAGATGGACGAATGAACTAGATAAGGTGAAACCGGGAGAGAGGGTTGGGAGAGTGCACAACAGGGACCACAGGCGGTTGAACAAGGCCGCAGAACAGATGACATGATCAGAAGTTGTTGAATACAGACGTCACATTCTCTGGCAAAGGATCAGATGGGATTCGTTAACACTTTTAACCGAAGCAACTAGAATGAACCACATTGAAGTAAAATGCCGAGTTTACTCACATGAACCCCCATGGAAAGTTTCACCAGCTCAGTCCCACACTGTCGGGAGAGGTGGCCACCCTGAGACACAAGATGTCAACGTTACTCGGGTTAGGTTTATATTGGCACGTGTACCGAGCTACAGTCATTAACTTTGTTTTCTATGCTATCCATTCTAATCAGAAATACTGTAAATAAATGCAATCAAGTCAAACATGTCGAGTAGGTGGAGCGAAGGGGAAGATCCTGAGTGTACAATATAAACAACCCCAGACAGAGAAATACTGGAGAACAGACTCCGTGTAATCACTGACATTTTAACAACAAACAGCCCGGAGAGTGTCGGATCGGTCACTGGGAGCGGGAACAACTCACCATTTCATTCAGTTTGCCCAGAGTATCCGTGTTGAGAACTTGCAGTAACTGCAGCCTCTCACAGCCCAGGCTCAGGGTCCCGGACAACAACACCCACACAATGCAAACTCTGCAGAAACTGTTCAAAGCCATCTTCAACCCACACTAAGTAAAGCACCGATCCGAGACCAGAATCAGCTGCGTAAACGGTCCCTGATCGCTGACTGAAACTCTGGATATGGAAATGCAGCGGCTTGTGATCCTGGAGCGGCCGCCTGTGCTGCCGAGACCGATGTCTGTGGATTCTGTGAGCTGTCTCTGCCATGCTGCCCGCTTTAATATCTTACAATCCGAAAATAGGTGATGTTTGAAAAGTGAAATGATTGCCCTGGAAATTTGGAAGGTGTCGGGAGAGAGCGGTCTCCGTTCTGAAGTAAGGAATGTGAAAGTGGGAGAGTCCCGCAGCAGCGACGGGGAAATCCGCGATGGGAGAGAACAAGCGGCGCTGCGGCTCAGAGCTTCGCAGGTTCACATCAGGGGGTCGCAGGTGTTGTGGGGGAGGCTCAGTCTGGGCAGGGGATGGGGTGGGGAGGGGGACGTGACTGTGTCTGTGCATTGCTGGGGGCTGCATTTTATCCGGGTTATAGTAACACTGCGCCTTTCAGCGCTCACCCTCGGAGCCACGGACAGAGATTGTGTTAAAGCCACCCCTCCACTCACCCAACTGCGGTGAAGCCACATCTCACGGGGACAGTGCGGAGAGCCGGCTCACGACCGCTTGGTTGGTGGCGACTCTCTCAGCGCCGATACACCTGACCCACACTCTGCTCTCCGAGGGAAGGTGCTTTGGCCTCTCTGTTTTTTACATCAGACCGAGTGTGAAGTCGGTGCCGTTCCCTTTCCTCTTTTCTCGCCGCCGCGGGAAGTCTCCGGATCGGTCTGCCCGGGGGAAGAGGCTGCGCCGCGACTTCAGCCAAAGCGAAAGTGTCCCGGGGAAAAAGACGGGCTCGTCACATCCGAGAGTGGGCGTGTGTGTGAACCGCTCGGGTCCCGCTGAGAGGCTGAAGGGAAACGGGATCAACTGGTATTGGGTTATTATTGCACTGAAATATTGTGAAAGCCTTTGTTTTACCCAAAGATACTACTAAGAGACTCCACTCCACTCGCAACATGGACAGGATCCCCCTCGTTCTCACCTTCCACCCCACCAGCCAGCGGATCCAACATATCATCCACCAACATTTCCGTCACCTACAACAGGACCCCACCACTGGCCATATCTTCCCATCCCCTCCCCTCTCTGCATTCCGCAGAGACCGTTCCCTCCGCAACTCCCTGGTCCACTCCTCCCTTCCTACCCAAACCACCCTAACCCCGGGCACTTTCCCTTGCAACCGCACGAGATGCAACACCTGTCCCTTTACCTCCCCCCTCAACTCCATCAAAGGACCCAAACATTCTTTCCAGGTGAGACAGAGGTTCACCTGCACCTCCTCCAACCTCATCTATTGCATCCGCTGCTCTAGATGTCAACTCATCTATATCGGCGAAACCAAGCGCAGGCTCGGCGATCGCTTCGCTGAACACCTGCGCTCGGTCCGCATTAACGCCACTGATCTCCCGGTGGCCCAGCACTTCAACTCCCCCTCCCATTCCCAGTCTGACCTCTCTGTCATGGGCCTCCTCCAGTGCCATAGTGAGGCCCGCCGGAAATTGGAGGAGCAGCACCTCATATTTCGCCTGGGCAGTTGGCGGCCCGGTGGTATGAACGTCGACTTCTCCAACTTCAGATAGCTCCTCTGTCCCTCCCTTCCCCTCCTCCTTCCCAGATCTCCCTCTATCTTCCTGTCTCCACCTATATCCTTCCTTTGTCCCACCCCCGACATCAGTCTGAAGAAGGGTCTCGACCCGAAACGTCACCCATTCCTTCTCTCCCGAGATGCTGCCTGACCTGCTGAGTTACTCCAGCATTTTGTGAATAAATCGATTTGTACCAGCATCTGCAGTTATTTTCTTATACTAAGAGACTAGTATCTTTGGTTTTACCGTCAATCGGTTAAATCTAACCTTGCAGGAGCACAACTCGTTTAGTTCAGTTCAAAAGTATGTTCTCGACCCGAAACGACCCATTCCTTCTCTCCAGAGATGCTGCCCGACCCGCTGAGTTACTGCTGCATTTTGTGTCTACCTTAGTTTAGTTCAGACACAGAGCATCGAAACAGGCCAGTCGGCCACCGAATCCACGATGACAAACCATCACTCGTTCAAGGTACTTTTCTGTTCTCCCACTTTCTCATCCATTCCCTGCACACTCGGGACAATTTACAGAGGCGCTTCTTCAGGTTGGCTGCCCGTGAATAGTGGAGTTCCGCAAGGGTCGGTGCTGGGGCCGCTTGTTTTCACGTTGTATAATAATAATTTGGATAGGGGATTGAAGTCCTTGAGGCCAAGTTTGCAGATGATGCGAAGGAAGGTGGAGGGGCAGGAAGTGTCAGGCAGCATCTCAGGAGAGAAGGAATGGGTGACGTTTCGGGTCGAGACCCTTCTTCAGACAGATGTCAGGGGGGCGGGACAAAGGAAGGATATAGGTGGAGACAGGAAGATAGAGGGAGATCTGGGAAGGAGGAGGGGAAGAGAGGGACAGAGGAACTATCTAAAGTTGGAGAAGTCGATGTTCATATCTCTGGGCTGCAAGCTGCCCAGGCGAAATATGAGGTGCTGTTCCTCCAATTTCCGGTGGGCCTCACTATGGCACTGGAGGAGGCCCATGACAGAAAGGTCAGACTGGGAATGGGAGGGGGAGTTGAAGTGCTTGGCCACCGTGAGACCAGTTTGGCCAATGCGGACTGAGCGCAGGTGTTGAGCGAAGCGATCGCCGAGCCTGCGCTTGGTTTCGCCGATGTAAATAAGTTGACATCTAGAGGAGCGGATGCAATAGATGAGGTTGGAGGAGGTGCAGGTGAACCTCTGTCTCACCTGGAAAGACTGTTTGGGTCCTTGGATGGAGTTGAGGGGGGAGGTAAAGGGACAGGTGTTGCATCTCGCGCGGTTGCAGGGGAAGGTGCCCGGGAATGGGGTGGTTTGGGTAGGAAGGGACGAGTGGACCAGGGAGTTACAGAGGGAACGGTCTCTGCGGAACGCAGAGAGGGGAGGGGATGGGAAGATATGGCCAGTGGTGGGGTCCCATTGTCGGTGACGGAATTATTGGCGGATGATTTGTTGAATCCGCTGGCTGGTGGGGTGGAAGGTGAGAATGAGGGGGATTCTGTCCTTGTTGCGAATGGGGGGAGGGGGAGCAAGAACGGAGCTGCGGGATGTAGAAGAGACCCTAGTGAGAGCCTCATCTATAATGGAAGAGGGGAAGCCCCGTTTCCTGAAGAATGAGGACATCTCTGATGCCCTAGTGTGAAACACCTCACCCCGGGCGCAGATGGAGGAATTGGGAGTAGGGGATATACTTTTTGCAGGGGACCGGGTGGGAAGAAGTGTAGTCCAGATAGCTGTGCGAGGCTGTGGGTTTATAGTAAATGTCCGTCACTAGTCTATCTCCTGCGATGGAGGTGGTGAGGTCCAGAAACGTGAGGGAGATGTCGGAGATAGTCCAGGTATATTTAAGGGCAGGATGGAAATTGGAAGTGAAGTGTATGAAGTCAGTGAGTTCTGCATGGTTACAAGAGGTAGCACCAATGCAGTCGTCGATGTAGCGGAGATAGAGTTTGGGGATGGGGCCGGTGTACCCCCGGAACAGGGATTGTTCGATGTACCCGACAAAGAGGCAGGCGTAGCTAGGGCCCATAAGACAATAGACAATAGACAATAGGTGCAGGAGGAGGCCATTCGGCCCTTTGAGCCAGCACCGCCATTCAATGTGATCATGGCTGATCATTCTCAATCAGTACCCTGTTCCTGCCTTCTCCCCATACCCCCTGACTCTGATATCCTTAAGAGCTCTATCCAGCTCTCTCTTGAATGCATTCAGAGAATTGGCCTCCACTGCCTTCTGAGGCAGAGAATTCCACAGATTCACAACTCTCTGACTGAAAAAGTTTTTCCTCATCTCAGTTCTATATGGCCTACCCCTTATTCTTAAATTGTGGCCCCTTGTTCTGGACTCCCCCAACATTGGGAACATGTTTCCTGCCTCTAACGTGGCCAACCCCTTAATAATCTTATACGTTTCGATAAGCTCTCATCCTTCTAAATTCCAGTGTATACAAGCCTAAGTAAACAAATATAAGAGTGGCCATAGCTACGCCTCTGGTTTGGAGGAAGTGGGAGGAGTCAAAGGAGAAAAGCTATCTGGACTACACTTCTTCCCACCCGGTCCCCTGCAAAAAGTCTATCCCCTACTCCCAATTCCTCCGTCTATGCCGCATCTGCGCCCTGGATGAGGTCAAGTCAAGTCAAGTCAATTTTATTTGTATAGCACATTTAAAAACAACCCGCATTGACCAAAGTGCTGCACATCTGATTAGGAAAAAAGAAAGAAACATACAGTGGCGTTTCACACCAGGGCGTCAGAGATGTCCTAATTCTTCAGGAAACGGGGCTTCCCCTCTTCCATTATAGATGAGGCTCTCACTAGCGTCTCTTCTACATCCCGCCGCTCTGCTCTTGCTCCCCCTCCCCACACTCGCAACACCTGCGATTCGCTCAACACCTGCGCTCGGTCCGCATTGGCCAAACTGGTCTACCGGTGGCCGAGCACTTCAACTCCCCCTCCCATTCCCAGTCTGACCTTTCTGTCATGAGCCTCCTCCAGTGCCATAGTGAAGCCCACCGAAAATTGGAGGAACAGCACCTCATATTTCGCCTGGGCAGCTTGCAGGCCAGTGGTATGAATATCGACTTCTCCAACTTTAGATAGTTCCTCTGTCCCTCTCTCCCCTCCTCCTTCCCAGATCTCCCCATATCTTCCTGTCTCCACCTATATCCTTCCTTTGTCCCACCCCCTGACATCAGTCTGAAGAAAGGTCTCAACCTGAAATGTCACCCATTCCTTCTCTCCTGTTCCTTCTCTCAGTTCCTTCTCTCAGTTACTCCAGCATATTGTGAATAAATACCTTCGATTTGTACCAGCATCTGCAGTTATTGTCTTATACATCTTAGAATATATCGGAGGTGCAAAGTGACTTGGGAGTGCAGGTCTCCCAAAATGTTAATTTGCATGTCGGTAGTAAGGAAGGCAAGTTCAATGGCATTCATATCAAGAGAACTGGAATACAAGAACAGAGATGTAATGCTATAAGGCGCTGTTAAGGCTGCCTTTGGAGTACTGTGAGCAAATACAGGCCCCATATCTGAGGAAGGATGTGCTGGGTCTGGAGAAGGTCTATAGGAGGTTTACAAGAATGATTTCAGGAATGAGTGGGTTAGTATATGATGAGCATTTGACAGCACTGGGACTCTACTCGCTGGAATTTAGAAGGTTAAGGAGGGACTTCATTGAAACTTGCAGAATAATGAAAGGCATAAATTGAGTGGATGTGAAAAGGATGTTTCCACTGGTGGGAGAGTTTAAGACCAGAGGTCATAGCCTCAGAATTAAAGGGCGCTCTTTTGGAAAGGAGGTGAGGAGGAACTTCTATAGTCACAGGATAGTTAGTATGTGGAGCTCATTGCCACAGAGGGCTGTGGAGGCCAAAGTGGATATATCGAAGGAACAGCTAGACAAATTCTTGATAAAAATGGATGTGAAGGATCACTGGGAGAGGTCAGCAAAGTGGGTTTAGGAGCCATAGGTCAGCCAAAATTGAATGGCAGAGTAGAGTCAACAGGCCGAATGGCCTTATTTTACTCCTATATCATTGGGAAAAGGCAGGCACGGGTTATTGATTGTGGACGATCAGCCATTATCACAATGAATGGCGTTGCTGGCTCGAAGGCCCGAATGGCCTCCTCCTGCTCCTTATTTTCTATGTTTCTATGTTTCTATAACTTGTGAACTTGTGAACAATATAGTAACAGGTAGATACTAGGGGATGGCGATGTTGATTTAATTAAAATTACACAAATTCCTGGAGTAACTCAGCACGACGGGCAGCATCTATGGAGGATATGGACAGGTGATTTTTTTGGTCAGGGCCATTCTTCAGATGGAATGTTGAATGGAGAAGAAAATTGGAAAAGAGATAGGGCCGGGATATGATAGATGGATACATGTGAGGGGGAACAGTCCTTTTTCGAACATACAGTGGTACCATCCCCCAGCTCTTTCTTTGCTACATCACGACTGCATCGAGGCTGCCCCTGCACTCTTGAAAAATTTGCTGATTTAATTAACTTTACCACTAACTTTCACCCTGCACTCATATTCATGTGGACTATCTCCAACACACCTTTCCACTTTCTTCATCTCTCATATCTCTGTCGCCATCATGTTGGAAATATTCTATTCCCTCATCTCAATGTCTCCACCTCTTCCACATTTCCCACCGTTATTTTCCAAATTAAGCCATCCAAGATATCCTCCTTCTTTAGTAAAAATGTTTGCCCCTGCTGTCACAGATGGATCCCTCACTCATGTCTCCATTGTGTCCCATGATTCTGTTCTATTCCAAGAAGGAACAAGGATAAAGTTCCCCTAGTTCTTACTATTCACACCACGGGCTTTTGCATTCAACAAATCATTCTCTGAAATTTCGGCCAATTTCAAGCGATCCCACCACCATTCACAACTTCCATCCCTTCCCCTTGTCACCTTGGACATAAACCACTCCGTCTGCAACTCCATTGCTCACTCCTTCCTTCCCACCCCCATCCCACATACTTTCCCAGCAACTGCAGGATATGTAACACCTGCCCCTTATCTCCTCCCTCACATCCATCCATGCACATGGGCAGTCCATGCAGGTGAGACCAAGGTAGACGTGCACCTGCTCTAACCTCATCTACAACATTTGGTGTTTTCTATGTGTCCTCCTGTACCCAAGATTCTGATTAGGCCTGCTAGATCTCTCGGTTGCAGGTAACTTTAATTCCTCTTCCCATTCGCAGACTGAGCTTCCTCTCCTGGGCCTCCTCCATTGCCAGTGAGACCACACTTAAACTGTAGGATCAGGCCTCGTATTCTGCTTGGGTAGATGGCAGCCTAATGGTATGAACATTGAATTCTCCAATACTACAGTTAACTACAGTAACTGGCAAACCAAATGCCTACCTCCCCTTTCTGCCACTGTCTCGTCTCCTTCTACCTATTTTAATTCCTCCGGCTTTACGTTAAGTCCTTTGTCTTTATCTCCTTATCTTGCACTTCCGGAAATGTTGCCTATCCATGTTCTCTGGATATGCTGCCTGACCTGTTGAGTTACTCCAGCACTTGGTGTTTTTCTGCCTATGTTGTATGTTCACTTCAGGCACAAACATTCTTCATTCTTGTTCAGAATTTGAATGAAATCAAAGAATCAGAGGCAATTCACTTCACTATGAATGCACTTGCTTTTTCTGTGCACCTGAGATTACAGAGGAAGGAGTACGTATAGTGGAGGAGGTGCCTAAAATCTAGAGAATTTCCATTCAGCAGAAAGATCGGCATAAACAAATATAATGCTAAAAATATGTCCAATACCAAAAGCACTTTAGAATCACATCTCAATTAAAAGTTTTTTTAATTGATAAAAAAATATTATCCATTGCTTATCTCTCAAAAACAATAAATTAACAAAGATATTGAACTATTCACATATGTTTAAAATATATATATTACAGAATATATTAATAAATTATTGTCTATATATATTCTGACCAGTGAGACAACAAGCTGATAATCATTACTTTGGGTGGGGTGGGAGCTGCTTTATGTCCTCATCGTCCACCCTGGGTAGTTCTACGGAACTGGCAAAATTTGCACCAAAGCGTCAACTACGGTAGTCTGAAGCACCAAATGCCACTTTTGATTGTTGTCGTTGACATACAAAAGAAAGATTACTTTGGGTGAAGGATGAAGTTAAGCATAATGGTAGAGCAAACCCACCACGTGAGAGGGCTTAGTGTAGGCGGGTGCACTTCCAATGCACAATCTCTTTGCAGCAGTGATACATGGAGGACAATTTTTTATAAAAAGGGGCAAAAAGCTAAAGTTCAAACCGTTTCCACAAAAGCAAACTGGACGGACCTTGTAACAGCTCATATAGCTGATATCATTCAATATGAATTGCCACCAGTTCACTTCAGAGTAGGAAGTGAAATAGTATCGACCATAACAGAGACATGCGACAGCAAGGCATTGAGAATGGTCAGCTGACCACAGAGCACATTATCCAGTCATGGAACTCTGCATTGCAGCAGCTGCCAGTCTTTGAAAGAGAATTGTTCACCTGATTCACATTCCTTCACAGGATAATGATACAAAAATAAATATCAATAAATTAAAATAACACTTAAATACAGAGAATACGCCAAATGTTCTTTGTTCTCCATCTCTCGCAAGATGAAATTCACATCAGTATCAGAAAATAATGTATAGTAAAGTCTGCAAATGCTGAAACTCCATATTCTGACAACAGCAGAAGGTGTTCTTTAAATTAATAGACATCAATTTTAGTCTTTAAAAATCTTCAGTGTTCCCTGCTGATTGTTGCCATGATGAGAAGGAGCTGTTGTAAATATGCCCTGGTCTCAGCGTAAGTTATTTCCCAGGCACAGTCACTGAATCCCTGAAAAGGGCAAAAGTCAAGTAAATTTATTTGATAATGAAGAGGTTGGAATTGTCTGCAAATTCTGTTGGTAATTACAAAATGTCATGTGTGGCAGCTCACCTTCTGTTTCAGAAACTTTGTCAGATCCTTGAAATATTTAAGAATTGTGGCATTTTTCCTTGCCCTGGACCCTGTCCTTGCTTTCATGACACAGACTTCCAGCTCTCTCAGCTGCTGATCCAAGAGAAGTGTGAAGTGTTCCACTGTGGCCTGGACCCACGTTACTCAGCTCAAGTTCATGCTGTAGATCCTGCGGAGGTGATGCAGTGTTTGATGGACAATCACGATCCTGTCCTGGGCCTGTGCAAAACACACATGGTGACAATAGACAGATCCTGGATCCAGTAGGTTTTAAAGCTAGAATAGAACGTTTATGAGTCTTAGTAGGACAAGGTATCTGGTAATCAGGTATAGTTTCAAACAATCAATGCGTAAGTACTAGAGGGCATGGCTTTAATGTGAGAGGGACAGTTTAAAGGAGATCTGCGAGGCAGTTATTAATACAACTATTGGATCGGCACATGGATATACAGGGATTGGGGGGGATACTTGGTATTGCGCAGAAGGGCCTGTTCTTGTGCTGTACGTTCTATGTTCAACTGGAGGTCTGCTAACCTTTCACAAATGAAAGAAGGTTAGAGCCAAACGAAATTGCATATATATTTTTGAACAGTGCATGTGCATTTATCAAAAGGACACAATATGCTTGAGTAACTCAGTGGGTCAGGCAGCATCTCTGGAGAAAATGGATAGGTAACATTTTATGTCAAGACACTTTGTCAGACTGATTGTCGAGGTTGGGGAGAAGAAAGCTAAAAAGGGCAGAGGCTGGGCCAAAGCATGTCATGTAATAGATTAGCATATGCGAGTGGGGGTTTTGATAGGCCGATGGATGGAACAAAGGCCAGAGGTAAGAGAGGAAGGGGTGGAGTTTGGAAGATTTAACAATTAGTTTGGCCTCAGGCGCAGGACTGAGTATCATGGACTGTGGTAGAATGTGAATCGGTTTATATGACTGGTATGAATGGTGAAGGACCTTCATTACAGAGAGGCGAGAGAAGATGTGGCTGTTCTCCTCAAGCCGGAGAATGTCAAGCTGCGGTGATAAAGAGATGTGCATTGTCATTAAAAGGATGGTGAAGAGGAAACAGTTATCTAAACACATGCAGGTCCAGGAACAGGCATATAGGTGGTAGCCATAAATAAAGATATTGAGCGTGGGAGGAGAAGTCTTGCAATTTGTCTAAAGGTTCATTATATCTACACCTTGGGATAGCTGTTCGGCATTCGCCATTACTTTAAAAAAAAATTAGCACAGGCATTTTCCTCACCAAACTTGAATGGAGGCAAATCATCTGGTCAAACAATCAAAGTGCAACGCGGTCACTCAAATAGACCTATCATCCCTCCCTGCTCTCATCTCACATGAAGGATTTATTCATATGTACATCAGATCCTTCAATTCTTTGGAGGTTCAATATTTAGACCACTTGGATTCAAGAAAGGAAGTGGTCTAGATACCTCCTAAATGCTGTTAGAATTTCTGCCTCAAGGACCCTCTCAGTCAGTGAGCCCAACATCCAACTACACACTGGATGGAAAATATTTTTTCCCTCTATCCCATCCAAGCATTTAGTTCTCACAATAAAGCAAGACCTCTGGTTAGTGGTACCTCTATTATGGGGAAATGTTTACTATAGTCCACCCTATCCACACGGATCATAATGTTGTACACTTCTAATGTGTCCCCTGTGTCCTCTCCTCCATGAACCCAATGGACTTGCTGGGTTATGTAAGCATTTAACCAAACCAGAGGTGAACCTCACAATTGCTCATTGCACTCAATCATTTGGAGGGTAGAGTGGTATCAAGGTTTCATCGCCTATGCTGGATACAGCTTGTGAGATGATTTAAGAGGAGGGGATAGTGAAGATGGTTGTGAAAAAATTGCAGCAGGTTCTTGATCGATTGGCCAGGTGGGCTGAGGAATGATTGATCGAATACATAGAAATGTGAGCTGTTGCATTTTGGGAAGTCTAATAATGGGCAGGACCTACACAGTGAAAGGCAGGGCTCTGGGGAGTGTTGTAGAGCAGTCAGATCTAGGAGTGCAGGTGCATGGTTCCTCGAAGGTCAAGTCGCAGGAAGAGAAAGTGTTCACAAAGGCTTTTGGCACATTGGCCTTCATCAGTCAGAATATTAAGTATAGAAGTTGGGAGGTCATGTTGCAGTTGTATAAGAGGGTGGTGAAACTGCATTTAGAATATTGTGTTCAGTTCTGGGCCCCATTTTACAGGAAAGATGTTGTCAAGCTAGAAAGGGGACAGAGAAGATTTACGAGAATTTTGCCAGGACTAGACGGTCTGAACCATAGGGAGAGATTGAGTAGGCTGAGACTCTATTCCCTGGAGTGCAAGAGGATGAGAAGTGATCTTATAGAGGTGTATAAAATAATGAGCGGAATAGATCGGGTGAAAGCACAGATTCTCTTGCCCAGAGTAGGTGAATTGAGGACCAGAGGACATAGGTTTAAAATGAAGTGGAAAAGATTTAATGTGAATCTAAGGTGTAAACCTTTCACACAAAGGGTGGTGGGTATATGTAACAAGCTGCCAGAGGAGGTAGTTGAGACTGGGACTAACCCAACGTTTAAGAAACAGTTAGACATGTACATGGTTAGGACAGGTTTGGATCATTTGGATAGGATAGCTGGGACATGTTGTCCAGTGTGGACAAGTTGGGCCGAAGGGCCTTTTTCCACACTGTATTGCTATGACTCTGTGAGAGGATTTCCAGGAGATTAACTGAAATAAACTCAATAGATGGACGAATCAAGTAGATAAGGTGAAACCGGGAGAGAGGGTTGGGAGAGTGCACAACAGGGACCACAGGCGGTTGAACAAGGCCGCAGAACAGATGACATGATCAGAAGTAGTTGAATACTAACGTCACATTCTCTGGCAAAGGATCAGATGGGATTCGTTAAAACTTTTAACCGAAGCAACTGGAATGAACCACATTGATGTAAAATGCCTAGTTTACTCACATGAACCCCCATGGAAAGTTTCACCAGCTCCAAGGGTTTGGTTTCCAACGACCGTCGCTCAGTCCCACACTGTCGGGAGAGGTGGCCACCCTGAGACACAAGATGTCAACGTTACTCGGGTTAGGTTTATATTGGCACGTGTACCGAGCTACAGTCATTAACTTTGTTTTGCATGCTATCCATTCTAATCAGAAATACTGTAAATAAATGCAATCAAGTCAAACATGTCGAGTAGGTGGAGCGAAGGGGAAGATCCAGAGTGTAGAATATAAACAACCCCAGACAGAGAAATACTGGAGAACAGACTCCGTGTAATCACTGACACTTTAACAACAAACAGCCCGGAGAGTGTCGGATCGGTCACTGGGAGCGGGAACAACTCACCATTTCATTCAGTTTGCCCAGAGTATCCGTGTTGAGAACTTGCAGTAACTGCAGCCTCTCACATCCCAGGCTCAGGGTCCCGGACAACAACACCCACACAATGTAAACTCTGCAGACACTGCCCAAAGCCATCTTCAACCCACACTGAGTAAAGCACCGATCCGAGACCAGAATCAGCTCCGAAAACGGTCCCTGATCGCTGACTGAAACTCTGGATATGGAAATGCAGCGGCTTGTGATCCTGGAGCGGCCGCCTGTGCTGCCGAGACCGATGTCTGTGGATTCTGTGAGCTGTCTCTGCCATGCTGCCCGCTTTAATATCATACAATCCGAAAATAGGTGATGTTTGAAAAGTAAAATGATTGCGCTGGAAATTTGGAAGGTGTCGGGAGAGAGCGGTCTCCATTCTGAAGTAAGGAATGTGAAAGTGGGAGAGTCCCGCAGCAGCGACGGGGAAATCCGCGATGGGAGAGAACAAGCGGCGCTGCGGCTCAGAGCTTCGCAGGTTCACATCAGGGGGTCGCAGGTGTTGTGGGGGAGGCTCAATCTGGGCACGGGGTGGGGAGGGGGACGTGACTGTGTCTGTGCATTGCTGGGGGATGCATTTTATCCAGGTTATAGTAACACTGCGTCTTTCAGCGCTCACCCTCGGAGCCACGGACAGAGATTGTGTTAAAGCCGCCCCTCCACTCACCCAACTGCGGTGAAGCCACATCTCACGGGGACAGTGCGGAGAGCCGGCTCACGGCCGCTTGGTTGGTGGCGACTCTCTCAGCGCCGATACACCTGACCCACACTCTGCTCTCCGAGGGAAAATGCTTCTGGCCTCTCTGTTCTTTACATCAGACCGAGTGTGAAGTCGGTCCCGATCCCTTTCCTCTCTTCTCGCCGCCGCGGGAAGTCTCCGGCTCGGTCTGCCGGGGGGAAGCGGCCGCGCCGCGACTTCAGCCAAAGCGAAAGTGTCCCGGGGAAAGAGACGGGCTCGTCACATCCGAGAGTGGGCGTGTGTGTGAACCGCTCGGGTCCCGCTGAGAGGCTGAAGGGAAACGGGATCAACTGGTATTGGGTTAGTGTTGCACTGAAATATTGTGAAAACATTTGTTTTACCCGAAGATACTACTAAGAGACTAGTATCTTTGGTTTTACCGTCTTTCGGTTAAATCTAACCTTGCAGGAGCACAACTCGTTTAGTTCAGTTGAATATATGTTCTCGACCCGAAACGACCCATTCCTTCTCTCCAGAGATGCTGCCCGACCCGTTGAGTTACTGCTGCATTTTGTGTCTACCTTAGTTTAGTTCAGACACAGAGCATCGAAACAAGCCCGTCGGCCACCGAATCCACACTGACAAACCATCACTCGTTCAAGGTACTTTTCTGTTCTCCCACTTTCCCATCCATTCCATGCACACTCGGGACAATTTACAGAGGCGCTTCTTCAGGTTGGCTGCCCGTGAATAGTGGAGTTCCGCAAGGGTCGGTGCTGAGGCCGCTTGTTTTCACGTGGTATAATAATAATTTGGATAGGGGATTGAAGGCCTTGAGGCCAAGTTTGCAGATGATGCTAAGGAAGGTGGAGGGGCAGGAAGCAAGGACTCTGCTGAAGGACTTGGACAGGTTAGGAGAGTCGGCAGAGAAGTGACATACTAATTCAGCATAGCAAATTTTGGAATCATGCATTTTGGTAATTAGAATTAAGACGTAGATTATTTTCTAAGTGGAGAGAAAATCCTGACATCGGAGGTGCAAAGGGACTAGGGAGTGCAGGTGCAGGACTCCCAAAATGTTAATTTGCAAGTCGGTATTAAGGAAGGCAAGTTCAATGCTGGCATTCAGATCAAGAGAACTGGAATACAAGAACAGAGATGTAATGCTATAAGGCGCTGTTAAGGCCGTCTTTGGTGTACTCTGAGCAAATATAGGCCCCATATCTGAGGAAGGATGTGCTGTGTCTGGAGAAGGTCTAGAGGAGGTTTACAAGAATGATTTCAGGAATGAGTGGGTTAGTTTACGATGAGCATTTGACGGCACTGGGACTCTACTCGCTGGAATTTAGAAGGTTAAGGAGGGACCTCATTGAAACTTGCAGAATAATGAAAGGCATAAATTGAGTGGGTGTGGAAAGGATGTTTCCACTGGTGGGGGAGTCTAAGACCAGAGGTCATAGCCTCAGAATTAGAGGGCGCTCTTTTGGAAAGGAGGTGAGGAGGAACTTCTATAGTCACAGGATAGTTAGTATGTGGAGCTCATTGCCACAGAGGGCTGTGGAGGCCAAAGTGGATATCTCTAAGGAACAGCTAGACAAATTCCTGATAAGAATGGATGTGAAGGATCATGGGGCGAGGTCAGCAAAGTGGGTTTAGGAGCCATAGGTCAGCCAAGATTGAATGGCAGAGTAGTCAACAGGCCGAATTGCCTTATTTTACTCGTATATCAAGGGGAGAAGGCAGGCACGGGTTATTGATTGTGGACGATCAGCCATTATCACAATGAATGGTGGTGCTGGCTCGAAGGGTCGAATGGCCTCCTCCTGCACCTATTTTCTATGTTTCTATGTTTCTATAACTTGTGAACTTGTGAACAATATAGTAACATGTAGATACTAGGAAATGGCGACGTTGATTTAAATAAAATGACACTAATTTCTGGAGTAACTCAGCACGACGGGCAGCATCTATGGAGGATATGGACAGATGATTGTTTTGGTCAGGACCCTTCTTCAGACGGAATGTTGAATGGAGAAGAAAATTGGAAAAGAGATAGGGCCGGGATATGATAGATGGATACATGAGAGGGGAAACAGTCCTTTTTCGAATGTACAGTGGTACCATCCCTCAGCTCTTTCTTTGCTATCCATGTTCTCTGGAGATGCTGCCTGACCTGTTGAGTTACTCCAGCACTTGGTGTTTTTCTGCCTGTGTTGTATGTTCACTTCAGGCACAAACATTCTTCATTCTTATTCAGAATTTGAATGAAATCAAAGAACCAGAAGCAATTCATTTCACTATGAATGCACTTGCTTTTTCTATGCACCTGAGATTACAGAGGGAGGAGTACGTATAGTGGAGCAGGTGCCTAAAATCTAGAGAATTTCCATTCAGCAGAAACTTTGGCATGAACAAATATAATGCCAAATATATGTCCAATACCAAAAGCATTTTAGAATCACATCTCAATTAAAAGTTTTTTTAATTTATGAAAAAATATTATCCATTGCTTATCTCTCAAAAACAATAAATTAACAAAGATACTGAACTCTATTCACATATGTTTAAAATATATATATCACAGAAAATATTAATAAATTATGGTCAATAGATATTCTGACCAGTGAGACAATAAGCTGATAATCATTACTTTGGGTGTGGTGGGAGCTGCTTTACGTACTCGTCGTCCACCCTGGGTAGTTCTACGGAACTGGCAAAATTTGCACCAAAACGTCAACTACGTAGTCTGAAGCACCAATTGCCACTTTTGATTGTTGTAGTTGACATACAAAAGAAAGATTACTTTGTGTGAAGGATGAAGTTAAGCATAATGGTAGAGCAAACCCACTACGTGAGAGGGCTTAGTGTAGGCAGGTGCACTTCCAATCCGCAGTCTCATTGCAGCAGTGATACATGGAGGACAATTTTTTATAAAAAGGGGCAAAAAGCTACAATTCTAAAGTTCAAACCGTTTCCACAAAAGCAAACTGGATGGACATTGTAACAGCTCATATAGCTGAGATCATTCAATATGAAATGCCACCAGTTCACTTCAAAGTAGGAAGTGAAATAGTATCGACCATAACAGAGACATGCTACAGCAAGGCATTGAGAATGGTCAGCTGACCACAGAGCACCTTATCCAGTCATGGAACTCTGCATTGCAGCAGCTGCCAGTCATTGAAAGAGAATTGTTCACCTGATTCACATTTCATCACAGGATAATGATACAAAAATAAATATCAATAAATTAAAACATCACATAAATTCAGAGAATAAGCCAAATGTTCTTTGTTCTCCATCTCTCGCAAGATGAAATACACACCAGTATCAGAAAATAATGTATAGTAAAGTCAGCAAATGCTGAAACTCCATATTCTGACAACAGCAGAAGGTGTTCTTTAAATTAATAGACATCAATTTTAGTCTTTAAAAATCTTCAGTGTTCCTTGCTGATTGTTGCCATGATGAGAAGGAGCTGTTGTAAATGTGCCCTGGTCTCAGCGTAGGTTATTTCCCAGGCACAGTCACTGAATCCCTGAAAAGGGAAAAAGTCAAGTAAATGTATTAGATAATGAAGAGGTTGGAATTGTCTGCAAATTCTGTTGGTAATTACAAAGTGTCATGTGTGGCAGCTCACCTTCTGTTTCAGAAACGTTGTCAGATCCTTAAAATATTTAAGAATTGTGGCATTTTTCTTTGCCCTGGACCCTGTGCTTGCTTTCCTGACACAGACTTCCAGCTCTCTCAGCTGCCAATCCAAGAGAAGTGTGAATTCAGCGTATCCAACAAATCATCCTCCAACATTTCCGACACCTCCAATGGGACCCCACTACTGGCCACATCTTCCCATCCCCTCCCCTTTCTGAGTTCCACAGAGACCGTTCCCTCCGTAACTCCCTGGTCCACTCGTCCCTTCCTACCCAAACCATCCCATCCCCAGGCAGTTTTCCCTGCAACCCGCAGGAGATGCAACACCTGTCCCTTTGCCTCCCCCCACCAATCCAACCATGGACCCAAACAGTCTTTCCAGGTGAGGCAGAGGTTCACCTGCACCTCCTCCAACCTCATCTATTGTATCCGCTGCTATAGATGTCAACTTCTTTACATCGGCAAAACCAAACGCAGGCTCAGCGATCGTTTCGCTCAACACCTTCGCTCAGTCCACCTTAACCAACCTGATCTCCCGGTGGCTGGGCACTTCAACTCCCCCTCCCATTCCCAGTCTGACCTTTCTGTCATGGTCCTCCTCCATTGCCATAGTGAGGCCCACCGGAAATTGGAGGAACAGCACCTCATATTTCGCCTGGGCAGTTGGCAGTCCAGCGGTATGAACATTGACTTCCAACTTTAGATAGTTCCTCTGTCCCTCTCTTCCACTCCTCCTTCCCAGATCTCCCTCTATCTTCCTGTCCCCACCTATATCCTTCCTTTGTCCCGCCCCCTGACATCAGTCTGGAGGCATCGACCCGAAACGTCACTTATCTCTGCTCTCCTGACCTGCTGAGTTACTCCAACATTTTGTAATACTGAAGATCGACACAATAAGCTGCAGCAACTCAGCGGGACAGGCAGCATCTTTGGAGGGAAGTGGTGACGTTTCAGGTCGAGACCCTAAACATGAACACAGGCAGAAATACACAACAACAAGCGGTACAGTTGCTGCCTTACAGTGCGATCAAATCGGCTGTCTACCAGTTGGTCCAGTTTCCCTTCAGCCTCTCAGCGGGACCCGAGCGGTTCACACACACGCCCACTCCCGGATGTGACGAGCCCGTCTCTTTCCCCGGGACACTTTCGCTTTGGCTGAAGTCGCGGCGCGGCCGCTTCCTCCGGGCAGACGGAACCGGAGACTTCCCGCGGCGGCGAGAAGAGAGGAAAGGGATCGGGACCGACTTCACACTCGGTCTGATGTAAAGAACAGAGAGGCCAGAAGCACTTTCCCTCGGAGAGCAGAGTGTGGGTCAGGTGTATCGGCGCTGAGAGAGTCGCCACCAACCAAGCGGCCGTGAGCCGGCTCTCCGCACTGTCCCCGTGAGATGTGGCTTCACCGCAGTTGGGTGAGTGGAGGGGCGGCTTTAACACAATCTCTGTCCGTGGCTCCGAGGGTGAGCGCTGAAAGGCGCAGTGTTACTATAACCCGGATAAAATGCAGCCCCCAGCAATGCACAGACACAGTCACGTCCCCCTCCCCACCCCATCCCCTGCCCAGACTGAACCTCCCCCACAACACCTGCGACCCCCTGATGTGAACCTGCGAAACTCTGAGCCGCAGCGCCGCTTGTTCTCTCCCATCGCGGATTTCCCCGTCGCTGCTGCGGGACTCTCCCACTTTCACATTCCTTACTTCAGAACGGAGACCGCTCTCTCCCGACACCTTCCAAATATCCAGCGCAATCATTTTACTTTTCAAACATCACCTATTTTCGGATTGTATGATATTAAAGCGGGCAGCATGGCAGAGACAGCTCACAGAATCCACAGACATCGGTCTCGGCAGCACAGGCGGCCGCTCCAGGATCACAAGCCGCTGCATTTCCATATCCAGAGTTTCAGTCAGCGATCAGGGACCGTTTTCGGAGCTTATTCTGGTCTCGGATCGGTCCTTTACTCAGCGTGGGTTGAAGATGGCTTTGGGCAGTTTCTGCAGAGTTTGCATTGTGTGGGTGTTGTTGACCGGGACCCTGAGCCTGGGCTGTGAGAGGCTGCAGTTACTGCAAGTTCTCAACACGGATACTCTGGGCAAACTGAATGAAATGGTGAGTTGTTCCCGCTCCCAGTGACCGATCCGACACTCTCCGGGCTGTTTGTTGTTAAAATGTCAGTGATTACACGGAGTCTGTTCTCCAGTATTTCTCTGTCTGGGGTTGTTTATATTCTACACTCTGGATCTTCCCCTTCGCTCCACCTACTCGACATGTTTGACTTGATTGCATTTATTTACAGTATTTCTGATTAGAATGGATAGCATAGAAAACAAAGTTAATGACTGTAGCTCGGTACACGTGCCAATATAAATCTAACCCGAGTAACGATGACATCTTGTGTCTCAGGGTGGCCACCTCTCCCGACAGAGTGGGACTGAGCGACGGTCGTTGGAAACCAAACCCTTGGAGCTGGTGAAACTTTCCATGGGGGTTCATGTGAGTAAACTCGGCATTTTACATCTATGTGGTTCATTCCAGTTGCTTCGGTTAAACGTTTTAACGGATCCCATCTGATCCTTTGCCAGAGATTGTGGCGTTAGTATTCAACTACTTCTGATCATGTCATCTGTTCTGCGGCCTTGTTCAACCGCCTGTGGTTCCTGTTGTGCACTCTCCCAACCCTCTCTCCCGGTTTCACCTTATCTAGTTCATTCGTCCATCTATTGAGTTTATTTCAGTTAATCTCCTGGAAATCCTCTCAGAGTCACAACAATACAGTGTGGAAACAGGCCCTTCGGCCCAACTTGTCCACACTGGCCAACATGTCCCAGCTATCCTATCCAAATGATTCAAAACCTGTCCTAACCATGTACATGTCTAAGTGTTTCTTAAACGTTGGGTTAGTCCCAGTCTCAACTACCTCCTCTGGCAGCTTGTTGCATACACCCACCTCCCTTTGTGTGAAAAGTTTACCCGTTAGATTCACATTAAATCTTTTCCACTTCATTTTAAACCTATGTCCTCTGGTCCTCAATTCACCTACTCTGGGCAAGATACTCTGTGCTTTCACCCGATCTATTCCTGTGATGATTTTATACACGTCTATAAGATCACCTCTCATCCTCCTGCA
The DNA here is from genome assembly GCF_053455715.1 of Rhinoraja longicauda. Lineage (NCBI taxonomy): Eukaryota > Metazoa > Chordata > Chondrichthyes > Rajiformes > Arhynchobatidae > Rhinoraja > Rhinoraja longicauda. Next base: position 29,357,289 of record NC_135981.1, on the reverse strand, counting down.
CTCCAGGGAATAGAGTCTCAGCCCACTCAATCTCTCCCGATGGTTCAGACCCTCTAGTCCTGGCAACATTCTCGTAAATCTTCTCTGTCCCCTTTCTAGCTTGACAACATCTTTCCTATAAAATGGTGCCAGAACGGAACACAAGACTCTAAATGCAGTTTCACCACCCTCTTATACAACTGCAACATGACCTCCCAACTTCTATACTTAATTCTCTGACTGATGAAGGCCAATGTGCCACAAGCCTTTGTGACCACCTTCTCTTCCTGCGACTTGACCTTCGAGGAACCATGCACCTGCACTCCTAGATCCATTGCTCTACAACACTCCCCAGAGCCCTGCCTTTCACTTTGTAGGTCATGCCCATATTAGACATCCCAAAATGCAACACCTCACATTTCTATGTATTCGATCAATCATTCCTCAGCCCACCTGGCCAATCGATCAAGAACCTGCTGCAATTTTTTCACAACTATCTTCACTATCCCCTCCTCTGAAATCATCTCACAAGCTGTGTCCAGCATAGGCGATGAAACCTTGACACCACTCTACCCTCCAAATGATTGAGTGCAATGAGCAATTGTGAGGTTCACCTCTGGTTTGGTTAAATCCTTACATCACCCAGCAAGTCCATTGGGTTCATGGAGGAGAGGGCACAGGGGACCCAATAGAAGTGTACAACATTATCATATCATATCATATCATATATATACAGCCGGAAACAGGCCTTTTCGGCCCTCCAAGTTCGTGCCGCCCAGCGATCCACGTACATTAACGCTATCCTACACTAGGGACAATTTTTACATTTACCCAGCCAATTAACCTACATACCTCTACGTCTTTGGAGTGTGGGAGCAAACCGAAGATCTCGGAGAAAACCCACGCAGGTCACGGGGAGAACGTACAAACTCCTTACAGTGCAGCACCCGTCGTCAGGATCGAACCTGAGTCTCCGGCGCTGCATTCGCTGTAAAGCAGCAACTCTACCGCTGCGCTACCGTGCCGCCCATATGCCGCCCATTATGATACATATGGATAGGGTGGACTACAGTAAACATTTCCCCATAAAAGAGGTACCACTAACCAGAGGTCTTGCTTTATTGTGAGAACTAAATGCTTGGATGGGATAGAGGGAAAAAATATTTTCCATCCAGTGTGTAGTTGGATGTTGGGCTCACTGACTGAGAGGGTACTTGAGGCAGAAATTCTAACAACATTTAGGAGGTATCGAGACCACTTCCTTTCTTGAATCCAAGTGGTCTAAGTATTGAACCTCCACAGAATTGAAGGATCTGATGTTCATATGAATAAATCCTTCATGTGAGATGAGAGCAGGGAGGGATGATGGGTCTATTTGAGTCACCGTGTTGCACTTTGATTGTTTGACCAGATGATTTGCCTCCATTCAATTTGGAGTGGAAAATGCCTGTGCTGATTTTTAAAAAAAGCAATGGCGAATGCCGAACAGCTATCCCAAGGTGTAGATATAATGAACCTTTAGACAAATAGCAAGAATTCTCCTCCCACGCTCAATATCTTTATTTATGCCTACCACCTGTCTGTTCCTGGGCCTGCATGCGTTTAGATAATTGTTTCCTCTTCACCATCTATAAATGACAATTCACATCTCTTTATCACCACAGCTTGACATTCTCCGGCTTCAGGAGAACAGCCACATCTTCTCTCGCATCTCTGTAACTAAGGTCCTTCACCATTCATACCAGCCATATAAACCGATTCACATTCTACCACAGTCCATGATACTCAGTCCTGCGCCTGAGGCCAAACTAATTGTTAAATCTTCCAAACTCCACCCCTTCCTCTCTTACCTCTGGCCTTTGTTCCATCCATCGGCCTATCAAAACCCCCACTCGCCTATGCTAATCTATTACATGACATGCTTTGGCCCAGCCTCTGCCCTTTTTAGCTTTCTTCTCCCCAACCCCTACAGTCTGACAATGTGTCTTGACATAAAATGTTACCTATCCATTTTCTCCAGAGATGCTGCCTGACCCACTGAGTTACTCAAGCATATTGTGTCCTTTTGATAAATGCACATGCACTGTTCAAAAATATATATGCAATTTCGCTTGGCCCTAACCTTCTTTCATTTGTGAAAGGTTAGCAGACCTCCAGTTGAACATAGAACGTACAGCACAAGAACAGGCCCTTCTGCGCACTGTGTCTGTGCCAAACCTGATGCCAAGACCATCACTTATCTACCTGCCAATACCTCGTATGCCCCCAATCCCTGTATATCCATGTGCCGATCCAATAGTTGTATTAAAAACTGCCTCACAGATCTCCTTTAAACTGTCCCTCTCACATTAAAGCCATGCCCTCTAGTACTTACGCATTGATTGTTTGAAACTATACCTGATTACCAGATACCTTGTCCTACTAAGACTCTTAAGCATTCTATTCTAGCTTTAAAACCTACTGGATCCAGGATCTGTCTAATGTCACCATGTGTGTTTTGCACAGGCTCAGGACAGGATCGCGATTGTCCATCAAACACTGCATCACCTCCGCAGGATCTACAGCATGAACCTGAGCTCAGTAACGTGGGTCCAGGCCACAGTGGAACACTTCACACTTCTCTTGGATCGGCAGCTGAGAGAGCTGGAAGTCTGTGTCATGAAAGCAAGGACAGGGTCCAGGGCAAGGAAAAATGCCACAATTCTTAAATATTTTAAGGATCTGACAAAGTTTCTGAAACAGAAGGTGAGCTGCCACACATGACACTTTGTAATTACCAACAAAATTTGGAGACAATTCCAACCTCTTCATTATCTGATAAATTTACTTGACTTTTTCCCATTTTAGGGATTCAGTGACTGTGCCTGGGAAATAACCTACGCTGAGACCAGGGCACATTTACAACAGCTCCTTCTCATCATGGCAACAATCAGCAAGGAACACTGAAGATTTTTAAAGACTAAAATTGATGTCTATTAATTTAAAGAACACCTTCTGCTGTTGTCAGAATATGGAGTTTCAGCATTTGCAGACTTTACTATACATTATTTTCTGATACTGATGTGAATTTCATCTTGCGAGAGATGGAAAACAAAGAACATTTGGCGTATTCTCTGTATTTAAGTGTTATTTTCATTTATTGATATTTATTTTTGTATCATTATCCTGTGAAGAAATGTGAATCAGGTAAACAATTCTCTTTCAATGACTGGCAGCTGCTGCAATGCAGAGTTCCATGACTGGATAAGGTGCTCTGTGGTCAGCTGATCATTCTCAATGCCTTACTGTAGCATGTCTCTGTTATGGTCGATACTATTTCACTTCCTACTCTGAAGTGAACTGGTGGCATTTCATATTGAATGATCTGAGCTATATGAGCTGTTACAAGGTCCGTCCAGTTTGCTTTTGTGGAAACGGTTTGAACTTTAGCTTTTTGCCCCTTTTTATAAAAAATTGTCCTCCATGTATCACTGCTGCAATGAGATTGTGCATTGGAAGTGCACCCGCCTACACTAAGCCCTCTCACGTGGTGGGTTTGCTCTACCATTATGCTTAACTTCATCCTTCACCCAAAGTAATCTTTCTTTTGTATGTCAACTACAACAATCAAAAGTGGCATTTGGTGCTTCAGACTACCGTAGTTGACGCTTTGGTGCAAATTTTGCCAGTTCCGTAGAACTACCCAGGGTGGACGATGAGGACATAAAGCAGCTCCCACCCCACCCAAAGTAATGATTATCAGCTTGTTGTCTCACTGGTCAGAATATATATAGACAATAATTTATTAATATTCTCTGTAATATATATATTTTAAACATATGTGAATAGTTCAATATCTTTGTTAATTTATTGTTTTTGAGAGATAAGCAATGGATAATATTTTTTTATAAATTAAAATAACTTTTAATTGAGATGTGATTCTAAAGTGCTTTTGGTATTGGACATATTTTTAGCATTATATTTGTTTATGCCGATCTTTCTGCTGAATGGAAATTCTCTAGATTTTAGGCACGTCCTCCACTATACGTACTCCTTCCTCTGTAATCTCAGGTGCACAGAAAAAGCAAGTGCATTCATAGTGAAGTGAATTGCCTCTGATTCTTTGATTTCATTCAAATTCTGAACAAGAATGAAGAATGTTTGTGCCTGAAGTGAACATACAACATAGGCAGAAAAACACCAAGTGCTGGAGTAACTCAACAGGCCAGGCAGCATCTCCAGAGAACATGGATAGGCAACATTTCTGGAAGTGCAAGATAAGCAGATAAAGACAAAGGACATAACGTAAAGCCAGAGGAATTAAAATAGGTAGAAGGAGACGAGACAGTGGCAGAAAGGGGAGGTAGGCATTTGGTTTGCCAGTTACTGTAGTTAACTGTAGTATTGGAGAATTCAATGTTCATACCATTAGGCTGTAATCTACCCAAGCAGAATACGAGGCCTGATCCTACAGTTTAAGTGTGGCCTCACTGGCAATGGAGGTGGCCCAGGAGAGGAAGCTCAGTCTGCGAATGGGAAGAGGATTTGAAGTTACCTGCAACCGAGAGGTCCAGCATGCCTAATCAGACTCTTGGGTACAGGAGGACACATAGAAAACACCAAATGCTGTAGATGAGGTTAGAGCTGGTGCACGTGTACCTTGGTCTCACCTGCATGGACTGCCCATGTGCATGGATGGATGTGAGGGAGGAGATAAGGGGCAGGTATTACGTATCCTGCAGTTGCTGGGGAAAGTATGTGGGATGGGGGTGGGAAGGAAGGAGTGAGCAAAGGAGTTGTAGACGGAGTGGTTTATGTCCAAGGTGACAAGGGGAAAGGATGGAAGATGTGAATGGTGGTGGGTTCACTTGAAATTTGCAGAAATTTCAGAGAATGATTTGTTGAATGCAAAAGCCCATGGTGTGAAATGTAAGAACTAGGGGAACTTTATCCTTGTTCCTTCTTGGAATAGAACAGAATCATGGGACACAATGGAGACATGAGTGAGGGATCCATCTGTGACAGCAGGGGGCAAACAATTTTACTAAAGGAGGAGGAAATCTTGGATGGCTTAAATTGGAAAATAACTTGGTGGGAAATGTGGAAGAGATGGAGACATTGAGATGAGGGAATAGAATACTTGCAACATGAAGGGTGGGAGGAGGTGGCACCAGAAACATTCAGAACCAATGCATTGGGAGTTGGTGGGTTTGTAATAAATGCCTGTCAATAATCTGTCCCCTGTGATGGCGACAGAGAGATGAAGAAAGTGTAGAGATGTGTTGGAGATAGTCCACGTGAATATGAGTGCAGGGTGAAAGTTAGTGGTAAAGTTAATTAAATCAGCAAGTTTTTCAAGAGTGCAGGGGCAGCCTCGATGTAGCAAAGAACGAGCTGGGGGATGGTACCACTGTACTTTCAAAAAAGGACTGTTCCCCCTCACATGTATCCATCTATCATATCCCGGCCCTATCTCTTTTCCAATTTTCTTCTCCATTCAACATTCCATCTGAAGAAGGGCCCTGACCAAAAAAATCATCTGTCCATATCCTCCATAGATGCTGCCCGTCGTGCTGAGTTACTCCAGGAATTTGCGTCATTTTTATTCAATCAACGTCGCCATTCCCTAGTATCTACATGTTACTATATTGTTCACAAGTTCACAAGTTATAGAAACATAGAAAATAAGGAGCAGGACATTCGGGCCTTCGAGCCAGCACCGCCATTCATTGTGATCATGGCTGATCGTCCACAATCAATAACCCGTGCCCGCATTTTCCCCATGATATAGGAGTAAAATAAGGCCATTCGGCCTGTTGACTCTACTCTGCCATTCAATCTTGGCTGACCTATGGCTCCTAAACCCACTTTGCTGACCTCTCCCCATGATCCTTCACATCCATTCTTATCAAGAATTTGTCTAGCTGTTCCTTAGATATATCCACTTTGGCCTCCACAGCCCTCTGTGGCAATGAGCTCCACATACTAATTATCCTGTGACTATAGAAGTTCCTCCTCACCTCCTTTCCAAAAGAGCGCCCTTTAATTCTGAGGCTATGACCTCTGGTCTTAGACTCTCCCACCAGTGGAAACATCCTTTTCACATCCACTCAATTTATGCCTTTCATTATTCTGCAAGTTTCAATGAGGTCCCTCCTTAACCTTCTAAATTCCAGCGAGTAGAGTCCCAGTGCTGTCAAATGCTCATCATATACTAACCCACTCATTCCTGAAATCATTCTTGTAAACCTCCTCTATACCTTCTCCAGACCCAGCACATCCTTCCTCAGATATGGGGCCTGTATTTGCCCACAGTACTCCAAAGGCGGCCTTAACAGCACCTTATAACATTACATCTCTGTTCTTGTATTCCAGTTCTCTTGATATGAATGCCATTGAACTTGCCTTCCTTACTAGCGACTTGCAAATGAACATTTTGGGAGACCTGCACTCCCAAGTCCCTTTGCACCTCCGATTTCAGGATTTTCTCTCCACTTAGAAAATAATCTACGTCTTTATTCTAAGATGTATAAGACAATAACTGCAGATGCTGGTACAAATCGAAGATATTTATTCACAAAATGCTGGAGTAACTGAGCAGGTCAGGCAGCATCTCAGGAGAGAAGGAATGGGTGACATTTCGGGTCGAGACCCTTCTTCAGACTGATGTCAGGGGGTGGGACAAAGGAAGGATATAGGTGGAGACAGGAAGATAGAGGGAGATCTGGGAAGGAGGAGGGGAGAGGGACAGAGGAACTATCTAAAGTTGGAGAAGTCGATATTCATACCACTGGCCTGCAAGCTGCCCAGGCGAAATATGAGGTGCTGTTCCTCCAATTTCTGGTGGGCTTCACTATGGCACTGGAGGAGGCCCATGACAGAAAGGTAAGACTGGGAATGGGAGGGGGAGTTCAAGTGCTCGGCCACCAGTAGACCAGTTTGGCCAATGCGGACCGAGCGCAGGTGTTGAGCGAATCGCAGGTGTTGCGAGTGGGGGGAGGGGGAGCAAGAGCGGAGCTGCGGGATGTAGAAGAGACCCTAGTGAGAGCCTCATCTAGAATGGAAGAGGGGAAGCCCCGTTTCCTGAAGAATGAGGACATCTCTGACGCCCTAGTGTGAAACACCTCATCCCGGGCGCAGATGCGGCGTAGACGGAGGAATTGGGAGTAGGGGATAGACTTTTTGCAGGGCACCGGGTGGGAAGAAGTGTAGTACAGATAGCTGTTCTCCTTTGACTCCTCCCACTTCCTCCAAACCAGAGGCGTAGCTATGGCCACTCTTATACTTGTTTACTTAGGCTTGTATACACTGGAATTTAGAAGGATGAGATGAGATCTTATCGAAACGTATAAGATTATTAAGGGGTTGGCCACGTTAGAGGCAGGAAACATGTTCCCAATGTTGGGGGAGTCCAGAACAAGGGGCCACAATTTAAGAATAAGGGGTAGGCCATATTGAATTGAGATGAGGAAAAACCTTTTCAGTCAGAGTTGTGAATCTGTGGAATTCTCTGCCTCAGAAGGCAGTGGAGGCCAATTCTCTGAATGCATTCAAGAGAGAGCTGGATAGAGCTCTTAAGGATAGCGGAGTCAGGGGGTATGGGGAGAAGGCAGGAACAGGGTACTGATTGAGAATGATCAGCCATGATCACATTGAATGGCAGTGCTGGCTCGAAGGGCCGAATGGCCTCCTCCTGCATCTATTGTCTATTGTCTTATGGGCCCTTGCTACGCCTGCCTCTTTGTCGGGTACATCGAACAATCCCTGTTCCGAGGGGAAAAACCGGCTCCATTCCCAAACTCTATCTCCGCTACATCGACGACTGCATTGGTGCTACTTCTTGTACCCATGCAGAACTCACTAACTTCATACACTTCACTT